>NW_028318099.1:8890263-9204078 GCF_062004578.1 Staurois parvus
GCAAACATTATTGTGGATACTCCGGGGCTGTGTAATGTTGTGTATGGTATACAGAGGGCAGCATGGGGCATCACGGCCACTATATGCAGCAGGGTCTGCAGGGCTGGCCAGGAGATTTGGAGTTAGTTCAAGGTTTCATTTTTTTATGAAAAGGTGAACTTACCCTTTAAGAGTTGCCGTGTGGTGAGGGATGTGAGAGGACACAAGCCATGTGGGAATGTTATGATAAACCCCGGCTGTGAGCTGATGACATAGAACAGATCAGCACAAGGCTGCACCACCCAGCGGCTGCCAGAGACAAGCCACAAGCACGCGCGTCTAGAGGGAGGTGAGGGATGCCGCCTTCCCCATCACCTCAGCTCCGCCTCCTGTGTCCCAGCTCCGCCCCCGTGTCCCCCTCACAGCCCGAGGCAGCCTGACACTACAGAGCTCTACTCACACACGGAGCGCTCCGCCCCCGTCAGATGCTCCGGCTGGCTGGAACCAACAAGCAGCGCCGACTGTGTCCTTCCGCCAGACTCCTCCACTATAACACGGAAAAGAGTGCGGACTCCCCGCACACCCGAGCTGGGCGCTGCGAGTTATGGCTCGTCTGCTCTGCTGTCCAATCAGAAGCCGGGACCGCGACAGCGTCCAATGGGCTGCTGGCGTGCGGAGAGCAGATGTGAGACGTTGTGATGACTTTCCTGGGAAGACCTCAGATACCCCGAGCGAGGTGACGGCGACTTCCACGATCCGGTGTCACATGGTGTCTGTACGGTCCGTACTGGGGACTGGAGACATGGAGGAGAGGGGGGTGAGGATTCCACAGGCCTGGAGTTCAATAAAGAGCTGTGTGTCCTCATATCTGTGCAGATATTGGCATTTTATGTCATCGATCGCAGGAACCAGCCAATGAATTGGGGCGACCCATCATTTCATTTACGACTAGGCGCCCGTTCACGCCTGTGCGTCGGTGATGTTACTGTTCGATGCGCGTTAGAACGCGTCACCGTACACTACTGAGCAGGAGCGGACTGACAACTCATGGGGCCCCCGGGCAAGAGGGGATCACGGGGCCCCTGTGTCCTTGCCCAAACTCAAAAAAGCCTATGAAAAAGGTACCAGGGGCATCTCATGGGGCCCCCTACTGACCTCGGGCAGTGCCAGAGTTTCCAAATGGTCAGTCCGCCCCTGCTACTGAGCTATTCCACACACCTCACAACATCAGTCATAGTGCAGACCTGGGCATTTCTACAGCCCCCGGGCCACATCCAGCCCCCCGGGCCACATCCAGCCCCCCGGGCCACATCCAGCCCACGTAAGGTCAATCGGAAATTAGAAATCACATTTAAATAGGTGTACGCCATGCACGCCATACATCTGCATTGCTTTTATTTTGAAGGCCCTGCGTTTTTTTCCCAATTTGCGCACATTCATGGTAATGTGTTGGAGAACAGGTGTCTACAGGAGATGAACTTACACCCCCGCCGGGGCATGTGACACTGCTCCATGGCTCTGAGGGAGGAGTATTGGTTCCCTGGATCCAGGCCTGCCAGTCAACAAGATGATGGTGGCTGTGCCTCCACCCTTATTGGTCTGCCAGTCAAAGATAGCGGTAGTTACAGTTCTGCTCTCTCCAAGCAGCCGTGTAGGAGATGCAGCCCAACCCCTGAGGAGGAACATGGCAGGCAGGCAAAAAGGATATGATCCGGGGGGGGGGGGGGGGGTGTTACCAGGTCCCACTGTCCACCCCACAGGTAAAGGACAAAGCCTATGCCTAAACTGGTGACCCTTAAAGTGATGTCAAAAGCATATTTTTTCTTTTTAAAAAATAAACTTGTCATACTCCCTCTGTGCAGTGCTTTTGCACAGGGCTGCTCTGATCCTCCTCTTCTCGGGTCCACCACCAGCTCTCCTGGCCCCTCCTGCTGAGTGCCCCCAGAGCAAGAAGCTTGCTATGGGGGCACCCAATAGGAAGAAGGGTCAGCTGCACTCCAGAGGATAGATGAATATAGTGTGTATTTATGGATCCATAGGACACACATGATTAAGCACACACGTTGTGATTAAGCACAAGATCATGTGAAACGCGTTAACAAGTCCTGTATTCATGTACTGGTGTTTTGTTTGTCCTGTGGATCAATAAATACACACTATATTTATCCTAACACTGATGTACAAAGCTGTCCATCATACTCCCACAAATTACATCACTGACCTAATATCCAAGTACCACCCAACACGCACACTCCGCCCTTTACAAGACCTCCTTCTCTCTAGTTCCCTGGTCTCCTCCTCCCATGCACGCCTCCAGGACTTCTCCAGGGTGTCACCCATCCTCTGGAACTCCCTACCCCAATCCATCAGACTATCACCTACTCTCCTCCTTTAGGCGCACCCTGAAAACCCACCTCTTCAGGGAAGCCTACCCCACCCCCTGCTAATTGCCGACCTCCGCCACTCTTCCTACCACAACATCCCCCACAGCTATCTCCTGCTGTACCACTATCCCCTCCCTCCTAGATTGTAAGCTCCAAGGAGCAGGGCCCTCGAACCCCTCATGTATCACATTGTATTGTTATTGTATGGTCGCATGTTCTGTCTCCCATTGTAATGTACAGCACTGAGCGAACTGTTGGCGCTTTATAAATACTGTATAATAATAATCTATTCTCCGGTGTGTGGCTGACCCTTCTTCCTATTGCATCGTGTGTGGTGGTGAGCCAGAGCCTGCACCTGTTGTGGTTTGATCTGGATTGTTTGCCTGAGCGGTATACCTTTGTTCTATGGGGGCACCCAAGCAGGCTCGCTCCTGAGATGGTGCTCTGTGTGTCCATTCACACACTGAGAGAGACTGCTCCGCCCCCCCTCCTCATTGGCTGAGACAGCAGCAGGAGCCATTGGCTCCCACTTCTATCAAACACAGCCAGTGAGCCAATAATGAGGAGAAGTCCCCGGAGAGCCACTGATCTTGTACACATTGCTGGATCGTGAAGGGGCTCAGGTAAGTATTGGGTGGGAGTGCTGCACAGAGAACCTGGAGCCTTTACAACCACTTCAACTTTTGCCTTGCTGCAGAAGTGACATCACAAACCAGTCCCAGGTTCTCATGTGGCCTTTTGGGAAAAAGACTTGCCCACTCATGTGGTGGTGCGTCACAGTGCTTATGTTGCAACAATACAGTGCAAAAGGGTCCTTAGTTAGACAGTGTTGCAGGCACGTTGCTTTGATTGGTTGATATGACAAATGGACTCCCATTATTTTCCATGGAGCCTGTTCTCACCAGCACAACTTGGAAAAAGGTACATGGATGAGGTTTGCTGTCAGACATGATGAGCCTGAGGTCAGCCAATCCTGGAAGAAAGCTGTCATTCTTGGGCCAATCAGCTGTGGCAGGGATATTCCTTACCAGATAAATGTAAACAATGGGGTGGGGATGCTCATGGCATCATTGACCTAATATGTAACTATATTAGGTCATGCCATTGACCTGTTGTGGCCATATTTGGCCAATGATGTTGCAAGACTCCCTGGCCCTTTGTGTACCTGCAGCTCAGGATAGGGAAAGTCCTGTCCAGAGCTGACTGGCCCAGAAGTGATAGTTGACTGCCCATTTTGGCTGCATCCAAGCTCATCACTAGTCATCCACAAACCCAAAAAGGCCTATTCTAGTGCACAGCTCTTCTTTATTGCATAATCTCATAGACAGTGTGGGGACCCTTCATAAAACATCTGACTGTCATATGAAAGCACCATCAGTCATATGCCTGATGAAGGGTCCCTGCACAGTCCCTAAACGTTTTCTTTCTATGTGATCATCAAAAGAAGAGCCGTGCACTTTGAGAGAAGCTTGTCAGTGTGCTGATGACATATCACATCCATGTTTTATAGCATGGCCAAGAAGGAGACAGTGCAGCACTCTCCACCAGGGGTGCACTGACCATTTGGAAACTCGGGCACTGCCCGAGGGCCCGCGGTCAGTAGGCGGCCCCATGAGATGCCCCTGGTACCTTTTTCATAGTTTTGTTTGCGTTTGGGAAGGACACAGGGGCCCCATGATCCCCTATTGCCCGGGGGCCCCATGAGTTGTCAGTCCGCCCCTGCTCTCCACCATATGGTGTGTGATAGGAATATACTCCATGTTGGGAGGAAGGCGCAGGTGCTTCTTTTGGTGCATTTCACATAGACTTCAACAGGAATGCATGAAAAACATATTAAAAGTTCAAAAATAAACATAAAAAAACAAAGATGTGCAAGTGTGAGCCTAGCGTTAGTGCTGGCTAAAATTGAATGTTGCTGTACGTAGTCACCATTTGGTTGGATTCACACTTCTGTGCATGTGTTGTGTAGAGGCAGCTCATTAATTTGAATGGGCTACGAAACGCAGCAATGTATTATGGTGGCTATACGCATTTTGAATTTCGGACAATTCCTCCTGTATTGTCCAAACTTTAAACTGTGGGTGACCGTGCAAGCACCATCCTGCCTGACAAAAGTCAATTGAAAAACTGGCCACGTGGTGAGTGTCCTATTAGATGCAGTCACTGTTCGGCAGCGCCATTGTATTTAGGCAACAGCTGAATATAATCACTGGCAGCTGTTAGCGTGGATTGTGTAATCTGTTGGTTTTCCCTTATTTAGCTTTTGTGCATCAGGGTGTCCCTGAGAATCTATGGCACCGCAGCACAACCCGTATAATGTGTGCTTTACCCCATACAGGGTAGTGTGAACCCAGACCAAGGCCAATACAGCGGACTGACATAATCAGTTTAACATCAGCTAGTACTTTGCTTTTATTCCTCTGTACAAGGTGAATGCAATATAATCATGGTGACCACATAGCAAATGTGTCACACACTGACCTCACATGGCATTATATACTAGCTCTTAAGGCAAAGCACAAGCTGTTCTAACGTTTTCAAATATTTTGCTTTGGTTAAAAATAAATTGTAATCTCACTAATGTACTGGAGCGGTACAATAATAGAGATTCGGGTGCTTCCGGCTGTGAGTGAACACATGTACTGATCTGTCAGTTCTGATTCTTGGGGCAGAGGGCAATGGGGATATGCCTGTGTACAATGTACTCCAATGTCAGGACCCACCACAGTCTCTGCCCATTGCTGGTAGTGAGTTATATATAGTACTTTGGATTGTGAGCTCCACGAACGAGGTAAGGATCGGATCCCACTGATATAACAGCTTGGGATATTTCCCTGTGTGACAATAAATGTTTCCAACTACAGAATGCCCAGCTAAAGTCCCTTATTACATAGAACCAGACAAATTATCACAAGCAATGGTTGAAATTGGGAGAATCTTTTATTGGTGGACTTTAAGTGGACCTGGCATCAGATATGTTTATTTCATTTTTTACCTTGTCCTCCCCAGACAATGCCATCATCTGCTTTTCTCTTCACAAGGATAATGTCATCTTAGTTCAGGCTTCTTCCAGGAGCACATCCACATCCTAGGCTTAGAGATGATACATTCATGTAAATCCTGGTGCCTGTGCAGTTCTTTGCTGTGCTCACAAATGTCTGACACAGATTAGCCTTTCAGCTAATCTTTACAGTCAGATCCTTACTTGTTCACACCATGTCTGTGAACAGTTGTTTTCTACATTCCCTGTTTATACCATACAAGTGCAGTGGTGTTAAGAACCATGCAACTCAATGGACATGGTGTGAACAAACTACCAGGAGAGGACAAATGCTTCTCCCTGCCTGCAGTGGACTGACTACATCACCTCAGCCTAGACAGAGTCACTTGACTGGAGCTCAAGGACTGCTCTTAAAAGTAGACCTTTACCCTCCCCATCCACGTTTCATCATTACACCCCATTATTTTAATACCACAGTTATACATTTATTTATTATTTTAATACCATAGTTATACATTTATTTTAATACCTTTTTTTAAAATACATTTTGTATTTTTTTTAATTTTGTTTATTTATTTCTTGGAACTTGGAAAGTGGAAGTTGAAAAAAAAAAATATTGCGAACAGGCATGCAATGCCTCTGCTGCAATAAAATACACTTACCTGCCAATCTCCTGTAGAATGTAAACTGAGCTGTGCATGCACAGCTCAGTATACATTGTGGCAAACTGACTGTGTGCCAGTATGACTGCACTCCTGCACATATATGGGGGTGACGTCCTCCTGCACTGGCCAATCAAGTTGGGCAAAGACTGGTACCTGGAAGAAGTTGGGGAGAAGATTTATATATACAGGATTCTTACCTAGGTGAGAATAACGTCCCACTGGCTTCCAGCCTCCTGGGATACTGAACTCATGCATCCCAGAAGTCTTGGGTTACTCTAAAGTGCATGCACCACTGCACATCATCAGGGGCCCAGCTGTTTTTCTCTGGTTCTTGCAGCCAGTCCCCTGATGGTTCACCGCATGCCTATTACTAGGGAGTCGACTGCAAGAACCCAAAAAAAGAGAGTGGCCCCTGATGGCATAAGTAAAGAAGATAACAATCGCTGCACCCAGCATGCAGATCAGGGGATTGCGCCAGGACAATGCTGCATTTGCTGGACACGGGAGTGTGTTTTTTGAGTATAATCCAGAAAACACAGTAATAAGGAATTAAAAAACATAACACAGGTTAATGTTCCCACTCAAATATTACATCTTAAAAAAAAAGATACTGTTGCTGCCATATATTGGGGCATTTTAGGAATTTACTCAGACTTGTAGAGTTAATGAAAGGTCCACTTTAAGGGACTGTGAGAGATTCAGTAAATTCGTGAGTATAACCATTCTGACCAAATTATTCTAGAACGAAATGAAAAAACATGTTGTTCTGCTTTTGGAGAGTCCTCAGAAGACATTAGTCAGCTACAAGCCAGCTGTATGTTTACTATTGATGCTGGATGGAGACAAGCTCAGAACATGAGGCCCAGATAAGGCCAGAGATGGGCCCATTCCATAGCAAGCAGCCATTCCTTCTCCGGAGGGCTAACTATACTAAAGATATCTCCTCGTATTAAGGGGAAATCACACAGATGTTTCCAATCAAGCATTTCCAAACAACAGACGAGGAGTCACAGCTGATGCCAGGCCCACACAAAGACTAAATTTGTCTTCATCCGATAAAGGGGGTTATTTCCACATTCATTCCATTTCTTTGTGATCTCTACAAATCATTGACACAGCTACTGATATCTATTTTTTCTACTTGCCAACATTTTAAAACAATTTCCAGGGGCAGAGCCAGCATATTTCAAGCATTAAACCATAATGCTGCCTCAGAGAACAAGGGATGGTACATACCCCATTATGTCCATTTTCTGAATTGATCTCTGCCTTAGCTCCCGGTCACATCGGGTACGACTTGGCATGCGGTTTGCATGCCCTGCAACTTGCAAATCGTATGCCAAGTCGCACCCTATTGTCAGCTATTAGAGTGTTCATATTGGTGCGGTTCCAACTTGGTCGGAGCTGCACCAATTTCTAAAGTAGTGCATGCGCTACTTTTGTTGCTATTTGCATAGACATCTGTGTCTATCGCAATGAAATCAGCAGGTCACCCAATTTTGAAATCGTGCGACTTCACTGTAAGTTGCACAATTTCAAAATCGGCTTTGATGTGACCGGGGTGTAAAAATCAGTAGCTGATATGTTACCTGTTTGTTTAAGAATGATTGGAGAACCCCATTTCTTTTAAAAGAAACCAGGACAGAAACATAGGAGCTCCCACTTCCAATTCATTTTTGGAGGAGCAGACTCCAGGGCTGTCATACTTATCCTCTCTCTTCATACATTGTGAGTTACATATTGGGATAACTACACAAAAAATGGCAACCGTCCCAACCTATAACCAGCCTTAGCAGTAAGGTGCACATGGATGCACATCGCAAACAAACAAAGGATTTCCCAGCAACACTTACCAGCCAGCCTGCAAAACAACCAATTTGGCCCTGTCTAACAGTATGCATTAAAAACAGAGGGTTTTGTTTGCACACTTTTGCAAATACATGAGTAGGCCACAGTCCCACGTCACCTTACTGCTAAGGCTGGTCATGGGTAGGGTTGCCATTTTTTGTGTAGTTGGCTAATTTGGATGCAGGGACGCACTGGATGCCTTTGCTGTCATTTTGGTATAGCTGGGCGTCACGTGCGTCCCTGTACCTTTAAGGAGGGATGGGCTCCTCCAGGCACACCTGACCTTAACCTATCCATTGATACATGTATGTGCTCCTACTATGGAGGCTTTCGAAATTTTAGTTAGGTCCACAGTATACAGAGGACCCTTGACCTGGGACTGTGGCTTATGCATGTATTTGCAAATGTGTGCAAACAAAACCCTCTGTTTTTAACGCAAAATGTTAGACAGGGCCAGATTGGTTGTTTCACAGGCTCGCTGGTAAGTGTTGCTGAGAAATCCTTTGTTTGTTTACATATTGGAATAAGGCTTGAACATATCATAGACTTTTGAGAAGCAAAAAGAAAGTATGGGGCCTGGCATTGCTCACCCCTCCATCTGAAAATGTTAGTTTTCTGGCTGGCCTGAATCCATAGTTTTAGTACTTTCTGAACCACCAAAGGTCTGGAGCAAGTATACAGAATAAGGGCCCTTTCACACTGGTTATGTCCATTCTACTTAGCAGGGGATCCATGAACAAATCCCCTGACGAATCAGAACAATACAATACTTTTTTGTGACATCTGTGTCCACTCAGATTTGGCCTCTGGAATTCAAAATGACACTTAAAAAAATCTTTTCAAATATGTATTCCTGACTCAGAAACGTTCCTTCTATTGTTCTCAGCCTCCTCCAAGTTTCCAAATCCTTATTTTTTTGCTGCTGTGATCTGACTTTCTGTTAGAGAGTGGCTACGTTCATTCTCCATGGTATGTAGGAACGTAGCCAACTTCTCCCGAGATAGACAAGGGACTATGGGATTTGTAGTGTGCCTAGAACAATGCATATGAACGCAACTAATGTGCATTGCTTAGCCCAAATAAAGGGAAGATGGGGGAAAAGAAGACACTCGAGGATGTTACAAGGAAGCAGATTATATAGATTACAGGGTATAAGGATGTTGTTTAGTGAAGCTTTAGCAAACCCATGTTAGGTCTATGGGTAGGTGGACGTAAATGGATGTGCTTCCATTTGTATCCACATCCAACCACCTAGAATCTGTCACATTTATGTCTGAAAAAATGGAAAAGGATCTAGACCTTTTCTGAGTTTGTTTTGGACTTAGGTGGACTCAGACTTCATTGGAGATAGACGGATGCACGTGTGTTTCGCCTTCCCATAGACTAACATGTTTCTGTTCAGATACACCTAAAATATGACAAGCAGATCTGATTTGAAAGGGGCCTTAGAATCCTGACCTCATTCTGTCTCTCCAATGTGCATACTTGTTCCAGGTCAATGTTTTAGAAAATATTTAAAGTGTTATTTCACCTTTACCAAAAACCTGCCTATGCAGATAAAGGGCATCTGTAGATAAGAACAAACTGTGGAGCTCTGTCTGCTTGAACTTGAATAATGCCTTTACTGTAGGTGTAGGCCATTTATGTTCCTCCTGAAGCCTGACTGGAATATTCCCAGGATGCTGCTAGGACATTGTTAAGTAGGCCTAGCCATTACTGCTCGCCTCTACCATCACAGGAGTGAGCTCTCAAATGTTGATCTCAGAGCTACTGCATTAGTGGAGAAATAGAACATGTGAGGGTGTTTGAATCAGAGAAAGCGCTCGCTCCTGTGATGGTGGAGGTGAACAGTAAAGAATGGGCCTCACTTAGCAACACCCTAGCAAGGTCCTGGAAATGTTCCAATCAGGCTTCGGGAGATACAGTGGGGATCGAAAGTTTGGGCACCCCAGCTAAAAATTTGTATTAATGTGCATAAAGAAGCCAAGGAAAGATGGAAAAATCTCCAAAAGGCATCAAATTACAGATTAGACATTCTTATAATATGTCAACAAAATTTAGATTTTATTTCCATCATTTACACTTTCAAAATAACAGAAAACAAAAAAATGGCGTCTGCAAAAGTTTGAGCACCCTGCAGAGTTAATATCTTGTACTGCCCCCTTTGGCAAGTATCACAGCTTGTAAACGCTTTTTGTAGCCAGCCAAGAGTCTTTCAATTCTTGTTTGAGGTATCTTTGCCCATTCTTCCTTACAAAAGTCTTCCAGTTCTTTGAGATTTCTGGCCTGTCTGTCACGCACTGCTCTTTTAAGGTCTATCCATAGATTTTCAATTATGTTGAGGTCAGGAGATTGTGAAGGCCATGGCAAAACCTTCAGTTTACGCCTCTTGATGTAATCCCCCGTGGATTTCGAGGTGTGTTTAGGATCATTATCCGTTTGTAGAAGCCATCCTCTCTTTAACTTCAGCTTTTTCACAGATGGCATCAAGTTACCATCCAAAATTTGCTGAAATTTTATTGAATCCATTTTTCTTTCTACTCGTGAGATGTTCCCTGTGCCACTGGCTGCAACACAACCCCAAAGCATGATTGATCCAAAACCATGCTTAACAGTTGGACAGAGGTTCTTTTCATTAAATTCTGTGCCCCTTCTTCTCCAAACGTACCTTTGCTCATTCCGGCCAAAAAGTTCAATTTTAACCTCATCGGTCCACAGAACTTGTTTCCAAAATGCATCAGGCTTGTCTATATGTTCATTTGCAAAGTTCAAACGATGATTTTTGTGGTGAGGATGTAGAAGAGGTTTTCTTCTGATGACTCTTCCATGAAGACCATATTTGTACAAGTATCTCTTTATAGTGGAATAGTGTACCACAACTCCAGTGTCTGCCAGATCTTTCTGGAGGGATCGTGCAGTCAAATGTGGGTTTTGAATTGTTTTTCTCACAATCCTGCAAGCTGTTCTGTCTGATATTTTTTTTGGTCTTCCAGATGTTGCTTTAACTTCCACTGTTCCTGATGACTGCCATTTCTTAATTACATTCCAAACAGAGGATATTGACATCTGAAAACGCTTTGCTATCTTCTTATAGCCTTCTCCAGCTTTGTGAGCGTCAACTATTTTCAGTTTCAGTTTTCTAGACAACTGCTTAGAAGAACCCATGGTGCTGATTGTTGGGGCAAGGTCAGATGAGTCTGGGCATTTAAAACCTTTGAGATTGACATCACCTGGTCTTCCCAGATGATGATTGAGAACAATCCATGACACTGGCAGGTCTCAGCTTTGCAAAGGGGGCAGTGCATGCTATAAATTCTGCAGGGTGCTCAAACTTTTGCAGACGCCATTTTTTTGTTTTCTGTTATTTTGAAAGTGTAAATGATGGAAATAAAATCTAACTTTTGTTGACATATTATAAGAATGTCTAATCTGTAATTTGATGCATTTTGGAGATTTTTCCATCTTTCCTTGGCTTCTTTATGCACATTAATACAAATTTTTAGCTGGGGTGCCCAAACTTCCGATCCCCACTGTATGTAAATAACCTAACCTATAACAAGGCCATTATTCAACTACATAGAGCTGCACAGTTTGTTTTTATCTATAAACACACCATACCTGCATAGATGGTTTTTGTAAAGGTGAATTAACCCCTTAAGCCATTGGATTAGCTTTGCAGCCAGTCAAATATTATTTTCAGAAGGAGGTCAGCAATGATAACCTACTTTTTTTCTCAGTATGGGGTTCTTTTAAATGAAAATGGTTGTAACGAGTGGTTTTGCTGCCATTTTTGAAACACTATAAAAAAAATCAATTGCTCAGCAACCAAGTGGATATCACTCCAATCCCTTCTGCTCAAAAGTAATGGCTGGATCGAGTAAGAATAAAAAACCTGCTAAGAAGGAAAATTGATTGGAAAATGTAAAATTCAGCTCCAGTTTCTATAGTTCCTCTCTGTGATGAGCAGCAACCAGAGCCAGCATATTTCAGCCAATAAATTCTAGTATATAGATAAACCAATAAAACATTACGCTGTCTCAGAGAACAAAGGACATTGCATTCCTCATTATAGCTGTCTTCTCAATTAATCTTATATAATATACTTTGCTTGCAATAAAAACACAAGGTGTTATTTTATCTGTTCATTTTAGAACAACCTTTTCAGTAAAGAAGCTGCCCCTTTCTTATGGGAACTTCCGTGCTGACTTATTTGTGGTGGTTCAGGCTCCAGGGGTGTCATCCATATCCTCACTTTACTATTTAGTGAGTCATTGACCTGGTATAATAATAGGAGGCCATTTGTGCTCAATTCTCCTAATGCCTGGTGAATGGTTAGCTTTGCCACATTATGGCTTGGTACTAGGATGCTCCAGTCATTTGGTGTTTCCCCAATCATCACAGGAACAAGTGCTCTCCCACATTCAAAACTCCAGGCATGCGCGGTGAGCTGTCTCTCACAGCAGAGCTCAGCATTGCTGCAACAGCGTGGTGAGAGAGCGCACCACATTTTGTGTACTATGAGGCTTGTGCAGTATCTGGCTTTGGTACTTATTCAGAATACCGAACGGGAGCCTTTGGTTGTATTTTAAGGAAGCCTAACCAGAGTAAGTATGGTGGCTGCCATTGATAACCTCTCTTTTTGAAAGAATACCACCAAGGAGGAAAATAAAGGGTAAGAGCCAGCCAACGATTTCTATAGTTCCTCTCAGTGATAAGGAAAAACCCATTTCCTCCCCACCCTATACCAACAAATGTGAAGCTTGGATAAGGCAAACTGTCATGTATGTAGGGCAGATAAAAGTGGTGCTAATCCTTATTGGTTTGTGTATGTCACAGGCTTTTGATGTTTGCCCCAAAAACATTAGATCAGTGCCTGATCCAACCAAAAATGGCCCAATAGGAAGACTAATGGCTATAGGTATCTTAAATTGGGCTCCAAACTGTGGTCTGGATGCAGCTTTTTCCTTGCTTTTATCCTGCCCTTGGAGCACCATGCCTCCCACTGATACAAGGCACTATTCCTCCAACTGACACCAACAGTGGGGCATAATTCCTCCCACTACTCAATGGTGGGGCACTATTTCTTCCACTGACACCAACAAGGGGGCATAATTTCTCCCATTGACACAAATGATGGGGCACTATTTTACATTTTTGTTTTTCTTTACTCCCACTGACACAGAGACATTTTCTAATCCCAATGGCCATAGTCCGACCCCCCTAAAGTCTAAAAGACAATAATCTGCCCCCTTATTTAGAAAGTTTAGAGACCCCTGCCAGACCTGTGCTGGGTGCTTTAGTTTTAATTTTCAGAAAGTATAGAAATACAAGTTAATCTTAGTAATAATGTTATTTTCACTACCTTTGAGGTGAAATGAAAGCAAAAACATGTTATCTTTCTTCTATAATACTGATCATCTCCCCACCATGCAATGAAGATGAACAATAGGAGACATATTTGTAGTCCAACCTGGGTGACAACCATGTCTCCTTCCATAGATACGATGAAGGAGTGAGCGTATACACCCAGGGACAAGAAGTGTGTTATTTACGGTAATATCAGAAACTAATATAGCCCCCATGTCTAAGCAATGGTAACCTGCATTGTATCACATTTTTGTTTTTGGGTTTGGATATGCTTTTAAAGCCCTCTTGTATTTACTTTGACCAGTGGACAGTGATTGTAATTTAGGTGCAGAGATTCTCTAGCTGGTGTTTGAGATATTAAAAAACAAGCTGGTGATTTGGCCATTTTGCCAAAATGAAAGAGCTTTGCATGAATTTACCTTTTTAATGTCCTTGTTAAGCCATCTAAAATGATCAGGAATAATAATTATTTAACTTGGTACAGAGAGGAAATAAAAACAATATTTTTATGGGAAAATAATTATTCTGCAAAACAAAAAACTGTTTACAAATGTTCTTTGCAGTGATCATCTCCAGACGCATTTATTTGCCAAAGATCTGACAGTCAGTGAGCAGACATAAACAGCTGTGACATACCTCGCTGGAGACAAAGAGAGGAAACTGATCCCGCATCTCAAACTCTGATGTTCTCCAATGCATAGAACACTGCTATGGTTACAAATAATACTGCAGGTGCATCAGCAATACAGACAATAGCCTGTCCGCAGCATTGTGTCTGAGCAAGTGAAGTGTCCTATTTTTGAAAAGATAGGCTATATTCAGACAAGGACTAAATGTTCTAAAACAGAAGAATGCAACATACTATATATATATATATATATATATATATATATATATATAGTGTGTGTGTGTATATATCTTCATTAAGGTGTGTGTTTGTACTATATACAAATGGATTATTATTACTGATTTATAGCAGTGGCTTATTCCTATATAAACTCCTAGGTAACAGTGTACCTGATAGCAGCTGGACTCAGGATCCCATCAATGCAAGGTACATATATAAAAAATATGAGATGAAATACTAAAACAAAAAACAATATGAGAGCTCCCAACATAGGCTGTAAGAAAAACAGAAAAAGCTTAAAGCTGAAATCTGGGTATGATTTTTAGCTCTTATATAATGGTCCAGCTTGGCACAATGTGAGCATGCATATCTTATACCAGAAAATACACTGGGGAAGTTGACAATCACTATAATAGTCTGCATTACTACAGTGATAGCTATGATCTTTGAGGTTCTGTGTCGAGCGGCTATATATCCATAGGGGGGCGTTCGCTTGGCACTGCTGTTTTTGAATGTTGGCCTACTGTCTTTTCTTTTATCGAATCAAAAGTGAACTGGGTTCAATGCGCATGCTAATTACCAGTTTTCTCAAATTTTGCATTTGCAGTGTTGTCTTGGTGTGTTCTTACTGTGATCCAGCACTGTGTAAGCTCCAAACCTCAAATTTGCTCTCTTGGCTTGGGGTCTTAGCAGAGTATCAGGAATGTAAAGGGAATAAAGCTATAAGTTACTGGTGGAGCTGCCATTAAGGTAATCCTGTTTCTTTGCCATGTATCAAAAACGGAAACCACTAGAATAGGAACAATTTTTCCCATTCTATCAACAACTAAAAAAAAAAAAGTTCTGGCTAGAGTTGAGCTTTGAAATGACAGTTAAAATGGCCTGGCCCTGAATTGTTTTGTCATGTATACAGTATCTTGTAGTTATATCCCTGTATAGCATAATAGAAGTGGAGGTTTTGTTGATAGCAACCAATATGGTTCCAGCTATCATTACTCTCTAATGCAGGGGTCTTCAAACTTTTCAGTACGAGGATCACATTGTGCAGATATTTGCAGGTTGGAAAAATACTCATCAGATTCCTCCCTTAAATCAGGGCCCTTATCAGAGTCCCCTCAATTAGAGTCTCCCCTTAGATCAGGGTCCCCCTTACATTAGGGCCCCCATCAAAGTCCCCATTACATCAGGGGCCTCATCAGAGTCCTCCCTTATATTAGCATTCCCTTTGCATCAGGGTCCCCATCAGAGTCCCCCTTACATCAGAGTACCTGTCAGAGTTGAGGGATGGGCTAGACCAGTGGTGGGCAACCTTTTTTTTCAACTGAGCCAAATCTCGCCAAAACCATGATTGAAATTTATTTTGAGAGCCACATTTTTAAAACTGAAAATACATCTCCCATATAGTAATTCATCCCCCATAGTAATTCATCCCCCATAGTGTAATTCATCCCCCATAGTAATTCATCCCCCATATAGTAATTCATCCCCCATATAGTAATTCATCCCCCATATAGTAATTCATCCCCCATAGTAATTCATCCCCCGTATAGTAATTCATCCCCCGTATAGTATTTCATCCCCCGTATAGTATTTCATCCCCCGTATAGTATTTCATCCCCCGTATAGTATTTCATCCCCCATATAGTATTTCATCCCCCATATAGTAATTCATCCCTCATATAGTATTTCATCCCTCATATAGTATTTCATCCCTCATATAGTATTTCATCCCTCATATAGTATTTCATCCCTCATATAGTAATTCATCCCTCATATAGTATTTCATCCCTCATATAGTATTTCATCCCTCATATAGTAATTCATCCCTCATATGGTAATTCATCCCTCATATAGTATTTCATCCCTCATATGGTATTTCATCCCTCATATAGTAATTCATCCCTCATATAGTATTTCATCCCTCATATAGTATTTCATCCCTCATATAGTATTTCATCCCCCCATATAGTATTTCATCCCTCATATAGTAATTCATCCCTCATATAGTATTTCATCCCCCCATATAGTATTTCATCCCCCCATATAGTATTTCATCCCCCCATATAGTATTTCATCCCCCCATATAGTAATTCATCCCTCATATAGTAATTCATCCCCCCATATAGTAATTCATCCCTCATATAGTATTTCATCCCTCATATAGTAATTCATCCCTCATATAGTAATTCATCCCTCATATAGTATTTCATCCCTCATATAGTAATTCATCCCTCATATAGTATTTCATCCCTCATATAGTAATTCATCCCTCATATAGTATTTCATCACTCATATAGTAATTCATCCCTCATATAGTATTTCATCCCTCATATAGTATTTCATCCCTCATATAGTATTTCATCCCCCACAGTACTATTCCCCCCCCCCCTTCTAGTAAGCCAAGTCCCCCGTGTCAATTCACTTACCTTTGTTCCGCGCGTTCCTCTCGCTGTCTTCCCGCGCCGTTCGGGTCTTCAGGGCGGACTGTGAGAGGAGCCTAGCTCCCCTCCCCTCACGTTCGGCACGCTGCCCCGCCTACACACATCCTGACAGCCACATCCGCGGGCCGGATTAAAAGGTCCACGCGGACTTTTGGGGCGGCCAACCGAGAGGAGGCAGGGGAGCGGCCGACCGAGAGGAGGGAGGGGAGCGGGCGCCCGGCACACAGAAGAGCCGCATTAGAGTGGGTAAAGAGCCGCATGTGGCTCGCGAGCCGCGGCTTGCCGACCACTGGGCTAGACCATAGATAGCCTCTGCGTCCATAATCCTCAATCTGTGTGCATTAAGACCTTGTTTGCACGCTGCATACTGGCATACTGAAGCATATGCATGTGCAGGGCCTTGTCCACCTGAACAGGGAGTACAGGTGTTCTGAGCATGCCTGTGCAGGCAGTCACATTGATGTATGTTGGGGCACAGCAGCTGCATGGACAAACCCACTAATTCTAGTTTGACATCTGTGTGGGTAAAGGTACATGCAGGTATGTGTCTCCAAATGCACACTGTGTCAGTTTGGGGACACACCCGCACACCCACAAGGATGTTATATTGGGAGCAGTAGTTGTGTCCCAATTGACATCAAAGGTACTTCCTGCATGGGGATGCATGGGACACCTGTACATCCCTGTGCAGGTAAACACAGTCCTCCATGGGTGTACACATTAGTACGCCCCATGTGAACAAGGCCTAAGGACAGGCTACTGACCCTAGCTGCAGGCCGGAAAAAATCTTGTAGTGGACAGATTGGGACCACGGGCTGTAGATTGGAGACCCCTGTTCTAATGCTTTAGAATAAAAACAATTGTCTTCCTTGTTTCAAACATAATAAATGTGCTTTAGTCTTTTCTATATGTTTCATGTATGGATTAATACAAATGGAATAATATCAATTCTACAATAACCCTTTTAATGTAATTATCATACTGTATGTGGGAATTCTTTAGAAGAGAACCTGTCATTCACATGTTTATGGTCATGTAATAAGTACAACCTTGTATGTTAGATATGAATTTTTTTGTTTCAGTTTTTTTTTTAATTTCAGATCATGAGTCATATATGCAAATCCAATGCATTGTGGATTTTGGCAGGACAAAGAATCCATTATTTCAGCTAGCGGGGCTGGTTTCCAAAACTTTTTCTATTACAGTAATAGTAAAAAGAAAAATCTGCTCCAACGACAAATGTTACGTAAGTCAGCAGTTATTTCAGATTCACTATCTATTGCTGTAACAGAAGAAAACAATTTATTTTTATTAATGTGATGTGTGACTATCCTGCACATTGATATTTCTGCACAGTAACAAATATGGTGCCATGTGGATGCCTACGTTGGCATCTGGATCTTTTGCATATTTCTATGGCAGCTGTTTCCAGCCCTGGAATTGTAGATGATTCTGTCATGGGGCTAAGCTGCAGATGGTCTGCCTTCTCCTTTGGAAGCATTTATTTGAGATTTCTGTGAAATCAACTCAGTTTTGATATGCCTGTGGATTTTGATCCACATTCTTATTTCATTTCTGTAAGAATAGCCTTTTTAGAGCTTAACGCTGTCATTAAATCAAATCAAATGTTATTTATTACCCTGGCTGCAAAAGGACAGTGACCTGTATTTGTAACACAAAGTGATAAAAGTATATGCAGAATATTTGCTTCAAATATAGTTAAATTGGTGGCTATGGGCGGCTAATCCAGTTTTCACAATTTCCTTGCTCCAGTTTTTATACATAATCCCCAATGTGATTATATGAATGCAATAATAGATTCTTTTTTTACAAGTGTGGCTCTCCAAATCTACTCTTAGAACCATTTGTAGAGTGTACTATCACTACATTTTAAAGGGCCAGTCCACTCAAACTGATATTTCAGCAATAAAAACATACTGGTTCATTAAACTCACCTTTGTTTTTACATGTTTTATTATATCTTTGGCCACTGCAGCTATGGGGCAGTACAGTAACTTAGGCTGGCCATAGATGAATTGAATGTCAGCAAGTTCAGCATGGATGGGCCAAGGTTCAATCCATTTAAGGGCAGGATGGTTGTATTGAAGTTGATCCATCGATCGAATTTTTGCATGCATACTGATAGGGGGCTGTAACCGCCAGCAGTAATCATTGTGTTCTGCTGGCAAGGAAGGCTCTCCACTGGCAAAACACAATAGGGTTGAGGGACAGATTCCCCCATCAATACTGATTTTGTTGATGGGGGAATCTAGTAAATTGCTTTCTTGCACCAGTGGTTGCAGGAAAGGAAATCAAATCATCTATGGATTGTCATAGTGGTTTGCACTTCTGCCTTGCAGCTCTGGTTTCAATCCCAGTCAGGACAATATCTGTATGGAGTTTGTGTGTGCTCCCTGTGTTTGAGTAGTTTTTCTCCCATTCTTCAAAGATATGCCAGTATTGGCCCTAGCATGTATATGTATGCATGTGAGAAGAGGACATTTGCTTGGCAGGGACTGATTTGAATGTAAAGTGTTGCATAAATTGTTAGCACTATTTAAAGAGTATGTAAACCTAACATTTCTTTTCCTGATGTGTGCCTGCTGTACCATGTACTTGTATGAAAAAGTAGCCTGGTTTGTTTATATTGCTTCCTTTGTGTGAAATCCATAGTTTTCCTGCCAGTCCTTCCTCTCTCCTATTTACAACTGAACACAACATGGTCCGTTCTTTGGCTGTGCTGGGAACTCAGCCTGTTCAGATTTGTCCTGACATGCTCCCACTGTACAGCCATTCACAGGGAAGATCAGTGTGCTGCTGTTTCTCCTCCCCCACCTCTCTGTGCAGCTGAAAACGGAGATTATGTGATCATTTATAAAGAGGGGAAAAAGGGAATTTATAATGGTTTGTTTTTATATCTATACACAAATGTTTTGCCTTTCATTTCTATCTAAACTAAATTAGTTGTTTTACAAGGTGAGGATTCAAATATACTGTAAATGCCTGTCCTAGATAACTTGCAACTCTTTTCCAGTTGGACTATTCTTTTAGCTTACACTACTGTGAATACATCAAGAAGAGTACATTTCCATGGCAGTGTTCAGCACAGAGAAGACCAATTTATAATTCAGTATATGTGTGTTCATAGCTCCAATTCCAGTGGACTTACCCTTTAAATACTAGGGATGTTACACCCAATATAAAAAATTAAACAGTTATGTTGCCATACAACTGTACTATATAACAGAAGACCAGGTGCCAGCACCAGCAGGCACGTCATAGCTATCATTTATTTATTCACAGAAATCACATTGCTATAGGTACCTGCTCCACTTCTCTCCAGACTTCTTTACACCAGTTTTTGTATATGAGCTCCATGTTCACATCAAGAATGATGAAGAGTGCCACAAGAAAGTAAAATATCTGGATTATCCAATGCAATTTGCATACATTAAGGGGATTTACTAAAACTGGTGCGTTCAGAATCTGGGGCAGCTCCTCCTAGTAGCCAATCAGCATCTAACTTCAGCTTGTCCAATTAAGCTTTGGCTATAAAACCTGGAAGCTGATTTGTCTCTACGCAGAGCTGCACCAGATTTTGCACCATGCAGTTTTAGTAAACAACCCCCACCCCTGTTCATAATATAAAGGTCCATATTTTGAGGAATAGAAGAAATATTTCTTGATAAAGTTAAAGTGTACCATTGTTTAAATCCAGTCAACATAAATTATAGTTTTACTAAATTGAAAGCCGGCATTTTATGCATGTTAATGGAATGTCTGAGCCCTCTCTCTATGGTCAGTATACTGAAAGTATCTCCTCGCAACAAAAGAACCCCCTACTTAGTTCCAAAGTGTGAACATGGATACATTTTACAGTTTTTAGAGAGGCACCAGTCAGGGGAGCAGTTTTGGGAAGGCACTGCAGCCCCACCTACTGGACAGAACAGCATTGCGATATTTATGATTTACTGGTCTTACTTAAAGTAGAACTGTGGGCAAAATAAAAAATGACATATATGATGTAGTCTGTCAACAGAATTCAACACTTAAACAGTCTTCATTTTTGCATGTTCCCCCATGTAAAATAGGTTTATTACCTGGCGATCCTGCCAGTAAGTCTGTTATTTTCACTTTCCCTCTCGGACCAAGCTGTCCAGCAAAAGTGACAGTTAGAGGGTTCAGGGTACCCTTTATTTCCAAAAGACAACCTCTGGATATGACGCTGAGCACGTGAACTCAGCTTCTTTAGTCGACCATGGCAAGGCCTGTTCTGAGTGGAACCTGTCCTGTCAAACCACTGTATAGTCTTGGCCACTGTGTTGCAGCTCAGTTTCAGGGTCTTGGCAATCTTCTTATTGCCTAAGCCATCTTTATGTAGAGCAACAATTCTTTTTTTCAGATCTTCAGAGAGTTCTTTGCCATGAGGTGCCATGTTGAACTTCCAGTGACCAGTATGAGAAAGTGAGAGTGATAACACCAAATTTAACACACCTGCTCCCCATTCACACCTTAGACCTTGTAACAGTAACAAGTCACATGACACTGGGGAGGGAAAATGGCTAATTGGGCCCAATTTGGACATTTTCACTTGGGGGTGTACTCACTTTTGTTGCCAGCGGTTTAGATATTAATGGCTGTGTGTTGAGTTATTTTGAGGGGACAGCAAATTTACACTGTTATACAAGCTGTACACTCACTACTTTACATTTTAGCAAAGTGTAATTTCTTCAGTGTTGTCACATGAAAAGATATAATAAATTATTTACAGTAATATTATTTACTTATAAATTATTATTTAAGTGTGAGGCGTGTACTCACTTCTGTGAGATATTGTATCTTACATTCAGTGATCTGGTTGTGAGAAATGATGTCCCACTGAGGTGTAGTAATTAGAGATGAGCGAATCGAACTAGGCGAACCGGAATTCGAGTCGAATTTCAGGAAATATTCGATTCGTGTCGAAACCGAAATTTTGCCTACTTCGGGTGCGCGAATCGAACATTTCCCGATCAGCCGGCAAAAGTGTCCCTGCAGTGAGCTCCGCTATTTCTGACAGTTCTCTGACAGAAGGAACACATGTTTAGCGGTTGAAACATTGTATCTATTAGTTTACATTTAGGATACAGATGTTTCAACCACTGTACATGTGAAGAAGTTGTGAGAGAACTGTCAGAAATAGAGGAACTCTGCACATACACTTTTTGCCGGCTTGGAATTATTCTTCTTTTCATCCTACTTCTTCTTCTTCTTCATCCTCAGAAGAAGAGGATGAGGATGAGGATGAAGAAGAAGAAGAAGAAGAAGAAGAAGAAGAAGAAGAAGAAGTAGGATGAAAAGAAGAATAATTCCAAGCCGGCAAAAAGTGTATGTGCAGAGTTCCTCTATTTCTGACAGTTCTCTCACAGCTTCTTCACATGTACAGCGGTTGAAACATCTGTATCCTAAATGGAAACTAATAGATACAATTTGTATCTATTAGTTTCCATTTAGGATACAGATATTTCAACCGCTGTACATGTGAAGAAGCTGTGAGAGAACTGTCAGAAATAGAGGAACTCTGCACATACACTTTTTGCCGGCTTGGAATTATTCTTCTTTTCATTCTTCTTCTTCTTCCTCATCCTCATCCTCATCCTCATCCTCTTCTTCTGAGGATGAGGATGAAGAAGAAGAAGAAGAAGAAGAAGTAGGATGAAAAGAAGAATAATTCCAAGCCAGCAAAAAGTGTATGTGCAGAGTTCCTCTATTCTGCAGATACACTTAGAGGAGCTCTGCAGATACACTTAGAGGAGCTCTGCACATACACTTTTTGCCGGCTTGGAATTAATCTTATTTTCATCCTACTTCTTCTTCTTCTTCTTCTTCTTCTTCTTCTTCATCCTCATCCTCAGAAGAAGAAGAGGATGAGGATGAGGATGAAGAAGAAGAAGAAGAAGTAGGATGAAAATAAGAATAATTCCAAACCGGAAAAAAGTGTATGTGCAGAGCTCCTCTAAGTGTATCTGCAGAGCTCCTCTAAGTGTATCTGCAGAATAGAGGAACTCTGCACATACACTTTTTGCCGGAAACCGCTGTATGGAGTGAATGTCCCAGAACTGTCAGAAATAGACTATTTATGACAGTTCTGGGACATTCACTGCATACAGCTGTTTTAACCGCTGTATGGAGGGAATGTCATGGAACTGTCAGAAATAGACTATTAATGACAGTTCTGGGACTGTCCTTCAATGCAGCGGTTGAAACATTGTATGTATTTGTTTCCATAAATGGATCCATTTATGGAAACAAATACATACAATGTTTCAACCGCTGTATGGAAGGACAGTCCCACAACTGTCATTAATAGTCTATTTCTGACAGTTCCATGACATTCCCTCCATACAGCGGTTAAAACAGCTGTATGGAGTGAATGTCCCAGATCTATCAGAAATAGACTATTTATGACAGTTCTGGGACATTCACTGCATACAGCTGTTTTAACCGCTGTATGGAGGGAATGTCATGGAACTGTCAGAAATAGACTATTAATGACAGTTGTGGGACTGTCCTTCAATGCAGCGGTTGAAACATTGTATGTATTTGTTTCCATAAATGGATCCATTTATGGAAACAAATACATACAATGTTTAAACCGCTGCATGGAAGGACAGTCCCAGAACTGTCATTAATAGTCTATTTCTGACAGTTCCATGACATTCCCTCCATACAGCGGTTAAAACAGCTGTATGAAGTGAATGTCCCAGATCTATCAGAAATAGACTATTTATGACAGTTCTGGGACATTCACTCCATACAGCTGTTTTAACCGTTGTATGGAGGGAATGTCATGGAACTGTCAGAAATAGACTATTAATGACAGTTCTGGGACTGTCCTTCAATGCAGCGGTTGAAACATTGTATGTATTTGTTTCCATAAATGGATCCATTTATGGAAACAAATACATACAATGTTTCAACCGCTGCATGGAAGGACAGTCCCAGAACTGTCATTAATAGTCTATTTCTGACAGTTCCATGACATTCCCTCCATACAGCGGTTAAAACAGCTGTATGGAGTGAATGTCCCAGATCTATCAGAAATAGACTATTTATGACAGTTCTGGGACATTCACTGCATACAGCTGTTTTAACCGCTGTATGGAGGGAATGTCATGGAACTGTCAGAAATAGACTATTAATGACAGTTCTGGGACTGTCCTTCCATGCAGCGGTTGAAACATTGTATGTATTTGTTTCCATAAATGGATCCATTTATGGAAACAAATACATACAATGTTTCAACCGCTGCATGGAAGGACAGTCCCAGAACTGTCATTAATAGTCTATTTCTGACAGTTCTATGACATTCCCTCCATACAGCGGTTGAAACCGCTGTATGGAGTGAATGTCCCAGAACTGTCAGAAATAGACAGAAACTGTCACAGAACTGTCCTTCTTCTCATCCTTCTCCTTCTTCTCATCCTTCTTCTCATCCTTCTTCTCATCCTTCTCCTTCTTCTCATCCTTCTCCTTCTTCTCATCCTTCTCCTTCTGCTCATCCTTCTTCTCATCCTTCTCCTTCTTCTCATCCTTCTCCTTCTCCTTCTTCTCATCCTTCTCCTTCTCCTTCTTCTCATCCTTCTCCTTCTCATCCTTCTCCTTCTCCTTCTCATCCTTCTCCTTCTTCTCATCTTTCTCCTTCTTCTCATCCTTCTCCTTCTCCTTCTTCTCATCCTTCTCCTTCTCCTTCTCATCCTTCTCCTTCTTCTCATCCTTCTCCTTCTCCTCATCCTTTTTCTTCTCATCCTTCTCCTTCTCCTTCTTCTCATCCTTCTCCTTCTTCTCATCCTTCTCCTTCTTCTCATCCTTCTCCTTCTTCTCATCCTTCTCCTTCTTCTCCTTCTTCTCATCATTCTCCTTCTTCTCATCCTTCTCCTTCTTCTCATCCTTCTCATCCTTCTTCTCATCCTTCTTCTTCTCATCCTTCTCCTTCTTCTCATCCTTCTCCTTCTCCTTCTTCTCATCCTTCTCCTTCTTCTCATCCTTCTCCTTCTTCTCATCCTTCTCCTTCTCATCCTTCTCCTTCTCCTTCTTCTCTTCCTTCTCCTTCTTCTCATCCTTCTCCTTCTTCTCATCCTTCTTCTTCTCATCCTTCTCCTCCTTCTTCTCATCCTTCTTCTCATCCTTCTTCTTCTCATCCTTCTCCTTCTTCTCATCCTTCTCCTTCTCCTTCTTCTCATCCTTCTCCTTCTTCTCATCCTTCTCCTTCTTCTCATCCTTCTCCTTCTTCTCATCCTTCTCCTTCTTCTCATCCTTCTCCTTCTCCTTCTTCTCTTCCTTCTCCTTCTTATCATCCTTCTCCTTCTTCTCATCATTCTCCTTCTTCTCATCCTTCTCCTTCTTCTCATCCTTCTTCTTCTCATCCTTTTCGTTCTTCTCATCCTTCTTCTTCTCATCCTTCTTCTTCTCATCCTTCTCCTTCTCATCCTTCTCTTTCTTCTCATCCTTCTCCTTCTCCTTCTTCTCATCCTTCTCCTTCTTCTCATCCTTCTCCTTCTCCTTCTTCTCATCCTTCTCCTTATTCTCAGCCTTCTTCTTCTCATCCTTCTCCTTCTCATCCTTCTCCTTCTCATCCTTCTCCTTCTTCTCATCCTTCTCCTTCTTCTCATCCTTCTCCTTCTCCTTCTTCTCATCCTTCTCCTTCTCCTTCTTCTCATCCTTCTCCTTCTCCTTCTTCTCATCCTTCTCCTTCTTCTCATCCTTCTCCTTCTTCTCATCCTTCTCCTTCTCCTTCTTCTCATCCTTCTCCTTCTCCTTCTTCTCATCCTTCTCCTTCTCCTTCTCCTTCCTCATCTCCAAGGGCATTTAAATTAAAGGTACAGTGTTCTGCACTAATTTAAAGGCTCTCTGAAGCCTAGAAACCCTTTAAATAAGTCATCTTCGTAGCGGAGAAATTCGCATCGAATCGAATTTCACACTGGAATTCGCCGAATCAGCCGAATCGAATTTTTCATTTCTTCGCTCATCTCTAGTAGTAATCATCTTCCTTATGTTTTATTATGGTGTGTCTATGTAGATACATTATTTTTTGGATTTTCTATAATGTATCACCAGTGTAACATCTCTGGTCGTACTTGTTTCATTGAAAGATGTACATCACATTACTTGAGGTGCAGCTGTAGGATCTAGTAATAGTAAAGGTATGTGTGTGACACCTTTCATGGATTGATGTGACTGCATAGTTTGCAGGGTTTATTGTTGCAAGGTTTTGTTTCTCTGTTTGCATCCCTTTACTCAGGATGATGTTTCCTGCTGATTAATTTATGTCTGAGGTTGGGTAGTTACCTGAAGGCCAGCATGGGGGGTTGTCAGATGTTTTCCTTAACCACTTCCCATCTGGCCATTGTATATAAATGGCCGGATGGTGGAAGTGCAGGGGCGGGTGGCTATTTATAAATGGCCTCCCCGCCCCCTGCTTGTGCACACTCCCTGGAAGCGAGCAGCACCGCGATCCGGTGCCCGCTGTGTCCTCCGGTCACAGTGGAACACTGATCGTCGTACGGGATCTCCGTGCGAGGTCCCGATCATGTGATCACTGATTGGCCAATCAGTGATCACATGCAGAGTAGTAAGCAAGCTGTCACTTGTGACTTCATTGCTTACTATGTGTGAAATCTGTGAATGATCACAGAGGTCACATGGTGCAAGGCTATTCACAACAGCCTTGTACCATGTGACAAGCTGTGACCAATCACAGCTCACACAGTATTTCTCAATTAAGAGAAATGAGAAAGAAAGAGAAATGATTGCTTTTACAGCCTTTATGGGTTTAAAAGCAATCACTGTAAGGAAAAAAAAAAACATCTTCAGCACCCCCCACAAGTAGTACAGTGTTATCATGGTGACACTGTACTGCTAGGGTGACAGTATGTAAAAAAAATAAATAAATAAATAATATAAACAAATAAAAATGTAAAAAATTTGTTTTTTAAATTATAATTTTTGGTTATAAATTAATTTGGGTTATTTTCTTTTACTAAAAATATAACTGAATAAATTTTGGCCAAGATTTATGATGAATTATTATTTATTTGCAAAATGTTATAAGAAAAACACTTTTTTTTTAAAATTTTTGGGCTTTTTAATTTACATAGCAAGAAAAATAAAAATCACAGTGGTGAATAAATACCACCAAAATAAAGCTTTATCTGTCTCAAAAAAATGCTAAAATATTCATATGGGTACAGTGTTGCATGACCGCGCAATTGTCATTCAAAGTGTGAGAGCGCTGAAAGCTGAAAAATGGCCTGGACAGGAAGGGGGTGGAAAGTGTCCAGACTTGAAGTGGTTAAAGTGTTTGCAAACCCTCACTTGCATAGATATAAAAACAATATATACACCTTTTTCCCTTTTTTTTTTTATAAATGATCATATTCCCTCTGTTCTCAGCTGCATAAGAGCTGAGGAAGGAGAAACAGCAGAACACAGAACTTTCCAGTGAAAGGCTGTGCAGGAAAGGGGGTGTCAGCAGAAGTCTGATCATTGGAGGAGAGCACACTGAGTTTCCAGCACAGCTAGAGCTACTTACAGAGGACAGTGATTATAGGTCACAGAATTCAAAGAAGTACGTGTGTGGGATCTTCATAAACTTCAAGATCATTTCAGAATATGAGAAGTAGGCTAGAAAGAATCAAAAATACAATGTGGAAATTAACAGATGATTTTATATTTTGACTTTAGATATGCCTTAAAGTGGTTGTAAAGGCTGAAGTTTTTTTTTACCTTCATGCATTATATGCATGAAGGTAAAAAAAACTTCTGTATGCAGCAGCTCCCCCAGCCCCCTCAACACTTACCTGACCCTCAACACGATCCAGCGGTGTGTATGACAGCCTCGGCTGTTACAGGGCTCTGCCTCCTCTTTGGCTCAGACAGCAAGCGGGAGCTACTGGCTCCTGCTGCTGTCAATCACAGACAGTCAGCCAATGAGGAGAGGGGTGGGGCCAAATTGCAGCTCCCTCTGTGAATGGAAACACAGAGCAGCGGGTGTCCCCATAGCAAGCTGCTTGCTGTGGTGGCACCTGACAGGAGGGAGGGGCAAGATGAGCCTGCGAGGGACCTGAGAAGAGGAGGATCCAGGCTGCTCTGTGCAAAACATTCACAAAAAAGCGGTTACATAAAGGACAAGGCGGTACACCAAAATGTAATCATGTAATACTTTTAATAGCAAAATTGCAGGACCAAATAGTTTAATAAAGACTGCATAGTAGCCATCACCTCACTCAATGACAATGGGACAATACAACCTAAAAACAAAAATAAAAATTAGAGACAGCATGGCTAGGCCAAAATGCATAATATGCTGAATAGGCAATGACTATGTAGTCTTCTGCCAAGACAACAAACACATCGGGGTGCACCACCGGGATAAATATATGTATATCAACCAGGTAAACGGTTTCAGTGCAACAAGACCAAGTACATGTATTATGCTGGAACGGATACATCCGAATCTATCACAGGATGTAAATAATCACAAACCCAGGTGTGGGAAAGGTCTCCTGGTGAAACAGTTCCTGGTAATAGATGCAAGCAAGCAGTCAGTACACACGTGTCAAAGTGGCAACAAAATAAGGCACTGGAATCAACCAGGATGAAACATGGCCTCCTCGGCCGGTCACTGGAATGGATATGTGTGACTTCAATATATGTCACTCAGTGATGAGCACAAAGAAATCCTCATGGGATCAGTGAATGAATATGGTGTTGTGGTATCCTTAGTGTGAAGTGCCGTGTCATCTAGGTATGAGTGGCGTGTGCAAATCACTACCTGCTTGACTAGTAGGAAACAAAGTCACCCTTCCTGGGATGGATAGTTCCTTGAAGGGAGTCCGTATGGCAGCCACCGTGTTAGGACTCTATAGATCACAGATATCTATGCATCCATTCAGTCTGGTTTTTCATTCAGTGGCAAAACCACTGCACACAGCAGATAAGTATGACGTGTTATTTTACAGAAAATAAATGTACCTTTAGAATTGCTTTAAAGTATAACTAAAGGCAAAACATTTGTTTTAGTTTTGGATAAAGTGATGATGGATTCCAACTCTTGTTAGTATTTATTGCTGTCTGAGCCCCCATTAAAGTGTTACTAAACCCACAACAGTAAAATCAGTCTGTATATGCAGCAAAGCATGTTTGTTATACTCTATATAGACTGTATAGCGAGCGCTACCTAAATGTACCATATTCAAATGAAATTTAAAAGCCGCCAGAACACCAAAAAGGTAACCAACAGACCTTTCCAAAAGACTAAAGAGATAAAAAGGTGCAGGGCTTACATCCTCTATACTTATATCGCTTACCATCCATATTCGCTAATCTGTTGTTATACTTTGTTTACTGGGTAGCGTGATCTCCTGTTTCTGTTTAATGTATACTTCAAATGCATGTCTGACTACCCGTCTGCGTCACAGGAGATTGCAACAGTTGTATGTTTGCGGACTGTGTTCCGTATCTGCCTATGATCCAAAATGCCTTTTACTTCAATAAAAAACTTTTTTGGAAAAAAAAAAAAAAAAGGTGCAGGGCTAGGGAATATAGTGCAAATGACAACTGAAATGTTATGAGCAATATACAAAACTGTTATGAAAGGCACAGTGTGCAATATAATTGATAATCACAATAGAGTAAAATGTCCAGATCACAAGGTATATATCATATAAATCTTGCAGGATCCTGTCTGTGGTGATAATAAACAATCCAGAGGTGAAGACTGTTAGATAAATAGAATGCGCACTCACCAGAAGTGCGTATTAAATACGCATGAAAGAAGTTTCCTTTCTCATCAAACCCCTAGGTCATCAGCATTCTGGTCAGGCTGCATTCCACATCGTCCTCTGCCTCCCCGAAATGATAGGATTCCAAGACTCATCAAGCAATCACAGACATCAGGGGTCCCCCTTTAAAGCAGGCGCTGCAGAAGGTGGTGCTCCCAAAGAGAGCCCAATAAGGGACACCACATAGTGTAATATTGCCTTGATGAACTTTAATTCAAAGTGATAATAAACAAAAACAATACTGACCAAAAATTCAGGATGGCCACCAGTGGTGGCTAGATTTCCAGATGCTGTAGCCCTCTGACGCGTTTCGTGCTAAGCATGTCCTCATAGGGTGCAGGGTGTTTGTTATACTCACTGTGGAACCTAAGGGGTTAATCCTCTGCATTGTGCAAAATAGATGTTTGATCCTGTCTTCTCTGATCCTCCCCTTCTTCCATGTTCCCCAATTCATCTTCTGATAGAACACAGCCTCGGGGACATTGTGCACATGCTCATTTTGTTGTATACTGATAGAGAGTTTTTAATTCTTCTTGGGAGGGTGCATGTGACCAGCACAGGGCCAATCAGCCCTGTCCAGACAGAGGGTCAGGGGTCATGCAATCTCATAGGGGAGTGAGAGGAGAATGAAAACTCCTACAAGCTTTAATCAGTGCTCAGCTGGACACTGATAGAACTCACAAGACTGCTCTAACTGCTAATGAGAAAACAAAAATAATTGCATTTCCTTGTTCTGTGTACTGTGGGAGACCAGATATAGTGAATGCAGGGTCCTGGGTTTAGTAAAAATGTAGGGAAATTCGCCCTCTCTATTTGTTCTGTTTATCATCATCAAAGTGAAAGTAAAAGAAAATCCCAAATTTTGGGTTGTCCCCAGAAAAGTAATAGAGTAGAAATCTTCCAATGTGGACACTAGTTCTGGTGACCTGGGGGTCCCAAGGAATTCTCTTAATTTGCATGGATTTCTTCTCACTGCCTATTTAGCTATGGGACAGGAAGTGAAGAAAAATCTCCACAATGGGACACAGATAGCGTAAACAAATCTGACAGCAGTTATCCTCCCTTGCTCAATTATAAATGAGAAAAAAAAGTTTTGCCTATATTTCTACTTTAACCTGCTAGTACTTGTTATGACAATGCATATTTTAGGCCTTGCCCAGGAACATGTGTGATGGGAATATATTGTGTGAGAAGCCAGAATACAAGGTAAATGCATTTTTCTATTGATAGTTTTTTTTTATGTCAGTTAGCATATTTTATTCAAGGTGCTGCCAGGTAAAAGAACATTGCATTCTGTACATCTGAAAGCATCTACAGTAATGGTGAACTGAAAAAGAACTTTATGTGCTAGCAGAAAAAAACCTATATATAATGTAAAGAATAGCTGTCTTTGTTTTAAGTTGCAGCTAATTTGTCATTGGGTTTCTTAATAGTGTAGTTCAGGGTTTCTCAACCATTTAATGGAACCCTAGTGTTTTTCTAGAGGTTACTAGGGGTTCCTTGAGCAATGAGCTATCTCTGCCTCTCAAATAAGTTCCCACTGTCCCATTGATCCTTTTAGTTACCTGTAAGGGGGTAATTCTTCCCAATCATTGCAAATGTAAGGAGCATTCTTCCCACTGACCATAACACTAATGAAACATGAGTTGTAGATATAGTAACTTTTAGCGGGAGTTTCCTGACACTGGAAAGATATTTCAGGGGTTTCTCCATGTTGAAAAGGTTGAGAAAGGCTGGTATAGTTGAATAGAGCAGGGCATGCAATGAAAATCTGGTGCATATTTTATCTTCCTGTTTGTTTATGATGGTATCATTCCCATGGCATTCGGTACCAGGGGCGGACTGACCATTTGGAAACTCGGGCACTGCCCGAGGGCCCGGGGTCAGTAGGGGGCCCCATGACATGCCCCTGGTACCTTTTTCATATGCTTTTTTGAGTTTGGGCAAGGACACAGGGGCCCCATGATCCCCTATTGCCCAGGGGCCCCATGAGTTGTCAGTCCGCCCCTGTTCGGTACACCACAGTTCCAATAAAGTATTGCTAGACTGATCCAGTATAAAAAAGAAAGATTGACAAAGTCCTGGAACTCTCACTTCCTGTTCCCAGCTGAGTGTGTCCTGGGACAAAGGAGGAGCTGTTAGTTCACACCTCATTTTAGGCAACACATTTTAAGCCTAATACGCCAGTGCCAAAGTCCATGATCAAAGAGCATCATGAGAAATCAGTTTTGGCAATAGCTCTAGAAAATACTACAACGACCTCTATTCCCCTAAATAAACAAGCACGTCAGTGGCTGACAGATTCTTGTCAGGTATCGCTAACGTTATTGATCCTGCAGGGTTGCCGGCCACCAATGCTCCCTTGATGTTGGAGGACCTGCACTCTTCCGCCAGATCCTTTAGGCGGGGCAGGACCTCGGGTTGTGACGGTCTCCCAGCGGAGCTCTATGTAGCGCTGTGCGATTTTGTGGGCCCAGACCTGCTCTAGCTGTACGAGGAGATGGTGGTGGAGGGCAGAATGCCTCCTTAATTGAGGGAAGGGATGATCACGATGTTATATAAGCGTAAGGGGGAGAGATGTGTTTTGAAAAATTGGCATCCCATCCAGGATGTAAGGTTCTAACCAGGGGCGGACTGACCATTTGGAAACTCGGGCACTGCCCGAGGGCCCGGGGTCAGTAGGGGGCCCCATGAGATGCCCCTGGTACCTTTTTCATAGGCTTTTTTGAGTTTGGGCAAGGACACAGGGGCCCCATGATCCCCTATTACCTGGGTCCCCATGAGTTGTCAGTCCACCCCTGGTCCCATCTCTCTCTTGAATGTGGACTACAAGATCCTCGCTAAGGTTCTGGCCAACAGTCTGAAGGCCGTCATCGGACAGATCATCCACCCAGATCAAACTTGCAGCATTCCTGGTTGCAGGATTGCAGACAGCCTCGTGCTTGGTCCAGTTAATCAAAGACCGCTGTGTGCACGTGGCCCTGGTCAGCCTTGACCAGGAAAAGGCCTTTGACTATGTCTCTGATGGGTTTATGTGCAGAGCCTTGTGCAGGTTTGTTCTTCGGAAAATGTTTTGTTTGTATGTTGACCTTATGTACACTGATATTTGTAGTATGGTGTTGGTGAATGGCTGGAAAACTGACCCCTTCCCGGTCCCCTCCAGGGTCAGACAAGGCTGCCCTCTCTCACCTCTGCTTTTTGTTTGCTGTGTAGAGCTCTTTGACAAATGCATCAGATGGAATCCTGAGATCAGAGGGATCACCGTACCAGAACCAGACAGAAAGGAAGTGAAGTGCTCGCTCTACATGGATGACGTGATGGTGTTCTGTGCTGATCAGCACTCCATCGACCTGCTTGTCCAGACCTGCAAGAACTTCGTCCAAGGTTCAGGGACAAAAGTCAACTGCGGGAAGTCAGATGTCATGCTCTTTGGAAAGTGGTTCCTGCCTTCTGCATCCATCCCTTTCAGCATCAAGACAGACATCATCAAAATTTTAGGAGTCTGGCTTGGTGCTGCGTGCAGAGACCTGAAGTCTTGGGACGAGAGACTGTTGAAGATGAAGAAAAAGTTTGGACTTTGGAGCCTCAGAGAACTTACAATCGAAGGGAAGACAATGGTGCTCTGCAGCGAGATTCTCCCTGTGTTGCAGTACCTCGCCCAGGCCTGGCCCCCACAGGTCAACACCTGCAACGCCATCACCAGGGCGGTGTTTTACTTCATCTGGGGCTCCAAGATGGACAGAGTGAAGTGGGCAGTCATGTTCAAGGAGCCCCTCAAGGGCGGTAAGGGCGTGCCTGACATCACCACTCAACTGAGGGTATTCTTTGCCTGCAACATCCTCAGGACTCTGCTGAACCAGACTATAGACTCTGGCAGAAACTCCATGTCACGTTTTTTCCTTTTGCCCCTCTGGAGGTCCCTCGGATGGGACAAATGGAACAGTTCCATCCCCTACAACTGGGATACTCCTTGATATTACTTGGACACTTAACTTTATCAAGAAGCAGTGGCTACATGGAATCAAGCCCAACTTGTGGAAGCCAAAAACAATCTACAAGCTAATTAGAGCAAAGGACATTTTAGAGTTGGTTCCAGGCCTGCCTTCAGCCACTTGCAAGGCGGTCTGGAGGAATGTTTCTTCAAAGAGACTCACCAACAGGCACAAGGACCTGGCATGGATGGTGATCCAAGGGGGGTTGCCACTCAGGGCATTTATACATGCCAGAAACCTGAGCAGATACAGGCACTGCCCTTTTTGCATCATCCAGGAAGAAACGGCTCAGCACATTTTCTGGGAGTGCTCTTTTGCTCAGGACCTGCTGAGAGCCTTGGAACTAGAACTCAAAGACTTTGTGCCACAGGCAGCCTGTCAGGGCAGGAGCGGTGGAATGGACGGGCAGGCCTAATGGTAGGGTCACGCACCGACTGACGACAGCCACCACCCACAGACCGGAGTCCCTCAGGGCGCGGAGTCTAAGCCCAAGGCTGCCTTTCACCAGGGCCCCTGATGGTGGGGATGGACTTGACGCAGCCAGGGACCAGGTCGCGGCCCCCGAGTAACCCCAGCTGCGGTAATGGCCAACGCCAGTGGCGTATAGCTGGTGGGAACCAAATGGGAAATGATAGCGTAGTCGGACAGGCCAGGTCGATAACAGCGGGACTACAGTACAAGACGGTAGGCAAGAATACACAGGTCACGAGCCGGGTTCAGCAACGGGAGGTCAGATAAAGGGATAAGGCAGAGAATAGTCTTAGTCAAAGCCGAGTCGGTTTCCAGGAGAACAACGAGAGTAGAACCAGAGCTTGCTGCAACACAATCATACAGGACACAAATACAAAGAGCAAGTGCAGACAACAGGCTTAAATGTGATCAACCACACACCTCTGGAGGAGGGACCGCAGAGGCATGAAAGCATAAAGGGCTAAAAAAAACCTAAGATGCCAGCACATGGAGCAGCACCAACTCTGAGGAAAGGTAGGACCTTGACACAACCATCACACAGTGATTCAGTGTGTTGAAGGGACTTTTCTGTGGGACTTTTACCCTGGAGGACATTGACGGCACCTGGAAGGTGCTGTGTTGTTTCAAGGATGCTTTATGGTGCACTAGGAAGCGCCTTATCCACCAGCGGGAGAGGATGTCCATTGAGGACTGTCGCAGACTGGTCCACAGTTTGCTGAGACTATAACTTGATGGATTTTAAGGAGGAAGAGGACGCCTGAAGATCTCCCCTTCCCCCTACTTTCCCTTGCGTGTCTTTGTCCTTTCAATAAAGCTTCGGGCCTGTGAATTCTGTTTCCCCTCCCTCTGCCCTCCTTCCTACCCCTCCATCACACCCAATGGTTATTTGACTTGTTTTTGTACAGTCGATAATGTTTTGTATGCTATGGTTTATGTTGCGGCGCCATGTGGGATGTGTGGAACAGGGGTTTAACTAAGGTGCTGCACATCTGGCATCGCGCCACCGGTGGAACCTTAGGGGACCACAAACAGTCTCGGTGTAAGCGGTGTCATGCATGGCGAACGTTTTGCTCCGCACACCATGTTAGGCATCATACCACTGAGTGAATGTATTTATTGTATGCTTGGAACTGTATTGTTATGTGGTGTATTTATGTATTTATGTGTCGCAGTACAGGGTGGAACATATCCTGACTAAAGTATCTTGTTTTTTTATACTTTTTATATAACGAAGTATATTTTTTTCAACAAAAAAAAAAAATGCTCTGGAAAATGTTATTAGTGCCAGAAACCAGCATTCAATGGAGAATGAACTCATCAACTGTCTTGTACAATGTTGATGGGTTCTTTACAGACATCTTGAGAGAGAGAGGCAAAGCCATGACAAACTCAGCTGAAAAAAATAGTTATGACAGCAATACTATATAATACAGATTTTTTTTTAATGCACACACTCTGAAATTTCAAGTTAAAAATAGTGCGTGGATGCAAAATTGTTTCTTGTGGCTTTTTGCAGAAGGTCTCCAATCTGTTTTGCAAGCATAGTGCAGGACCTGGGATTTTCTATGACCTTTTCATTTCAGCTTCTCTGGCTTTATAGCCCAGAGGGCTTAAGCTTTTCACACTTTCCTCTTAAGCTGGCCATACTCACAAAGTTTTCTTTTGCTCAGCCCATGGGTTGAACAAAAGGAATCCAACAGATTCCTCTATCCACACTGAATGACATGGATGGATGAATGTTTCCTTTTGGCTGTTGCAGTCTGCCAGCTGGTGACCACGGTTATCAGAATACCTGAACAATGACTACCCTGACTGGCTGCAGTCAATGTTTGACCAACAACTTTACACCCGGCTGCTTCAATCATTACTTCGAGGTATACTGAGCTGGGAGGAGCCAGCACAGACACCCACAGATTGAATTTTGGCCAATTCAACTAGAGAGTCCATAAATGGCAGAGCAAATTCTTGCACAGAACAATGTAGCCCCCCCAATCCTATCCTATCCTATTCTGTCCTGTCCTGTCCTGTGTTCGTCTTTCTAATTTGTTGACAGCTGCATTTTTGAGATAGGTAGCAGGTGGCTCATAGTTGTGCAGGAGGGAGGCTTGGGTGGGGATAGAACTGCCCTATCACCTGTCTGATTCCTGGTAAAAACAAAAAAACATTCCAGCAGAGAACTTTCTGTAAGGAAATTATTCAATTTCTTCCCTTAGGTGGTAGCACATCCTCATCACCTCCTTCTAATGAAGAGAAAAGGAAAGATGACAATAATTAACAAAAAATAATGATAATGCAAAAGGTAATGGAGATTACTAAGCATGTGTGCACAATTTTAAACTCTTTTTCCCCAAGGAACCCTTAAATTAATTACCAAGTCTTCTAAAACCAATTAATCAGCAGTCAGTAGTACAAATGTACCTTACGTTGATGGTCAGTGGTCAGAATGCTGTCCTCACAGTCAGCTTAAAAGATCCTATCAACTGGGAGGTGAATCATTCACAGCTCATGGAACCTCTGGAGGACCCCTGGTTGATAATGGCTGCTTTAGAGTGTTTGCATTAAAAAAATATTTCGTTTATAAGCAAAGATGGGAAATGTATCTAACACCTTCTCTAACTTTTTTCTTATATAATGCATCCTTTTTTGTGCAAGGGGGAATATTGCACTCATGTGCCAACCCCACTATGTTTGTGTACGTTCTCTTAAAAATAATAAAAATTATTGAAATAAAAAAAAAGAAAATCTAATTGTATGTCTGTGAGTGGGTAAAAGAAAAGAATATCTGCTGGAAAGTGAGTTTGTTGCCCCTTATAACTAACTAACTAACTAACCACTTGCTTACCGGGCACTTTCAGCCCCTTCCTGCCCAGGCCAATTTTCAGCTTTCAGTGCTGTTGCACATTGAATGACTATTGAGCGATCATGCAACACTAAACACATGAAATTTTGATCTTCTTTTTTAGACACACAGAGCTTTATTTTGGTGGTATCTAATCACCACTGGGTTTTTTATTTTTTGCTAAACAAATGAAAAAAGTCCAATAATTTTGAAAAAAGGGTTTTTTTTTAGTTTCTGCTATAAAATTTTGCAAACAGGTAATTTTTCCCCTTCACTGATGTGCGCTGATGAGGCTGCACTAATGGACACTGATATGCAGCACTTATGGGTACTGATAGGCTGCACTGATGGGTACTTATGAGGTGGCACTGATGAGTCGGCACTGATAGGCTGCACTGATTTGCGGCACTGATGGGCACTGATAGGTGGCACTGATACGTGGCATGGAAGGTCATTGGTAGGCTGCACTGACTGGTGGAACTGATGGGCACTGACTGGTGGCACTCATAGGCACTGACTAGAGGCACTGATGGACACTGATGGGAGGCACTATCACTGACTGGCGGCACTGATGGCCTCTGGCAGCACTGATGGACACTGTTGGGATTGCACTGATGGACACTGTTAGGGCTGGGGGCTGCAGTGGACTGCCTCTGTATTTTTAAATACACTTGCCAATTACTGGCTCTCCTCTTTGTTGTGACAGCTTGAGGAAAGTGCAGCCCATAACTGGCAACTGTACATTGTGATCAGCTGTGTCATTGGACACAGTGGGTAAAAGGGCACTCTGATTGGCCCCTTACCATGTCATGTGATCAGCTGTGTCCAACTGACACAGCAATCACACAGCTCACAGAATGCGCTCCACAGGGGATGTGGTTCTGGAGGACATCATATAACGTCCTCCCAGAACTAGATGAATGCACTGTAGCAGTCATTCAGATATAGCCTGGTTGTCAACTGGTTAAACACTTCTGCACTAGTTAATTATTATTATACAGGATTTATATAGCGCCAACAGTTTGTGCAACATTTTACATAATGAAGGGGGACAAAACAGCTACAATACAATTTCATACAAAAGACTGAAATCCATCTGATCGTTGTGAAATGCTTAGTCATTTTATTTCAGTTGTTGTACTGTGTTAGCAATCAACAAAATAGAAGTTTGTATTTAAGCCAGACAAACATGGATCAAAATTCAGCTGGCTCAGCAGAACCTGAATTACTTCTGTACAACCGCCCTGTTGGATTTTTGCCGCTCTAGCACTGCGTGTTATATCCAGCGACACTGATCATTTTTTTCAGACAGCGGTGAAGTCTCCCCACTATCAGCATACAAAAGCTCACTGGGGGGATTCCCCCATCAACACGTTCGCAGTCAGTTTCAATTCGCTGGTTGAATTAAAACAACTGACTCATGTATGTGCTGCCTTGGGGTGATAACATTTACTGTCTAACTAAATAGATAGTATAGGCTTTCAAAGCAAGCTGTTGCCTGACCAAAGCTGACCATAGATGGTTTGAATCTTCGCCAGTTCAGCAGGGACTGGCCAAGAGTCGAACCATGTATGGACAGGTTGAATGTATCTAAAGTGATCAATCAACTTGGGTACAACCAGCCTGTCAGATTTTATATGCAATTATTTCTAGTGGCTATTATAGCTTCTAGCAGTAATCACTGTGTTCTCCCAATGGGGACGGCTCCCCTGACCCCCCCCCCCTTCTGGGAGAACACAATGGCTCAGCGGGAAGAATTCCCCCACCAACACTGAAAATCGCTCCATCTATGGCTGGCTCAAGAGGGCAGCGTAAGTCAAAAGCTTACACTACAATCTATTTAGCCAATAAATGCTATCACCCGAAATCCAAACTTCCATTTTACTAAGCAGGTATTCTCTAACATTGAAATAAAGTTGGATAATACAAGTTGCTTGCTTGTAGAGTAGATATATTTAACATATACATATATATTTTGTAAACAGTTCCAAAGGTAGCCATGGCACTCTATGTTTGAGATAAATGCCCAGGTGCTCACCCACAAAGAAATCCATATAAATCCAAAACTGCTTTAGAGGCACTCACAGGTCTTGCAGAGGAGGAAGATCAAAAACAGCAATGTTTTATTGTCAATGTTTCGATGAAGCTCAGTCCGTCTTTCTCAAGATGTCTTGAAAAAGATGGACTGAGCTTCTTCGAAACGTTGACAATAAAAACACTGCTGTTCCTGATCTTCCTGCTCTGCAAGACCTATGAGTGCCTCTAAACCAGTTTTGGATTCATATATATTTAGTGATAGAACATAAAATAGAATCCCCCATGGCAGGATTTAGTGACTAATTCTGTTGTTGTCATTGAGTAGGACAATATGACCTGAGTGAACTAAAAGGCTTAGCACACCATCAGAGAACAAATAAAATAGCTTATTATCTTGGATCACCATGGAAACTGGAACATCAATGGGTAACATAAAAAGAAAATTGAGTTTCTCTAGAATATCATTTTAATATTTGCACATTTTAAAGACATTTATGCATGTGTTTATAGGACACAGATCAATAACTTGCACTGCATTGTCATGAAGGATAATTTATAGAACAGAAACCCAGTGGACTGTTTCAAAGTGTGTGTGTGTATGTATGTATGTATGTATGTATGTGTATGTATATATATATTCCCAGTGTAAAAACTTCTTATGAAGACCTTAGTACATGTTCCACAAAAGTTTATTGATTTATTTATTTTAGCACACATCTGTTTCCAGTTTTTATCTCATAGCTCTAATACGACTGCATTTTCTTGAATTTTGTCAAGTTACAGTAAAATACCTAAAAACTAGAGACGCGCTAATTTCAATACATATAATAAAAACAATTATGCAAACATTCAGTGAATTATGTGTCCATCCATAACAACTCAATGTCCACAAATCAATAAACAATTATGTCATGAGGAAACATAGAATCTTCTTTGCTTCACAGTGCTTTTCTGTTTAATATATCATTTATTAAAAACTCTCAAAACTAATACACTCACATATCAAAGTGCACCATGCCCTAATGCACTCAGGTATACCACATCTACTGTCATAGCACCACTATACATTCCGCCAGTTGTCACGTAACTGCTCTGTGGCTGATTTGATGAGAGGGCTTCTCTTGCGGCTACGTGCCAAGCACCCATGAAGGTGAGAGCAGGGAGTGCTAGGCTCAAAGAAGTATGGGTGCTGTTAACTAGTCTTTGCCCCTGGTGAGGTAGCAGGACCAGGGCAGCAACCATAGGCAAGGAGGCACCCAAGGAAGAAGCATGATCAGGCTGGCAGGAATGGACTGAAGAAGCGTAGTCAGGATGGCAGCCGAAGTTATACATGGCAAGCCAGGGAGTAGGTCATTCACAGGGATTCAGTGAATCAAGCAAGAGAGTAGTCAAGGGCAAGCCAGAGTCATGCACAGTAGAACAAGAGAAGCAGAGTCCTTAGAGCAAGCCAGAGTCAAAACCAGGAAACACAGGAGCAAGGAATGGTGGTAGTTGAAGATCATACAGCATAGTCTTGCCCTTATATAGGATGTTTTTCACCTGTTCTGGCAGCAGGTGTATGTGAATGTGCAGCAGTGCAAATGTATGTGCTAAAGCTCATGGTCGTGTACATGCACACATTTCTGTGCAAGCGGCCATGTAAAGTATTGGCAACTATGTCAGGTCTTTTCCTCAGCACATGCACATTTTTTTCTGCTGTCTCCTTTTCAGCACATGTTCAGGAGCAGGGGCGAACTGACAACTCATGGGGCCCCCAGGCAATAGGGGATCATGGGGCCCCTGTGTCCTTGCCCAAACTCAAAAAAGCCTATGAAAAAGGTACCAAGGGCATCTCATGGGGCCCCCTACTGACCCCGGGCCCTCGGGCAGTGCCCGAGTTTCCAAATGGTCAGTCCGCCCCTGTTCAGGAACATAGCCTTTCCATTTGATAAGGTACTGGACTTGTCCTCCTCGTTTTCTGCAATCCATAATTGATTCTTCCTCAAATTCTGCTTCTTCCTCAACCAATATTAGTGGAGGAGGCAGGTCATGTTTTCCAAAGAATGGATCTGGACCAACTGGTTTCAGTGAAGAAACATGGAAAACTGAATGGATCTTGTATGAGTCAGGAAGTGAAAGTTCATAAGCCAAGGGGTTAATTTCCTTTTAACTTAAAATGGACCGATATACCTTGGTCCCAGCTTTGGAGGTGGACAGGTATGTTTCAAGTCACAAGTGGACAACCATACCTTATCCCCAACTTAAAGAACTTGGTTTCCTCACATCTTTCTATCAGAATGTTTCTTGAATCCCCCTGTGCAATGTAAAGTATTGGCAGCTATGCCAGGTTTTTTCCTCAGCACATGCACATTTGTATTCTGCTTTCCTTTTCAGCATATGCTCATGTTTGTTATGAATAGCACCCTGGCAAAATTCAGTGTTTCTGTAATGCACATTTCCTCCTAGTTCATGCAACTGCGTAATGACATCACCCAAATGCCGCCCAACATGTTTTATCAAGAACACATGAGGGATAGTTTGGTTGACATCATTACGCAATGTCATAAACATTTCTTAACCTTCTTTATAAATCTAGCATTAAAAATATAAGTGCTATGCAGTGTAAAGATGTCGCACTCCCAACAGCCCGACATATAATAGCAGTAGGAAGAGGCCTCAGCATTGGCTCCTCCCAGGCCATGCCCGGATGCGTTTTGCCTCACCCCCGAGGCTTAGTCAAAGAGGCTTCTTTGCAATCAGGCTGCTGATTTATCTCTAATTTACATCTTTTGTAGCACTGGCTTGTAACTTTTTGTTACCCTATATGATTCAGATGTAGGCCTGTGGTAATCCATAAATATTAATTCCTGAAACCCCATGTGACTATCAACTTCACTGGGGTTTAATATATATGAAAGTTGTTTTCACTTCCACATATATTCCTCTGCTGGCTATGCTAAAAAAAAAAGATTATTTTAATCCTCAATATAATAAATGAAGAAAGAAAAGATATTCAAACATAGTAATATTATTATTTCTATCAGCACATAAGCCATTCTTTGTTTCTAATAATACAGACAGATCTATATTGTTGAATGAAAAGAAAAAAACAGTGTTTAGGTTGGAATAATAATTTGTTGCTGACCTGAATGGCATACTACTGCAGATCATTGCGGGCAAACCTGTAGTAAGGCACTTGAATGCAAAATAGATTACTCCAGAAAACAAAAGAAATTCACTGCAATATAAAACATTGATTTACTCAGTTCTCTGTTGCCATAGAAACAGCCTGACCATCTCCAGCGAAGAAATGCATTTACATTCAAATGGAGACATGAGCAAGGATATATACACTATAGTTTTTCTAAATGAGCACCGCTGAGGTGCCGCTGATTGAGTTACATTCACAAATTGCTAATAGTCACGTCACATATCTTGCTTCTACTGTAACTTGTGGCTGATGCTGAGCAGTGCTTTTTTAAAAAAAAAAAAAAAATGTATTATCTCAAGAGGAATGCATATATATAGATCGATCGATAAGAAGCATTTGTGTGACATCATGAAAATCAAAATGAAAGACATATGTTCTTTCAGTTTTATTGTTTATATTTATCATTGTGGTAAAAAAAAAAAAAGAAAGACATTCCTTGGGTTAGCATTACCGGTCAGTGTTGTTTGTATGCTCGACTCAGACAATGGAACATCAAGAATACATCTACCAAATAACGTTCCATTAAATAAACATGCGGTGTTTTGTCTCAGTCTACAGCTATGTAAAGAGAGTTTCTTTTTTTTTTTTTAGATTGAAAGCATTGGAGATGAGAAATAGAAAAGGATGAGAAGGTATAGAGAGAGGCAAAAAATTTGAACCAAAAAGAAGAAAACAGATATAAAGAATATAATATATTAACATTATAACTGAATATGAATGCCATAACTGGATATTAATATTTATAGGTAACAACACCATGGTTTGTTGACCCAAGTATATCTGATTTCCTTCTGGGGGATCAGGAAGACATTTTTTATTCTGGTTCAAACTGGATCATGTTTTGTAGGGGTTTTTTTGCCTTCCTTTGGGATCAACAGTGGGTATAGAATTCTGTATATGGTAGTTTCTATTATTCATTGTATTTTTTAGTTATTTATGTATTTACTTATTTATTTTCTATTGGTTGAGTTAGTTGGCCTTTTGTATTTTTTCATCCTAAGTAACTGTGTAAGGGTGGGAGTAGAAAGGAGAAAATATGTAATAAAGAACAGAAGTCTGAGAAGCCCCATTCCCCCAGTCTCCATGAGGAGTTATTGAAGTTGATTTGCTAAAGGCAAATAGGATGTTCAATTTGCAAAGGAATTTTCACTAAAGCCTAGTGAATGCGGCGAAGCTCTGCTGACTTCATCATCATCATCCAATCATGTGCAAGTAAAAATACAGTTTTTTTTGTTTGGTTTTTTTTTTGTTTTTTTTGCAATTTTTTGGGTATTCTTTACAAAGTGAATTTTCACTGCATTCACTAAACTTGTAAAATGAACATTCCCTTGCAATGTGAACAGATGATTAGTAAATAATCCCCCATCTGTACTATATATGCTGCATAGACGTCAGACACATTTCTGAATTGTGCCTACTTTTGTTCTAGAAGTAATACAGACACTATTTTCCAATTGGCTGCAACCTTTTTCAGCATGGTGTGTCCTGTAGGGAGAATTAGGTCTGTACAGTGCTTAACAGTCATTGTAGTGAACCATCTATGTGTGCTTTCCTTAGTGATGCTGCATTAACATGTCATACGCAGAGGGCAGAGATTTTTCTATTGTAAATGTGGTCAACAGGCAGGTCTAGATATAGTGAAAAGTGCTATTTTAAAGCAGGCCATACATTATGCAATTATTCATCCTTCAACCAAAAAAAAAAACCTTGAATCCCCAAATGGGGGAATCCCTCATTCTGCACTATTGTTTTCTGACAGCGGGAAGTTTCCCAGCCATCGGAATACAATGAACTCAATTGATACATTGACTTTAGTACAACCAGCCTGCTCATTGATGGATCAAAGTTTGTCCAGTTCTTCCTGAACTGTCTGAATTTTGATCCTTCTATAGCTGACTCTAGAGTGTTTTTGGCATAAAATTTGAATTAGAAGACCAGAAAACAACACAGAAAATATATAATTTGCATATATGGAAATTGGTATCAATATATCAGTTGTGATTCTGTTGTCATCAGTTATACTTTAGGACCAGTTCAGTAAATCATCGCTAATGAGAGAGCATTCTTGCCAACTTGCATAAATAAGGGTCTTAGTTTTTCTTTTTGAAAACTTGATGACAGGCCAGGGCAAGATAGGCTTTCATAAATAAGCCTTTTTCCTCTTTGTATCATTGCTTGTACTGATGTTAAGGTTATTTGTTATTTGGCATTTGGCAGTAACTAATGAATGCTAGTGTTCATATATTTGGATGATCATTAGGCATTCCTAATGTCTTTCACAGCTAAATTAAAGATTTAATTGGATATCTCTTCATTTCTGAACTGATTCTAGCTAGTCAGAGTTTACTGTGAGTTCACATGTTTAAGTATATTTCGAAGAATGTAATGGACACAAAATTGCTGTAGAAATGTCATAAAACTGTATGAGCCCTCTTTTTCACTATCATTTTGCAGCAGTTGGAAATTGTATATAAACAGAGACTGGAGCAGGGACTGGCATGGATACTTGGCTTGTGAACAACAAATGTGAAGTGTCATAGAAATAACACTTTAAAAAGGAAAAAAGGCCACAAAATAAAAGAATCAATTCAATTAGGGTTTTAAAGGACTCTTGGTTCCTTCAAAGGTCACTGGGGGCTCCATGAGTGGGGTCAGACAACTGCATGATGGTGCCTCCATAGTTCTGGGTTTCATGTCACTTAGTGGAGGTCAGCAGCGTAGAACCAGATAACTAACCAAAGACACAATTTTTAGAAAAATCTATCAGCAAGGGGCTTTCTTTCAATGTAAGGTGGCACCTCCCCCACTGGCCACCAATTTAACAGGACACGTTTCCCACTGACTGCCAATGTAGAGGCCTTTCTCCACTGCTCACCAACACAACATCTTCACTCACTACCAATGTAAAGTCGGCCATAGATGGATCAATCCCTGCTAAACCGGCTGAGATTCAATGTACCCAAGTTGAATAATCAGTCAACTTAGGCACAACCAGTCTGTCGAATTTAGCATGCAATTATTGTTAGTAGATAATACTGGTGCTAGCAGCAATCACTGTGGGGTTTATTTACTAAAATTGGAGAGTGCAAAATCAGGCTAATTTCTGCATAGAAACCAATCAGCGTCCAGGTTTTATTGCCAAAGCTTAATTGAACAAGCTGTAGTTAGAAGCTGATTGGTTTCTATACAGAAGTGAGCCTGATTTTGCACTCTCCAGCTTTAGTAAAAGAAACCCCTGTGTTCTTCCAGAAAGGATGCCTCCCCCAGGAAGGAAGGAGGGATTGCACCATCAACTCTGACTGTATTGATGAGCGAATCAGGTAATTTTCTTTCCTGCAATTCGTGGTTGTGCGACACATTACCAATTACCAGTGCAAGGGGCACCTCAACCGCTGATCACATTAATGCACTATGAGCTGTGGATATAATTTTAGGAGAGGTTGCTTGAGGCCTGAACATTTTTTCAGAGGTTCCTTCAGGGTAAAATAGTTGAGCAAGGCCGATCTTTTACTGCAGTGTAAACCAAAGACGGTTATAAAGGGAGCTACACTTCTCATGGATCTCATAGCTGTAATTTACAATTATATTACAGACTTTCATTGTTTGTGAAGCCCCACCTCCTGTCAGTGCAGAGAATGGAGGAGAATACCCTACTCTAATGATTATGTAGGGCCAATGGAGGACATGGCTATCCTGTAGGTTAAACATAGACAAACCAGTTCACACAATAAAGTAACAGCCCATATCAGATTCCAGCTTTAATTACTTCAGCTCTCACTGGCCTATTCAATTGCTCTTTCTACAATGGCTAAATATAGGCATTAAAGAACACCCACAGACACAAGTTTATTACTCAATCTCTCTGTAAACATCTAGCTTAAGGCCCCTTGCAAATGTCTAGGAGCAATGTGTTCCTCCCCGTGTTTTAGTGAGCCTGAGAGAGACAGTTTCACATTCCAGCCCTGCTGTCAAAGTCTAAGGCTGGCTGTGGCTGGATGGGGCCGAATGTTGTACTAAGGGTTTAGGGTGCAAGAAGACCTGCATTCTGGACCTTTGTCTACAAATGCACAGGCCCACTCAGTACATTGTTCAGCCATGTCCAGCTGCAGACTGCCACAGACTTTGACATGCAGCCTGCAGCTGGGCTGGAATCTGCACCTGCCCCCCCCCCCCTTCCCAGGTGCACTAAAATGTTGAGAGGGATGCATTTTTAGGTGGCCCCAGGTGCAAGGGACCAAACAGTGAGATATATTAATCCAGTGGTCTCCAAACTACAGCCCGGGGGCCAGATGTAGCCCTTTTCTTGCCTTTATCTGGCACTTGGGGCACTATTGAACCAACTAGCACCAATGATGGAGCACCATTCCCCATATTGGCACCATCAATGGGGCACTCTCCTCTTTGAAATCAAGAATGGGGCTGTATTCCTCCCATTAAAATCAATGATGGGGCACTGATGCCAGGGCATTTTTCTACTCTCACTGGCCACCAGGGGCGGACTGACCATTTGAGCACTCGGGCACTGCCCGAGGGCCTGAGGTCAGTAGGGGGCCCCATGAAATGCCTCTGGTACCTTTTTTATAGGCTTTTTTGAGTGTGGGCAAGGACACAGGGGCTCCATGATCCCCTATTGCCCGGGGGCCCCATGAGTTGTCAGTCCACCCCTGCTGGCCATATTCCAGCCCCCCTAAAGTAGACTGAGCCTTTGCTTAGAAAGTTTGGAGACCCCTGTAAGCATGTCATTTATTGGCATAGACACTCATTGTTGCTTTTATTACCTTTCCTTGAAATTTAACAGCAAGCCACAGACTCATGTATTCCTTTTTTTTTAACTAACTCAGGAAGATTATTTTAAAACAGTCCTTGTACTCCATAGCAATCAATCAGAAATATTATTCTGTAACACAAGAAGAATAAAGGGTAACCTACAGTATCTGATTACTATGGTACAATACAGTCCATCTGACACTTCACACATGGATTTGCATGCATTCAGCATTTTTTATACAAATGCCATTTTAAGCCTCCTCTGTAATAATATTAAATGTGGTAGTGGATGAGTAGACTCTTCCACAATACAGATAATAGTTTCCCCTGTACAAACACCATGCATTTTTACTCATCCAATTAACCCAAAGCTTGTTGTCTCAAAGGTCACCTGGCTGGAGAAAAATCTGCCTCTAGAATTTTGATAAGGAAAACTCCAATCTTATGGATGCTGAGAACATGTGATATGCATTCTTACCAACAGTTTTTGATTTCAGATGCTGTTCTCAGGAATGGCAGCTGTTTTTTGTTACTTGGATGGGAATTAGCTTGCAGACAACAACATATTAAAAGTGACACAGTTCATTACATTTATACTACAGTTACTGAAATTGTACATTTATTATGGTCCAGAGTGTTTTCTATCACAAGTCCAATGAGTATGACTTTGCTGTTAAATCTGTACAGGAAACAATTTAACTGTCCGACATACTTGTTTTATACTGATGCACACTTGCACATTTTACAAGGTTGCTAACTCATCCATTAATGTAATACAGATTATACAAATATTTAATTAATATCTTTTAGTTGTCAAAAGGACAAAGTGGAAATCCTGACATGTTAATATACTAAAATATAAATTTGTTGTTAAATGTGGCTTGTCATTGAAATAATAATAATAATAAGAGTAATAATAATAACAAAGAAAATGGGGAAAAAAAGTTTTATCCATCCAAATTTCCAATCATGATGTGTTCTGAACTTGCTAAACCTATTTTTGTATTAAATAGACTTCTGGTGTCACCATATTAAAAATGTAGACATGAAAGTGGGTATTTTATGTGTATGGGTAAGTTAATAGTGATGGGATGGGTCAAACAATTATTTTCAGCTCTCTGTGCACATACAGTATATATCCAAAAAATATATAGATAAGACACTCATAGGTGTTGCAGTGGAGATATGTCAAAGCAACAGCATGTTATTGTCAACATTTCAACATTTCAATGGAGCTCAGTCTGTCTTATGTGCATTGCAAGGCTATGAGTGTCTGTAGGGCTTTTTTTTTTTTTTTTGATTTGCATGGATAGTTTGTGGGCTTTTACCTCAGAAACAGAGTGTGGTGCCTACCCTTGGGACTATATACCATAGATACCTGATGTGCCCAGGTATCTATTGTGCAAAAATACAACGGACATTAAAATGTGGTGATGGAATTTTAAGTGGTTCTAAAGACGGAAGGTTTTTTACCTTAATGCATTCTATCTCTCTGTGGGAATGGACAATGTCCATTCATAAAAGTACGGCTCAGAAGTGGGCCTGCTCGAGTGCCCCCATAGCAAGAGGCTTACTATTGGGGGCACTTAGCAGGGGGGATTGCTGACGGAAGACCCAAAAAGAAGAGGATTCAGGCTGCTTTGTGCAAAACCATTGCACATAGCAGATAGGTATAACATAGCTGTTATTATTATTTTTTTTTAAAACCTTTAGAATCACTTTAAGCGAAATGTAACAACAAAACAGACATGAAACAGTGGACACTTCATGTGTATGGGTACCCTATTGTTGATTATTAGTAATAACTAAAGTGATAAGATGGGTCAAACAATTAGTTTTAGTTCTTTGTACACATATACTGTATATCCACAAAAGGTATACAGGCACTCACATTTCTTACAGCAAGAGATAAGTCAAAGCAACAGCATGTTTTGATGGAGCTCAATCCATCTTTCTTAAGACCGCAATCTATTTTATCTCCAATATGAATCCTGTGTCTCTATGGCTTTTTTTGGATCTGTATTGATATTTTTGTGGGCACTTACCTCAGGAATAGGGTGTAATGGCTACCCTTGGGACTATACACAGACATACAGTATATATACAGTTTATGTGTACTATATATATAATATGCAATGTGTAAATATAAGTTGATGTGCACTGGTATCTATTGTGCAGAAATACATGGGATGTTAGAATGTGGTGATGGAATTTTAAGTGCAATGTAAATTAAATTTTCAGGCAGCACTTTGTTAGAATACTATACTTAAATGTAATGCAATCATGTCCTTTTTATTGTCCTTGTGGTGTGGAATTGCTCCTTTAAATAGTTTTTCTATCCTAGAGTAGACAGAATGGCACATCACATCAGAGGATTAGGTGCCACCTGAAACCTCTGTGGCTTCTTAGTATTGTATTCCATTCATAGCAAAAGAGTATGTTAGTCCTTTAATGGATCCCTAGAGAGGGCAGGATTGCAGCTACATGAATCTCTGCTTATACCATCATGAAATCCTATTGCATTTTCCTTAAAGTTCAAGAACCTTAGTGATCTTGCAATTCAGGATCATTCCCTGTGTTTCCTGACACCTTAGACCAATTCTTCTCCCTAAAGTTTGGACTCCACATTAATCCAGGGACAATCCTGCCTATGTGAAAGAACCACAAACCCTACTTTTCCAAGCACAGTCCTCAGTGTGAAATACAATGCATTGGTTAAAAAAACAGGGAACATATGTACTGCATACACAAGGTCAAATCGTCTAAAACTGATGTGCAATCAGCCTTTCGATTCCTCTATAATTCTGGGACTCCAGCAATAAGATCTCTGCTCCTAATTTACTGGTCTTGCCCAATTGCCACCATCATTACTTGGGCTTCTTAAAGAGTATATCAAAGCAATTAAAAGACATTATATACAGTATATTTGACATGCCCTGTATTTGTAAAAGATCAGCAGTGTTTTTGCATTTATTAAACTGATATGCAAAATGCTTTAAATTGTATTCTTAGCAGGTCATAAGGCAGCAAATAAGGGGAGTTCATTGTTAGGGTTTGCATATACTTTAATGTGACATGTCTTTATAGAAGTAAGCATTCTGTACATATCTTTCCTGTGCTTCCTTTGATCCACCATGAGCACCAAGATATAACTTGGGGTATAGGGGAACACATGAAAATGCCCCTCACCTTTACATAGCAAAGTTCGGTGAGCAGCCAATTGTCAGGACAGAACACAAGTTGGGAGTGTTGATGGGGGTTAAGAACATGTATAGCTTTATGGGGTCGTTATACTAAATTGTTATTCCATGTGATATGAAGGTCACGTGACTCATTTTTCACAAATATCGCATGAGATAATAAAAGAGTCAATGCATCAAAGTAAAATATTGAATGTAAGGTAAATAACACATTTGTTAAAAAGTGAGATAAATACCACAACAAACATGAGATAAATCATAGATAATCTTAAACCAATTGATTTAAAGTGTTTCTAAACCCACAACAGTAAGGTCAGTCTGTATATGCAGTAAAGCATGCTTGTTATACTCACTGTGGAACCTAAGGAGTTAATCCTCTGCATTGTGTAAAAAGGCTGTTTGATCCTGTTTTCTGTGCCCCTCCTCTTGTTCAAATACCCATGCTGATAAGACAGACTGAACCCTGCCCTTCTGCACATGCTCAGTTTAGCGTGTATTGCTTGAGAGGTTTTTTTTTTTTTTTGGGAGAGTGCATGTGATCAGCACAGGGCCAATCGGCACTGTTCACACAGAGGTCAGGGGTTCTGCATCCTCCTAGATCAGAAAGAAAACTCCTCTTACAAGCTTTAACCAGTGCTCTGCTGAAGTCACAAGACTGCTCTAACTGCTGATGAGAAAAGGTATTTAGCAGTTTATATTTACTAAAATAATTGCATTTCCATGTTGTGTATACTGTGGGAGACCAGATATAGTGAATGCAGGCTCCTGGGTTTACTAACACTTTAAAACACACACATTCCTTATTTATCACCTGGTGTTTCCTGGCAGTATTTTCGAAATGTACAAAATAACAATTAGAGGAACTCTGCACTGGCCAGAAAGTGAAAAATATACAATGTATCAATGTGAAAACATTCTCCTCTGAGCTCCGGAATTTAAATAAATTGTAACATTTCATGAGAGGGAGATGGTTTCAAATCACATGACAAGCTGCACCCTACTGTCCGCAATAGAAGCAGTCAAATCAGTGCACTGACATCCGACTTTGAAATCATGTGAATTCAAGTTAAGTTGCACGATTTCAAAGTCGGATTTGGTGTGACCGAAATCTTAGCCTGCAAAAAAACCCCACCCAAAATAATGCAAAATTTAGCGTTAAATATTGCAAAACAAATATTTAACTCCCTCAGTAAATGATGTATGATTTTAGTGATTTGACTACTTTTCAGATAAATACCCCATTAGTAATTTTAACACAAAAAATAATGTGGTATTTATTGACCCCTACGTTTCAAATTTCTCATAAAGTCTTCTCCAAAGACATGCTGGCAGGTTAATTGGCTCCTGTCTAAATTGGCCCTAGTATGTGCACATAAGAATGTGAGATAGGGACTTTAGATTGTATGCTCATTGAGGGTTATATATATATATATATATATATATATATATATTTCCATACACACAAATGCATTGGGAACACTACACATTCTATTCCAAATCAAAACAGGAAGAAAAATATATCAAATTTGTGTTGCTCCTCTAAAAAAATTTAAGAATATTATACTGTATAATATTATTATATTATATTATACTGTACTGAATAATATACTGTGAATATTAGACTGTTCAAAAAATAGCAGTGTTTGTATTTTTCTTTACAAACTCAAACATTCACTATATAAACTGAAAAATGTTTGAAGATTTTGCTTTCCTTTGAATCACTTAATTAATATTTAGTTGTATAAGCACTGTTTCTGAAAACTGCTGTACATCTGTGTTGCATGGAGTCAACCAACTTCTGGCAGGTATTCCAGCCCAGGATGATTGGACTACATTCCACAGTTCTTCTCTATTTCTTGGTTTTGCCTAAGAAACTGCATTTTTGATGTCACCCCACAAGTTTTCTATTGGATTAAGATCCGGGGATTGGGCTGGTCACTCCTTAACGTCAATCTTGTTGGTCTGGAACCAAGATGTTGCACGTTTACTGGTGTGTTTGGGGTCGTTGTCTTGTTGGAACACCCATTTCAAGAGCATTTCCTCTTCAGCATAAGGCAGCATGACCTCTTCAAGTATTCTGATGTATTCAAACTGATCCATGATCCCTGGTATGCGATAAATAGGCCCAACACCGTAGTATGAGAAACATCCCCATATCATGATGCTTGCGCAACCATGCTTCACTGTCTTCACAGTGTACTGTGGCTTGAATTCAGTGTTTGGGGGTCGTCTGACAAACTGTCTCTGGCCACTAGACCCAAAAAGAACAATCTTACTTTTGTCAGTCCACAAAACGTTGCGCCATTTCTCTTTAGGCCAGTCAATGTGCTCTTTGGCAAATTGTAACCTCTTCAGGGCGTCTTTTTTTCAACAGTGGGACTTTGCGGGGGCTTCTTGCAGATAGCTTGGCTTCACGTAGGCGTCTTCTAATTGTAACAGTACTCACAGGTAACTTTGCCATTTTGGCTATTCTTCTATCCATTCGAATTGTAGTTTTTCGCTTCTTCCACGTCTTTCAGGTTTTGGTTGCCATTTTAAAGCATTTGCAATCATTTTAGCTGAGCAGTCTATCATTTTCTGCACTTCTTTATATGTTTTCCCCTCTCCAATCAACTTTTTAATCAAGGTATGCTGTTCTTCTGAACAATGTCTGGAACGACCCATTTTCCTCAGAATTTCAGAGAGAAATGCACTGTAACCAGCATGTACAACATTTTCTACCTTCCTTCCTTAAATAAGGGCAATAATTGCCACCTGTTTTTTAAAGAATGAATGCCCTCACTAATAGAACTCCACACTGCTATTATTTGGAACATGCCCCTTTCAATTAGTGATTCAATTACACAGAATCAGCAGCATGCATGTCATGACTGTTGGGTCTGTTGGATTTCTATTACTCTACTACACCTGCTAGTAAATTATTTGCCATGTAGATATATAATTTCTACCAAAAACAGTGATTGATCAGGTTAGTGATGTGTGACTGCTATTATTTGGAACACAACTGTATGTGTGTAAATGTGCTGTATAAATTGATGGCGCTATATAAGTACCTATAATAAATTAATTTTCCACTCAGCTCAGTAAAGTTTTAAATTAATTTTGTCAACCTGGATGGTGCTGACAGGGCCATCCACAAGTTGAATTTTGGCAGATTCAGCCGTAATTCGCTGTAATTTGAGCTGTGTATGGCCATCTTAAAAATATCTAAAGGTCTGGTAGCAATATTTATTGCTGGCTATTGCATTCAGGCAGCCGCAGCACCCACTGCTGCCTAAACACCCAAACAGTGACTGCCTCTGATGACAGTGAAGACGCTAGGTCAGTCAAACTGCTTGCAAATGTCACACAGTGAAACAGTATATTGGGCAATGGATGTATACAAATGCTTAGAGAAATGCCTTTGTATAATGCCATATTTTTATGGAACATTATATATAGAATCTAAGCCATGCCAGACGCTATAACCGGGCATAGCCAGGACCAGGAATCGTCCAAATTTCAATCCATCTATGGCAGGCTGGTTGTACTGAAGTTGATCTATGGAATGACTTCAGAACAACCAGCTTGTCAGGTTTTTTTCATACGATCATTGCTGGCAGCTATAGCTGCCAGGAGTGATCATTGTATTCTGATAGGGGGGAAACCTACTGATATTAGAATACAATACCGGGATGGATTCCCCCATCAACGCTGAGTATGTTCATAAGGGGAATCAAGTGATTTTCTTTCCTTTAACCAGTAGAAAATTGCATAAGGAAATCGTACGATGAATGGTTGTCCGATTTTCTCATAATGTGTACTGGGCTTTAGGCACTTTTGCTGCTTTTTGAGTGACCCCCTCCCTTCCCCATCACAAAGCATTTCAAAGCTGGCAGAATATGGGACAAGCATTACAAGGAGGAATGCATCCCAGCCAGTCATCCAGCACCTGAGTGTACAAAACATACATGTTATGTACAACAGCTTAGACATATTTTGTTGTTGTTGTTTTTTTCATCATCATAGCAGAATAATAATTATAAGATAGGTATGCAGCTGAGAAATGAGCTATTACCTTCACATTATCTCTTGCAGATAGCAGCATTGGCTTTATGCCTTCTGTGTATGTTCGCTGTTAGCTATAGTTACTCTCATAAGAGTGATTATCCAAACATGTCTTTATAATTCATACAAGTTATAAACATACTATATTTACATATATTGTACAGAAATTATGTATTATAGCACAGTTTCAGCCAGCATCGATTCAGAACTAGAGCACATTATTGCCAATGCAAAGTTGAAATGGTTATAGTAATGATTCTGTTTTTAAATGTAATTCAAGGTAAATCTGAAACCAACAGGAGAATTTCAAATTTAGTACAGGTGAAACAATACTGAAGCATTCACGTCACTTTCAGTGAAAACCATATGTCAGAACGACCAGTAGATCTGAGATACAGACAGCTCAATTTGTATGCAAATGTTGACTTTCCCTGCAAAAGTCACACTCAATCAGCCCCCCCACCCTGTGTCCTGAGTCTCCTCATTGCTCCATCGATGTAATGGACAGGCTCACTTACCAATATAAGGGCTTGCAGGTACATGTAATACAGGAAATAATGGAGGCTAATATCCCAAATGAGCCAGAGATTTGTCTTTTCTATGGTTTTGAGTTCCCAGTAAAAAAATATAAAAAAACTGGATTAGTGTACTATCTGAATGCAGCGAAGAGCCTGATACCCAAATTCTGGAGGGAACAACAGGCACCGAGAGTAAAGGATTGGATAGAAAGGGTAAAGATTTATAGACTGGAGGAACTTTACCATATGGAGGAAGATAGGATGGAGATTTTCCGTATAAAATGGGAAAAGTGGGAGTAATTTAAAAAGTCAAATGTATACCTGGAATATATGTAATAAAGAAAAGAAGACATGGAGGATATTTGTAATATTAAAATAGTAGTGTTCTTCAAATAAGATCAATAAAATAAACAGGAAAGAACATAATCAGGGCTGGGTAGAAAGGGCTGGGGGGATGGGGGGGTATAGGTTCTGGGGTAGGTGGGTGGGTGGTGAAAGGGAGAGGGGAAAAAGGATACCAAGAGTAAAGTTAATACTTTGATAAAATGCCAGATAAATATGAGTATTTTATTCTATGTTAGTATGTATTTATTGGCTTTTGTATATGTAAAATGGTATAATGAAAATTTATAATAAAATATTTAAATAAAAAATAATAATAAAGGCTTGCAGGTTGGGGAGCATGGAGTAAATCTTGACATATACTGCAAATGTGGAGATGTGCTTATAACCTAAGTTGCTTTTATCAGTGGATCTGTTGAGTATTTAGCCATGCAGTTGTTCATGTTATAGGACATTGTTTTTCTGTGTTTGATATGAATTTGGAACACACCTCAAACATAGGTCAACCAAATCCCATTTACATTAACTGAGCAGTACACATGGCAGTTCAAAGACTGGACTGGATCTGCTTTGCATTGCTCTGTGTTTCCCTGGATGCAGCATATCCTATTATGGTTTATTTATGTTGCAAGCAAAGCAGGTAAAACTGCTTTTTTTTTTTGCCAAACACTGCGACTGCCATCTGAACACAGGTGAAGACAGCATTGACTAGAACACCATTAAAGTGGAACTGCAGGCAAAATAAAAATGTAGACCAAACTGTCCTAGGACTGTTTTGTTGATAGTGTTGTGACAAGCCATGTACAAGCTGCCAGTGTGCTTACAATGGTTAGCTTTAGTGATATGGTCTCTACACCATTTTTTCTAAAAAAATAAAAAATTGTTGTCCCTGCTTAAAGTAGAGTTCCAGTTGAATAAAAAAAAATAAAAGTCAGCACCTACAAAAACTGTAGCTGCTGACTTTTAAAATACAGACACTTACCTGTCCCTTGGTCCAGCGGTGTCCTCATTACAGCTTGTTTCACTGTCTGTCTTCTCTTCATGGCACCAGCATCTGCAGCATGGGCACCTGGCTGTGACAGCTTGCGGCTTCACAGTGGGGTGCCCACTGCTCATGCGTGAGTAGCGCTGCACTTTCTGAATGGTCCCATAGTCTTCTGGGGCCTGTCACATGTCCCAGAAGACTACAGGGAGGGAGGGGGGGACAACTTCAGCTTCCGATCGCCTTAGGCGATTGCACTGGATGTGGGAGCGGGTACCTGTTAAATTTGGATACCCACACCCCAAAGGTGCCAATCCTTAACAGGGAGTGGGCGACATAGCCTTAAAGTGCACTTTCCCCTTTTTGGGTGGGGGCTTTAACGAGTGCAAGGTGAAGTTGAACTTTAGGGGCGTTTCTCACCATGTCCGCACAGGAACACGCTGTTCGTTTCACACCTCATTCAAAATGCAGTCCATTTGTGATCTGCAGAGAATATTAAGTTAATGACACCCAGGGGCCCCCCGGGCAATAGGGGATCATGGGGCCCGTGTCCTTGCCCACGCTCAAAAAAGCCTATAAAATGTACCAGGTGCATTGCATGGGGCCCCCTACTGACCCCGGGCTCTCGGGCAGTGCCCGAGTGCTTGAATGGTCAGTCCGCCCCTGATGACACCCCAAATGTAGGTTGCAAACACAGTATGTTTGCCCACCCTGGATCACATGGTACAAAAAGTACAGGCTGCAGTGCATTTCTAAAAGTAGTGCATGCATTACTTTTGGTGTGGTGCAGTGCGATTTAAGCCCTTTCAAAATGAATGGTCTGAAAACACACTGCACAGAACTGCATGGGATTTACACATGAATGCACAGCTTATTCCAGTGTGATTCCTGTACAATACCTGTGAGGGCATCATGTGAACCGGCCCCTAATGTGCTTTTCTTGCGCCGTTTCTTACTTAGGAGTGTATTTTGGTTAACAAATTGATAAATAAATCTATCACCCACTTTGTATATTGAAAATTGAAAGAAAACTAGGATCTCCGATTCTGGTCACCACCATGTGTTTGAAATACTGAAAATGTATGTTGTATGTACTGGCAATGAAATGTGTCTATATATCATATACCATTCATTTGAACAGACTCCCTTGCCTCGGGACATGCAGGGAAGAAGTCCCTACACTACTTGGAAAATCGCAGCCCACACGGGAACTGAGGTTCCCAGTACAGTTTTGATTTCGAGTGCGGATGGCATCCACCTGTGGGTCCCGCATTCCTCTGTGTGGTGCGACTGCAGGTATGTGTGTGGGTCCCGCAGCGGCACCACCTGCACAGATATGAACCAGGGCTTAATCCGCAAGCTATTGTGTTGAAGGTCTGAAAGCTGTACTTAGTGTCCAGAAAGTACTGTCCAGAACTCCAAGTGCTAATATTAATATCAAAAAAGAACCTCCATATTGGGATGTCTTAAGAGTGCAAAAGCTTGTAGGTGAAATCCAGAAGACACAACAGTAATATCATCTTGCTTGCATGTTTCCACCACAATTTTGTCTTCTAAAGAGCACCTCCAATGCATTTAAAAGGATCAAAGCTTTTGCATAATACCAAGAGTTCCTTGGAACAGCATATACACTTACTGGCCAGTTTATTACGTACATCTGTTGAATTACTTGGTAACACAAATTGCTAATCAGCCAATTGCATGGCAGCAACTCAATGCATTTAGGCATGTACACTTGGAGAAGATGACTTGTTAAAAGTCAAATGGAGCATCAGAATGGGGAAGAAAGGGGATTTAAGTAACTTTGAATGTGGCATTGTTGTTGATGCCAGATGGGCTGGTCTGAGTATTCCTAAAACTGCTCATCAACTGGTATTTTCACGGACAACCATCTCTAGGTTTACAGAGAATGGTCAGAAAAAAAATATCTAGTGAGCGGCAGTCGTGTAGGCGATAATGCCTTGTTGATGTCAGAGGTCAGAGAAAAATGGGAAGACTGGTCGCTGCGACATTCAAATGGTAGGGTCAGAATTTGGTGTAAACAACATGAAAGCATGGATCCATTCTGCCTTGTACCAACGGTTCAGGCTGGTGGTGGTAGTGTAATGGTGTGGGGGATATTTTCTTGGCACTAGCAAGGTGTACCTAATAAAGTGTCTGGTGAGTGTATGAAAACCATAGGAATATCCTTAACATGCTTCAACACGTTCCTTTTGGATTGCTCATGTTTGCAAGGCATAAGGCATCCCAACATGCTCTGTATGTAATAATCTTGTCAACAACACAGGCTTGTCATATTCCACATTGTATTAATCACAATACACATAGCTATATGTAAGGATCTGGTATTGGGGAGGGGGGGGCGTGGTCATGAAACGCTTGATTGGTTTTGCAGGTTCTTGAGCTGCATCAGAGCCTCTATTTTAGGGATGTCAAACTCAATTTCTTCATGAGCCACATCAGCATTATGTTTGCCCCCAAAGGGCTGGTTGTATTTGTAAGACTAGACTTGCAGAGCACCCCACGGGGGGGAGTCAAGAGCCCCTCACCATCAGAAGTCAAAAGTCTCCCACCCTCACTTACAGCACAGTGCACACCCCTTACATTTGACTTCTGCAGGGGAGAAGCTGGGGGCATAGCTGGGAACTGAAAAGTGTAGAGTCTGTAGGAGGACAAGAGGAGGCCTGGAGTCCACTGCTGGAGAATGCTGAGACCAGGGTAGGCAGAGACGAGAGAGAGTGCTGCGGCTGCACAGAGAGTCGCAGGATTTGTAGGAGGAGTTCTGTACTTCTCCCTGCTGCCAACTGCTGAGACGGGGGGTGCAGAGCATCTCTGTTGCTGCACCAGAGAACCACAGGATCTGGCGGAGGAGTTCTATCCTCCTTTCTGTTGAAGACTACTGAGACAAGGTGGGGGAATAGAAGAGGAAGGTGCCACAGCTGTAGGAGAGGTGTGAAAGCCACATGAAATGGCCTAGTTTGCCAAGTTCAGCCCATGGGCCTTGTGTTTGACACATGTGCTCTATTTGGCAAGCTTGTGTTGTGGACAAGATTATTACATACAGAACATATTAAGGATGCCTTCTGCCATGCAAATGTGAGCAAAGTGTTGGAACTATGGATGTGAAATAAGGCAAGCTCATGTTGTTGATAAGACTATATAGAGAGCAAGTTGAAGATATGTTTATGCTTTTCATGTATGCAGTTCTAAGGAAGTGTGCAGGAACTACTGATGAGCATTGGTTAATATGCAAAAGCTTTAGTCCTTTTATATGCTATGGAGGTGCTCTTTAGAGGAGAAAAATGTGGTAGACATCACTATATCTGGTCTCCCATAGTACACAGAACATGGAAGTGCAATTATTTTAGTAAATATAAACTGCTGAATACCTTTTCTCATCAGAAGTTAGAGCAGTCTTGTGACTTCTATCAGTGTCCAAAAGAGCACATGTTAAAGCGTGTAGGAGGAGTTTTCATTTTGCTCTAGGAGGATGCAGAACCCCTGACCTCTGTCTGGACAGCACAGATTGGCCCTGTGCTGATCACATGAACTCTCCCAAGAGGAAAAAACATCTCTAGCAATACACACCAACCTGAGCATGTGCAGAGTGACTCCACATGATATATCTTATCAGGAGATAAGAGGGGGACACTAGAAGATGGGGAAGATTAGAGAAGTCATAATCAAACAACCTTTTTACATAATGCAGAGGATTAACCCTTTAGGTTTCACAGTGAGTATAATGAGCATGCTTTACTGCATATACAGACTGATTTTACTGCTGTGGGTTTAGTAATACTTTAATATTAGCCCTCTGAATTCTGGACATTACGTACAGCACTCACACCTTCAGTACAATAGCTTGCAGCTTAACAGATAACCTTGAATGGTGTATGGGCACATTGGGGGTGATTTACTAAAACAGCATGGTGCAAAATCCAATGCAGCTCTGCAGAGAAACCAATCAGCTTCCAGGTTTTATTGTCAAAGATTAATTGAACAAAATGACGTTAGAAGATGATTTGCTGCCATCCGCAGCTGCACCAGATTTTGCACTCTGCAGTTTTAGTAAATCAACCCCATTGGATTGCCAGTGTATTATGCATACAATTGTAGTATTTCAGACACATGGCAGTGACCAGAATCTAGGATCCCAGTTGTGTTTCCATTTTCAATATATAAAAGGGCTGATGGATTTATTTATCAGTGTTTTAACCAAAAATTCACATAACATTCACTAAAGGTTCACATTAATGTAATTTTTTTTTTTTGGCAAAGCATTGTAATGATGACAACGGTTTCTATGATACAGTATTTATTATATGTAATAAACATTTTGTATTTTTTAGAATGATAACTATATTGACATCTTTTCAGTTGACGTGCACTTTTTTATATATAAGACAAACACTCTGAGGCTAAAGTGTGGTATACAAGGTGGTTGTCTGAGTCTTAGCCAGGTTTTATTTTTCTTGGTGGATTTATTAATATATCTACTGGTGACACCTTCACTGCTACTTGTTTATTGTTTATGCTTTTGATATTTAGGAACCTTGAGGAAACGTTTCAAATTTTTTTTTTTAGCATTTTTTATTTTGCCTAGAATGCATCTAACATTTAAATAGCTGTACAACAAAGTATTTAATGTCTGAACTTCCATCCTATATATTTGTTCCTTGTCAGTGGTCAAAACGTAGTAAAAAAAAAGAAAGCCAATAGTTAGTAGTGAATTTCCATTGAAAGGACTGTCTCAGGCAGCCAGTTAAATCTTTTTCAGAACATAATGTTCACCTATCTAATGCCTCATACACACTATAAGAAAATCGTACAAAAATTTTTGTACTTTTCTTTCATAGGAGAATTTTTGTATCTTTAGTAACCTTTTCCCTTTCGATGTGAGACTAGCAGGCGAAAAAAAGCGGACGATTGTTCGTCCGATATCCTCATCGTGTGTACGGGGCATTAGGCTTGGACATATTGGGGTTTATTTACTAAAGCTGGAGAGTACAAAATCAGGCTGACTTCTGCATAGAAACCAATGAGTTTCTAAGTTCAGCTTGTTCAATTAAGCTTTGGCAATAATACCTGGAAGCTGATTGGTTTCTTTGCAGAAGTCAGTCTGATTTTGCACTCTCCAGCTTTAGTAAATAAACCCCATTATACCCAATTATCCAAACCCTGATGAAGGACACACTGCTTGGCCACTAAGATGTGCTGAGTATGTTAAGAGTTGAGTAAAAGCAGTCTAGCTGAAACCTTTGTTATCTCTAAATGTAAGACTTCATTCATTCCATGACTAACTCTAATTCCAATTTTCTTATCCAATCTTCCCACACGATAGTAGGGTGAGGATCATGATGACAGTCCAGTAGCCTGCACAGCAAGTCAACAATAACAGATCCTATATATGTATCTTCATAGGTTCTATCATTGAAATTGGAGAACACCCAATCCTCTATGGACACCATAGACAGCAAAGTCTTTCTTTTCTTAGGGGGTTTCTATAAGCAATTTTGTTGTAAAGATCCTGCTGAAAGGATGATTACAGAAGAAAGTCAAATGACTAAAGCTGAACTCCAGGTATGATCTTTATTGAATACAGCCCTGGACAAAAGTTTTGAGAATGACACAAATATTAATTTTCACAAAGTCTGCTGCTTCAGTGCTGTTAGATCTTTTAGTCAGATGTTACTATGGTATACTGAAGTATAATTACAAGCATTTCATAAGTTTAAAAGGCTTTTATTGACAATTACATTACGTTTATGTAGCACTACTCCCTTAGGAGTCGCTAGAAGACTTGGGTCCCCCAATAGTCCTGCACAACAAGGCATCACACATCTTTGCCAAGACTTGCAGCCAGAGTCAGAAATAAGTCCTAAAGTTTTTGTTTTGTGTTTTTATTTAGGGGATTTGAACTGGGATAAGGTTAGGGGTGTACAGAATGCCCAATGGAACTGATGAACTGATGACAACTTCCTGGAACTATTTACAAACCTTCTCTTCAGCACAATCTCTTTTGGAGAGCTAGCCAGCATCTCCTGTAGTGTACCACCCCAGACCCTAGATGAACTTCTCTTCTTCATCCAGCAATCTGGAGGTATCCCTGAACAGGGGATCTGAAGTGTGTTACTTTAAAAGTGGACAGTCCCAAGTGGGCAGCGAATCCAGTTTCCCACCAGAATGTTCCTTCCCCTATCCACCCAGGGGGTGCAGGGGTACTCGCTCAGATCCTCTCTTGTACCACTGATAGGTTGGTGGCTGCTACTAGGCCTTTTAGCTGGGCTGCTCCTTCCCTGCCATACAGGCAGTCCTTGCTCTGGGGGCCAGTGAGCTCTAAGCTTTCCTCTTTTCCAGCTCCAGGCCTGCAGGTAGGCCCCATCCCCCTGGCCTTCTCACAGCCTCCTGCCTCACATCTTCCTCACTATCTTCCACCTGAACTCTTGTGCAGCTGAGCAGACTCCAACACTTTTAAGGGTGCCCCATCCCCTTTCCAACCTCCTGTTAGGGATTGGACAGGATCCCACAAGATTGCAAGCCAGCCATTCCTCAGATCCACCCACTGCTTCTAGGACCTTCTTCCAAAGCCCTAGAGCAGGGGTAAATTCCACAGCCGGCAGTGCCTCTCAATTCCTAACCACAATTTGACCCTCTAGCTATTACACCCAGGCTGCTACTCAGCCTTCCTTACTAACAATCAGGACTGTAGCTCTACCTAGCTACAATAAGAGGGTGCTGCATTTATAGAGTCAGTATTTGCAGTGTTGACCCCTCATTTTCAAGACCTCTGCAACTCACCCTGGCATGCTGTCAATCAACTTCAGGGCTACATCCTAACTTATGGCAGCCCATTCTTGCATAATCAATGCTTGGAGTTTGTCAGAATTTGAGGGGTTTTATTTTTGTTCACCTGCCTCTTGAGCATTTACCACAAGTTCTTAATGGGATTAAAGTCTGGGGAGTTTCTTGCCCATGGACCCAAAATTTCAATGTTTTGTTCCCTAAGCTATTTAGTTATCACTTTTCCTCATGGCAAGGTGCTCCATCATGCTGGAAAAGGCATTGTTCGTCACCAAACTTGGATGGTTGGGAGAAGTAGCTCTTGGAGGATGTTTTTGTACCATTCTTTATTCATGGCTGTGCTTGGCCGAGAAGCAACCCCACACATGAATGGTCTCAGCATGCTTTACTGTTGACACCGAACTAATGGTAGTGCTCGTCTTTTCTTCCGGATGCCCCAAACAATCGGAAAGGGGATTCATCAGAGAAAATTACTTTACCCCAGTCCTCAGCAGTCCAATCCCTGTACCTTTTGCAGAATATCAGTCTGTCCCTGATATTTTTACTGGGGAGAAGTGGCTTCTTTGCTGCCCTTCTTGACACCAGGCCATCCTCCAAAAGTCTTCACCTTTTTGTGCATGCAGATGACCTCACACCTGCCTGCTGCCATTCCTGAGCAAGCTCTACACTGGTGGTGCCCCAATCCTGCAGCTGAATCAACCTAAGGAGACGGTCCTGGCGCTTGCTGGACTTTCTTGGGTGCCCTGAAGCATTTTTTTTATAACTGAACCTCTGTTCTTGAAGATCCGATAATTGGATGACTTAGGTGCAATCTTAGTAGTGGCAATATCCTTGCCTGTGAATCCCTTTTTGTGCAAAGCAATGAAGACTGCATGTGTTTCCTTGCAGATAAATTAATATTTGTGTCATTCTCAAAACTTTTGGCCACGGTTGTACTTATATCGGTCCAGCTTGTCACAATGTAAGTATGTGTATCTCATAACTGAAGGTCTGCTGTGGAATATGACAATCTCTTTAGTATTTGGCAATACTACAGTAATAGCTGTTAAGCAAAGTGGCTTCTCTTCTGCACACTGACCACAGGGGGTCTCCTGTTCTAGGAGTGCCTAATTACTCTCTGTGCTGGCCCAGCTACTCCACCCTTCCCCTCCCCACATGACCTCTTTTGTAGCAGGTAGAGGAGGAGCAAAGGGTAATACTATAGAATGTAATTTGAGTGTCAGCTCTGGGTCTGTTGGGGTTGCTGACATCACATCCAAGAAAGCAGTGCCCAGCAACAGTTTCAGAGCTTTTGGATGTATATATGTTTGCAAAAATGTGTTAAATGCACATATAAAACTATATATGGACTGTTGTTAGCATGAACGGTTTGGCGAAAAGATCTCTTTAAAGTGATACTAAAAGCTGAATTTTTTTTTAAATAGCAAACCTGTTATACTTACCTGCTCTGTATAATGGATTTGCACCTCTGATCTTCCTCTTCTTGGGTCCACGGCCAGTGCTCCTGACTCCTCCCTCCTGTTGGATGCCCCCCACAGCAAGCAGCTTGCTATGGGGGCACCCGCTGCTCCATGTGTCTATTCACAAACGGAGCTGTGGCTCAGCTCTACCCTCTCTCCCTTCTCATTGTCTCACTGGCTGTGATTGACAGCAGTGGGAGCCATTGCTGTCTCAGTCAATGAGGAGAGGGAGTCCCAGACTGTAGTGCACATTGCTGGATCAAGAGGGGGTTTAGGTGAGTATTAGGGAGGGCTGGGTGCAATGCTGCACACGGAATGTTTTTTACATTCATGCATAGAATGCATGATGATAAAAAACCCTGAACCTTTGCAACCACTTTAAGTCAAATGCACTAGAGGTAAACAAGGACGAAAACCAGAAGTATTAAACAAGGTAGACTGTGTTGCCTTTCTGCTTTTCACAGTTATTTTTTTTCACCTTTCAAAGATGTGTACCTTTAATGGAAAGTATTACATATATTGCTTTGACAATTAGCATTTCTTTTGATGTAAGATGTTTCTTCAGTGGCATTACCTGTCAAGCACAATTTTTTTTTGTCTCATGAAATCAAAGCAAGAAGTAATCAGATTGGTAATTTACTCTCCTCTCAAGGGAATTCAAGGACTTCAGTAGAAATGACTAAAGTGAAAATGTCCCCTTCTGAACTGTCATTGTACATGTAGCTGTTCTTTAATAATGTATGGGATAAAATTAATGCTTTTGTTACATTCAAGATCGCTAAATAAGAGCATGCTTAAAAATTTGAAGGACATGAATAATTCATCTTCAAAGCTGTATTAAACAACACAAATTCTGTAAGTGCATAAATTGCTAATTTCTGAAGTCTAGGAGCTGCATGGGGCCTCTGCGAGGGGCAGAATTTCAAGGTTGTGGAATAACTGACATAAAGTACAATGCTCATGATCTTTTTGAACTAAGCCACTTGGTTATGATGATATGCAACTTAAAGTAAAACAGAAGGCAAAACTTTTAAAAAAATATATTTTTCAATAGAATGGCAAGAGATTAGAACGTCATGTTTTTATTGCTGTCTGCATCCCTATTAGGAAGATTCACCCCCTCTATTGTTCTTGTTGACTGTTATCACAGAAAGTGAAAGTGGGGAAATCTTTTGACAGGGACACTAGTTCTGATGACCCTGGTAACTACCAAGGGTTTCCCCAACTTTGGAGATATTTCTTCTATCTTCCTGTTGTTGCTCTGGGAGAGGAAATTAAGGGAGAACACAAACGACAAATAACCCCCCCCCAAAAAAAAAAAAAACAGATTGGTTATATGCCTCCCTTACTCTTTCCAAAATTAAATATAAAAGGTTTTGCCTTCACTTCTGCTTTAAAAGTGCTACAGTCTTGTAGGGCAGGCTGTTTTAAGACAGCCATAGAAGATTGATTCTCAGCTGATTCAGCAGGGAGCGGCCAAGATTCCATCCATCTATGGGCAGGCTTATTGTACCTAAGTTGATCCATCTATTGACTTGGATACACCCAGTATTTTTAGCATGTGATTATTATTATAGTTAACTTTATATAGTGCCAACAGTTTGCTCAGCGCTTTACAATATAGTTTGCCTGCGGCTATAGCTGGTAGCAATACCCATTGTGTTCTCCTGGCAGGGACGGCTGTCTGCTCCCCCCCCCTTCTTGTGAAGAGAACACAATAGCTCCATGGGAGGGATGACTATGTTGACTGGGGGAATCAAGCATTTCATGGGTTGCAGGAAATAAAATCGTATCATCTATGGCCTGCTTTAGAAAGGGTTTGCTTTTAACAACAATCATCCAAACAGCCAATCATGCAGCTACAACACAATACATAAACTTACAGGCATGATGAAGTGGACCAATTCTTTGACTATTCACTGAGGCCCATTTGCCTGCTTTGATTGGTAGAAGGCGTAGCCCCAACAGGCATAAACGCATAGTGAGAAATCACAGAAAAGTGTCTTCATGAAGAATTGGAGGTAAAGCCATCAGGTATGGGTGGGTAAAAATTAGCCAGTGGCCCCAGATTGTACATATTTCAAAGGTAAGGGCTATGGGGCAAGGTCTTTTACTTTTTAAGAGGTGTCATACCCTATACAATCCACTTCAGATCCCGTTGGAACACTATGCAGTCTCAAATATCCAGAGATGGGTTGATGGATCCATGTTGCCTCTGATGACAACACACATCAAAACATGTAAGGCAGAGCCACGCTCTGAGTGATGTTTCCCGAACTGAGTTCGCCTTGACCCTCAACCTGTGTTCACAGCTGGAGCTGGTGGCTTTACTCCTATATGCACAGACCTCCTTAGTGTCAGGCATGACACATGGCAATGTGAGTGCACTTATTATAGTTTTTATCAATAAATAGTGGACTGTTTTATGCTACAAAGTCTTCATTTCTGTTTTTGACATGTTGGCAAATGGTGTGGAACTATGAAAACCTTGCATGACTGGTTTGCAAGTCCATTAATGAAAGTAGTGGACCCATGAACCCATCTTAGCGCTGCATAGTGCTACAACAGGATCTGATGTGGATTGTATAGTGTATGACACCTCTTAAGTCCTCATGCACACTGGACATTTTACAGCGGCTGTTTTTGGCTTTTGGTGTTTTTTTCTACAGCCAGTAAACTCCCCAGAATGTTATCCTATGTATCCATGCACACATAGACTGTAATCAGTATTTTTTGGCAGGGGCGTTTTTTGGCAGGAAAAAAACCAGAACTAGTGGGTTTCTAGAGAGGTTTTTTTTAGTTGTATAAATGCTCTAGCACTAAAAAACACGGCAAAACATAGCAAACTGGCAGTTTTTTACTTTTTTTGAGCAAAAAAAATGCTGAATAATAAACCTCAAAAAAAAGAAAATATTGACATAGTATCTTTTTTATAATCAAATAAATTAGAGTGACCTCATTCAGGTGAATATCAAGATCACATTAATACCCAATAAATGTGTATATAGTGAAAAAACACTGTGAATCAAACAAAAAAATCACTGTGAATGTGAATCACTCTTCAGTGCTCTTATTCAAAAATAACACTGTGACACTTCTACGTGCAGTAAGGAATGCATACCCTTGCCCACATTCCAAAAACAAAACGCTTTTGTAATCCTTCCAAAAGATAGGTGGGAAACAATCCTCCTAGAGATCTCTACCCAAATTGTATTGCCTTCATACTGTCATCAGAATCGAAAAAGCCTTGAGACTCCATAATATTTTCTTTTTTTTGAGGTTTATTACTGAAGCAAGTTTCGGAAGGATTTCTTTAAACACAACATTATTTAAGAAGAATTTGATTGACTGTTTTTTTATGTAAAAACTTTTTTTTTATTTTTGGACTTATAGGGTTTGGACTACACAATTTTTTGGTCTTTGAGGATTTGTGTTATAGCATCTTTTGTTTCTTAATTTTTGCACATCTTTTGGGGTAAAGGTGTTTTGGTTGATGTTGTGGGGTATTGTAGTGGTATAGTTTATTTGGAGAGTGTTTTGGATTTAATTAAAAAAAAACGCTAAAAAATGCAAACATGAAAAATCGCTGCTAAATGCTAAAAAACTCACATTTTTAAAGTGACTTTACACAGCTAACGTTACCAGCGTTATTACAACGCCCAGTGTGCATGGAGCCTAAAAGTACACATTTTTATTTTGTTTTTCTTATCATGAAGTGGATCATTTACCGGAAGAGGTGAAGAACACTGGGTGTTTTGATATCACATTCTGAACACAGAGGATTGTTTTACAATTTTATTTTTTCATTTTAATTTTTTGCACACATTGCACTATGAAGGTGGACATTAAGAAATTGTTTATTTGGATTTATGAATAATTATGATGGACACATTGTAAACTAAGTAGCATCATTTTTTTAGCACAATATTTTCAAAAGTGGATATTTTTTAGATACATTGTTACACAGTGTTATTGATAGCTTTATTGTTTTAGGTGTAATAAGTGCTGATCCACACATGTGCGGTGGGATTGAAGCTCAGGTTTCACAACTAATTGATAGAGTAGTTGTTCAGTGGTTCAGGTCAGGTTTACATCAGGTTCAGGACAGGTTTACAATAGGTTCAGGTCAGGATTTTATCCTGTTCACAACTGATGCCATGTATGGTTTAGAAACAGTTCCCATAGAAGTCAATAGCCTGTAATCACCTGATCCAGACCACACTGCTCAGAAACTGGATATGACTTTTTTTTTAATCCCCACTGAATCCGCACTGGACATATGTGTACAGGCACCATAGGAAGCAATGTTATTTCACTTCATGTTGTTCAAACTGCATCCAATCCGCATACATGTGAACAAGCACTAACACTAAGGGCTGGTTCACACTATAGAAGCACAGTCCAGATGTGCTTTTGTATGCACATTTTTGGCACGTGTTTGATGCTTTCCAATGTGTTTGTTATGCATTCCAGTTAATTTTTTTCTCTTTTTCTTAAATTTAAATAGGGACATGTGCGTTCCAGTGCAGTTTGGTGCATTTTGTACATTTGAGTGCATTGTGTATGCATTTTACCGCGTTCCAGTACAGTTCTGTGCAGAAAAATAGCAGCCTGTTCTACTTTTTTTTCCTGCACCCAGAACGCAGTGAAACTGCAAGCACTGATGTGAACTATGACATTGACAACCATATAACCTAGTTTATGTGCGTTTTGGATGCAGAAAAAAACGCAACTGAAATGCATGTAGTTTGAACCAGGCCTGAAAGTGTTCTTAAACTCACAACAGTAAAATCAGTCTGTATATGCAGTTAATCGTGTTTGTTATACTCACTGTTGAACATAAGGGGTTATTTCTCTGCATTGTGTAAAAAGGCTGTTGATCCTGTCTTCTGAGTCTCCCCTTCTTCCACAGTCCCCAATTCATCTGCTGATAGTACAGAGCCCAAGGAGGCACTCTGCACATGCTCAGTTTGGTGTGTATTGCTAAAGTTTTTTTTTGGGGGGAGGGTGCATGTGATCAGCAATGGACCAATCAGCCCTGTCCAAACAAAGGGTTAAGGGTCATGCAGCCTCATAGGGCAGTCAGAGGAGAATGAAAACTCCTACAAGCTTTAACCAGTGCTCACCCAGACACTGAAAGAAGTCACAAGATTGCTATATACTACTGATGAGAACAGGTATTTAGCAGTTTATATTTACTAAAATAATTGCATTTCCATGTTCTGTGTACTGTGGGAGACCAGATATAGTGAATGTAGGGTCCTGGGTTTCGTAACACTTTAATATTTAAAACGAGATCATACACACAATTGTTTTGCACACTGCACAGAGAACATAGTGACTGGCTAGATGTTTATTTTATTACACCTTCGGTGCATTATTATTATTATATATATAATATACAGCTGTTTAGCACTATTTTGCTGTGGCAGTAACACAACAGCAGATCTGTACATCCATCGTTCACCTTAACAGCTTCTGTCCAGCATCAAATGTCACTACAGTGTAATTACGTATGAACACAGAATGTCCAGCCATCTCTTCCACACTGGGTGGCAAGGGCTACTTCAAGTATGAACAAGCCCTTAAAGTTGGTCTTTAAGGAGTACAGCCAAAGCTCTTTTGGCTTTACTTCTCCTGTGGATCATGGGTTCAGTTTGTCCTGCACTCCTGTGACCCGTTTTCAGCTGACACCAGGCTGAAGCCTGCTGTTGGCTGACGTCACTCATCCGGTCCAGGCTGGGGAAAGATCCCGACTCCAGAGTCTGGAGGGGCACCTGGCTCAGCCTCTCAGCGAGCTGCTGAGAGCCTGAGCCAGCAGCTCCCTCCCCCTCCACAGCCCAGCGCTCCAGTGAGAGCTGGGGGGGGGGGGAAGAGCAGACATCGGTGAGTGACAGCGGCTGTGAGAACTCAGCGATCAGTGGTCCTGTGTGTTCTCACACCTAGAGCCAGTGGAGGACAGATGCAGCAATGCACCAATGCTTCATCCACCTAGTCAAGTATAAATGGGGAAAAAAAGAAAAAGCCCTACTTCTCTTTTAATTACCTCCAGTTCTGCAATATATGAACTGGAGACATTTATTTTTTAATTCAGTGCACACATAGCACCATTCATAAAAATTACACTATTAACATAGAGCTGAAAAATGTTTTTTTCTTTTTGGTTAAGTAAGGGAGGGTTATAATTCTTGTCATTTTTTTTTTTTTTTTTTTTTGCTATCTCTGTCCCATTGTGGAGATTTCCCTTCACTTCATGTCTTATAGGCAAAACAAGAAATGAGAGGAAATCCCTCCAAAGTGAAGGAATCCCTGGTTGTCACCAGAATTAGTATCCCCAGTGGAAAATTCCCCTTTATTCTTGTTTTGGTGACAACTAAAAGTTTAGGATTTTTTTTCACTATCACTCTCTAAGGGTCACCAGGACAAATAGAGCGGGCGAATCTCCCTAACGGAGATGCAGGCAGCAATAAAAACATGACAGGTGTTCTAATTCCTCTGCACTTCATCCAAATAAAAAAAAAGTGTTCTTTAAAGAACTACCTGAATCAGCTGTAGTCATCAGTAAAGCTAACAAAACTGACATCAAGGATTTTTAATGTTTAAAGAGCCAGACTACCAGAAAAATCTTGTAAGTGCTTAATTAACTTCGCTTGCTGATGCCCTTGGAGCTGAGTCACAGAATCACTGAGAGTCAGATACGACTGATTGGATACATACATAGTTTGCTCCTTTTTTCTGACAGCGAACCCTCAATCTTTTTGGCCAACAGTTTGTGATTTGCAAATCCTCAGCATTCACTGCAAACCTGATTTCTGGTCCTTGTTCTAGTCTTCGATGATCTACAGTACAGTCTTGCACAGAGCGGATTCTATTAAAAAAAAGTGAATTTAGGTGTACATACCATAACATTATCACCACCAGTCTCCTCTAGACCTCTGAAGGTTAGCTGTGGTATCTGCCACCAAGCTGTCAGGAGCAGATCCTTTAAGTCCTGTAAATTGGGAGGTGGGTCCTCCATGGATTGGATTTACACATCCCACAGGTGTTACATTGCATTGAGATCTGGAGACTTCCGAGGTTATCATGTGGAATTCGTTGTTGTGCTCCTGAAACCATTCATAAATTCATCAGACCAGGCCACCTTCTTCAATTGCTCCAGTAGCCAAGTCCTGATGCTCATGTGCCTGTTGTAGAGTGCTTTTGGCTGTGCATGCAGGTCAGCATGGACACCATGAATGGTCTGCAGCCACACAGCCCCATACATTACAAACTGCCATGCACTGTGCTTTATCAGAACCAGTATTAAAGTGGTTCTTAAGCTTGAAGGTTTTTTTTTAACTTTAATGCATTTTCGGCATTGAGGTAAAAACCTTCAGTATGCAGCTCCCCCCAGCCCCCCCCCCCCCCCCTTTTTACTTACCTCGATCCAGAGCTGTGCACGGGAGCAGAGGCTCTCTCCCTGCTCATTGGCTCAGGCACAGCAGCGGGAGCAATTGGCTCCCGCTGCTGTTAATTACAGCCAGTGAGGAGAGAGCGGTGGGTGGCTCCAAGCTGCGCTCTGTGTGTCTATGGAGAACGAGCCCATGTGAGTGCCCCCATAGCAAGCCGCTTGCTATGGGGGCACTCAGCAGGGGGGAGGAGCCAGGAGCATTGGCCGGTGACATAAGAAGAAGAGGATCAGGGCTGCTCTGTGCAAATCCATTGCACAGAGCAGGTAAGTATAGAAATGTTTGTTATTTACAAATATAAAACATGACTGTTTACAATCCCTGGTTCTACTGCCTTTTTGAAAATAAAAAGCAGCTACAAATGCTGTAGCTGCTGACTTTTAATAAAAGTACACTCACTTGTCCAGTGGTCCAGCACCATGTTCACCCAAACTGCTTCTTTGCCGCTCTTTGGGTTCCAGGCGCCGGCATGCTTACTGTGAGCACACTGTGCATGAGCGAGCAACAGTGCTTTGGGGATGGTACTGAAGCCTTCTGAGACCTGTGATGTGTCCCAGAAGGTTTTGGGGCGGTGGGGAGAACTTCCAGTGGATCACTGTGGCGATCCGACCGGAAGTGGGAGAGAGTACTTGTTAAAATCAGATACCCTCTCCCCCCCACTCCTAAAAAGTGCCAAAAAACAGAAGAGCAGGGGGGAGGAGGCCATAAACTGTAACTTCCCCTTTGTTGGATCAGACTTCACTCCCCATGTTCATCGATGAGCCTTGCCTGCCCATGACCCTGTCACCGGTAAGCCAATATTCCTTCTTTGGACCACTCTTGGAAGGTCCTGACCGCTGCAGACCTGGACCATTCCACAACAGCTGCAGGTGTGGAGTTGCTCTGATCCACTCCTCTAGCCATTACAATTTGGCCTTTGTCAAAGTCACTCAAATCTTTACAAATGTCGATTTTTTCTGCTTTCAATACATCAACTTCAGGGACAACATGCTCACTTGCCGCCTGGGCTCCATTCACACGTGCGACTTTGGACACAAAAACTCACATGACAAGTCTCAGCCCATTGTTTTCAATAGCACCTGTTCAAACCTTTTGCAACTTAAAGTCGCACTGACTTTTAAAAGGTTCTTGCACTGCTTTGATGCAACCAGAATGATAGAGAGTCGCACTTCAAAGTCACACTGGAAATGGTATCACACCCACTTTCAGGGTGATCAGTGTCAGGCTCCATACACACTGTATGAATCCAAAGTTGAGCAACTTTGGCACAACTTTGGATGGGTGCGACTTGGATGTGACTAGTCCCTCTGGACCCACTGTTGCATGTGCAACATTCAGGCACGGCTTTCATGCAACTTTGGATGGGTGCGACTTGGATGCGACTAGTCCCTCTGAACCCACTGTTGCATGAAAGTTGTAACTGAATGTTACACATGCAACTTTGGATGGGAGCGACTTGGACGTGACTAGTCCCTCTGGACCCACTGTTGCATGTAAAACATTGAGGTATGGCTTTCATGCAACTTTGGATGGGAGCGACTTGGACGTGACTAGTCCCTCTGGACCCATTGTTCCATGTAAAACATTCAGGTACGGCATTCATGCAACTTTGGATGGGAGCGACTTGGACGTGACTAGTCCCTCTGGACCCACTGTTCCATGTAAAACATTGAGGTATGGCTTTCATGCAACTTTTGAGTTAACTTGGCCCTGAAGTTGCATTAAAGTCGGACCAAAGTAGTGCATGAACTACTCCGAAGTCGCTGCAATTTGAAGTCGCACATATATGAATGGTCTTCATTGGAAAGAATGGGGTACGGTTCGTCATGTCACAAGTTGCTGACAAGTCGCCCAAGTGTGAACGGGGTCTTCCTGACGTTACCTCTGGGGGGTTCCTGATCGGTGTATATAAAACACAAACATTCCCACAGAGGGAGGGGAGGAGTGATCTGCGGCGAGGATGACGTCACGTTGTCAGATCACGGCCATCCTCTGCCTCCCCATCCTATACCGTCCAGGATGCCCGGACACCGACCACCTGTCACTCCGCACACCCAGCCCTCCCCGCACTGCGCTGCCGGGGCATCTGGCCAGGAGCTCCGCCTACAGCCAATCGGTGAGCTCGGAAGGGCGCAGAGGGGCGGGGCTTTCTCCGTTCCCTATTTTCCTCCTTCCAAGCCGGAGAATTGGGGAGTGGGGCGGGTGACGTAGTGATAGTTCCCCGGGACCAACAACACAGCATCGTGACTCTTCCCAGGGCGAGGACACCTGGGGCAGGGGGGGGTGGGGAGGCCTGTCCGGTGCCCAGCATTCCGGGGGGAGGGGGGCACCTCTGCCAGGCTAGATCCCGGGCGGTGCCAGCTCTGCCAGCAAGATGGTGTCGTGGATCATTTCTAAGGCCGTGGTGTAAGTCATCCTAAATGATCGTCCTTCTATGGGCGCCATCATCCCGGCATTGTATGGCTGTGGATGATGGAGGCCCTCCCTCACCTTATGTCTATGTCTAGGTATTGATCAATGACTGTGATGTCTTCCATGATTTCTGTGTCTGTGTCTATGATCTGTGTCTATGATGTGTGTCTAGTAACAATGTAGCAATGTGTAACTTATTGTTGAGCTGTGTGATGATGGGTGATGGGGAGGACCCTGGAGGGTTAATGATGGTGGGATTTCTGGATGGTGGTGGATGTTCCCCTGTTAGCCTGTCCCCCCTACGCACGGATTGTTCCTGATGATGGCGTGGAGGTGGCACGTTATATAAAGGTTGTGTCCCTTTAATGTGTCCCGTCATGGGAGGACCCAGAGGATGGGATTTATGGACCAGTTGGATAGGTCGGGGCCTGCTGAGCAAGGAGAACCTTGTACCACAAGTTTTCTATGGCTGCCCGATGAGTTGGCCACGTTGACTTTCATCTTGTGTCGGCCTTTGATTTACAGGATCATATTCTCATTATATGTTACAATTATAGGCGAGAGGTGTATGGAGAGGATCTGCCAACTATAGTCCATATGTCATATATTCGGAAATATTAGAATTGTATGTGATCTATTAATCCCTGTTTGTACTAGCACACATATGTTGGGAGATGTACAAGTTGGTTTTTAGGCCATCTGTAACATATGTAATATGAACTTTGTCTCCATAGTCTGAAGATCGGTGATGTTTGCTATGACGTGTCCGTAGACCAGCTTTCTCAACCTTGTTAGGACAGATGAATCCTTCAACTAACTTTCCAGGCTCAGGAACTACTGCTAATAATTCCTATATCCAGGGCTGCTATTACAAATCACAGCGCCTCGTGCAGCCTATCTGACACCGCTCCCCCACAAATATTAAAACAAAATTTTCACTGAAAATATACTAAAATCAATATTAGCGGACACAACCACCAAAAACTAAAATCTAAAAGATAAAACTGCATTGATTTACATCCTTGTAGAATAACAGATGGCTCCAGCTGCACAAGCAAACCAGTCCTTAAAGCTGCGTGGGACAGGGAACCCGTGTCAATGAGCCCTTAAATATTTTAAGTATTTTTTTTACAATTATTTTTTATTTTTCACAACGTTGTTGGGGGAGGGGGGGGCTTTAGTGAAATATCAGGGGTCTAAACAGACCCTGATGTCTCACTTTTAAAACAGGAAGGGACTGAGGTCCTAGATTCCTCCATTCCTTTTTCTGTATCCTCTGCTGCAATAGACAGTAAATGAACAGAAAGCACTCTGTCCAGAGGCCCCTGTTCTTTCACAAACTGAAGCATAGTAAACAGTTTACTATGCTTCAGTTATGAATCAATACAGTGAGTGACTGGCACCAATCACAGGTACTACTCCTCTATGTGTCTCTTTCTGCAGCAGCTGAAAGCCAGCGGGAGGGAGAGGAGAATCTGACTTGCAACTTTTGCAGGGAGAGACAAACGGGACTGGTTTCTGTATTTGCCGTCCACCTGCTCCAATCACCCCCTCTTCTTCCCACATCTAATTCCCTTGATACCTGGGCCCCCCTGCTGGCCTGGGCCCTGTACAGGAGGACCAGTGCTACCCCCTTATTAGTGGCCCTGCCTATATCTACAGCTCAGGTGATGGTCACCATGGAGGATGTTCCTTGCATTTGTGCTCATTGTGAGGAACCCCCCCCCATCCCTTCTTATAGATAAATAAAAAGATAATTGTCAGTGGTTACTCATCTAAGAATCAGAAGTCGTTCATTGAACCCATAGAAACCTTTGGAGGAACCCTATGATTCCATGGATAGCTAGTTGAGAACAGCCGCTGTAGACAGAATAGTTTCCTAATACTGGCATTTTTTTGACTGGAGTGGATGGTGACCTGATGTCTATAGGGCACCTGCAGATAACACCAGCTGCTCATCTAGGAAAATGGCAACTAGACACATTGGAAAACCTTGCCTGATTGCCATTGTTCTTCCCCAGATAAGCTGGCAGTGGAGGTGTCTGCAGTGTGGACCTCTGACCCACATATGCAGGCCTAACTGTGAATGGTCAACCAAGGCCACCATTCATGTTTTGCTGACCAGGAGAGATGTCTAATGGTGGTTGGATTGCAACTGCAATGATTATTTGCTAATGGTTTCTGCACTTTATTCATTGCTTTGTGGTTTACTAAAGAGTGGACTGGTCAGTAACAATGTCTAGGTAACCAGCATTTTTGAAATATTAAATACCATTCCATGTACCAGTGTGTTTTTGAATCAAACTTCTACCAGTCACAAACATTGTAAACAGGAACTGTGGAATATGCCTCCAGCTTTGTCATAGAGCACCTGGAGAGTCACAAAGCCAACACAACTTCTATGAAGTTGGCTCTTGACCATGCACAAACAGAAAGCAGCACTCCAGGTGAGATCAATGTGGATATGATGCTGCCGATAAGGCCAGTGCAAGCCACAGAGTGCCAGTCCGGTTCGTGGCTGGAAAACACGGGATAAGCAGATGACCTCGCACAAGGTTGTGGACACTCCAAAAAAAGCTTTATTATAAATCCTTGGGGACACAGAACATCACAGTTCAGCAGGAAAGTAAACAGACATGCGCTTAATTTGCGTAAAACGCAGCAACTGTTTCCCTTCCTGCTTAACCATGATGTTCTGTGTTCCTATGGAGTTCTAAAGCTTTTTGAAGTGTTTATAACCTTGTGTGCTGTCATCTACTTTCCTTGTATCCTTGGCTCTTGGCCATGTCCCATCCTATGCCTTCTTTATTGGCCTGTCACTACAATGGGTGACCTCACTAACCAACAGAGAGGCACTTGACACTGGAGGAGTTGAGGCCACATGTTGACTGCCTAGGTGAAGTCAACCTTAGCATAATGGATAGCTTGGGTTTTGGGGCTACTGGGGTGCTTCAAGACTAAAGCTGATATTACACCTATAACATTTTTTTCATTCAGTCTGTGAGCTGAGGAAAAGAAATAAAGCAGAATTTTCCATCAGCTGTGGATGAATGAATCTCCCCTGCTGGCTATGTATTCTGATAACTGGTTCCAGTTAGAATATCCAAAGAGTGATTGCATCTGACTGGATGCTGTGTGGCCAACCATTTTCTATCCAACTCCTTACACAAAAGTCAATGGTGCAATCAACTTTTGTTATGCTAGGTGCTGCCAACAAGGGCACCCATGGCTCAATTTTTCTGCCAGTGTAGCATGATTAGGCCAAAATTTTGGCCATGTGTGGCAGCTTTAAGCTGTATCTGCTGCAAGAAGAAGGTTCTTGCTTGCAATGGGGTTGATTTACTAAAGGCAAATAGGTTGCTCACTTTGTAAGAAAATTTTTGCTTAGCATAGTAAATGAGGTAAAGTGTCCAATCATGTGTAGGCAAAAATATATATATATTTTTTTCTTCCTTGCATGTGATTTTAGTATTCTTTGCAAAGTGAATTTCACCACATTGACTAAGCTAAGGCAAAATTCTCTTGCAAAGTGAACAGCCTATTTGCCTTTAGTAAATCACTCCTACGCATCAGACTAGCAGAGCTACTCTTAAAATATATAAAATAAATATTTGTATTATGAACGATAGAGGCTTTTGATTTATTTGTTTAACTCTGAAAAACAGCTTGTGACTTTCTGTTGTATTTACCTTCAATGTTTATGTTTTATCTCAGTTGATATTGCTATCAAAACACACCCATAACGGAATATATTTACAAACTTTCTGTGTTTAGAAATGTCTTGCAGACTTGACACTGTTTAACTTTGTTGGCCTTTAATTTTAAAACTTTGTTGGTCTCACTTTTCTAAAGTGGTGTTTCTGATATGTGTAAAATCAGTTGTTTCGGAAGTGATGAATGTCAATTCTTGTTTGACATTTGCCTTGAAGTTGACAGCTGGTGAGAAGTAGTGATGATATAGTACAGTGGAATAGTTTGCATGGTGTTAATGGTTTCAGGTTATTAATAGAGGAGGGCTAGGGATGAGTCTACCCTGGAAATGCATGGCTTGTTTCATCTTGACTGATGAGCACATATAGTGTCATGCATTCCATTTTCAAGGCTATGAACATTTCTTCGAGATTTCTTCACTGACAATTCATGTGCTTGAAAATCTGAAATAGTTAGTGTTTGGATATGACAAAATATATGACTTTCCTTTTAAGCAAATAAATAAAATAAAATAAAACCAACACAAAACATCAAACCATAAGAATTGTCCAAAATATCAAAGTGTCCAAAATTCAAAAATATAAAAATACAAAAATAACAAAAAATAATCCCCACAGGTGTAAGATAAAAACTTATTCTTCTTCTTTCATCACCAAAAAATCCTTCTTAATACCCGCAAATCCTGATGTTCATACACCTCAAAAAGAAAAACTTGACATAGTGTCATACCTTAAAATAATATTATAACACACGTGCCACTCACTGTGCAGCATGCAAAATATTTTTTATAGATGTGTATGCTCTAAACGAGTGTCTATACACATGCAAATATATAAGTGAATATCAGTATAAGTTAAGCACACTCACATAGAATATTAAAAACACAATGTGTGAAAACCACTCCAAAAATATCACTGCAAGTGTGTATCACCACACCCTATATACATCAGTGATAGCCAAAAACCCAAATCACCACTCTCCAACTCATATGCTGATGGGTAATTACCCTATAGAAGAAACAGCAGGGCAAAACACCACTCTTGGTTAATTTCTCCTCATAACGATTTTTTCCAAAGCTAGGGTTATTTCTTCCATTATCCTCAAGAAAATCAGTCACAGTATATAAAAGATATCCTCCTTAAGGCTACGTTCACACTAGCCTTGTGTGCAGGCGGCAGAGAGGCGTTTGGGAAGCGTTTTTACCGCTTCCCAAACGCCTCTGCCAATTCTGCACATTACAGCACATGGTGCTGTTCTAACAGGAGCGTTTGCGTCGCGTTGCGTCGCGGCAAAACGGACGCCTCTGGTCGAGTCAGGAGGCTTTGAAGCCTCCTATTCTCGTCTATGGTGCCGCTCCGCAAACGCCCGGCCGGCGTTTGCGGTGCGGTTGCGGGGTGTTTGCGGAGCGGTAACACCACTCAAATGCATTATAGGCGTTTGTGGGGCGTTATTAACGCTCGGCAAACGCCTAGCAACCGCCGCTAAACCGCGCATGCAGCGTTTGCGGAGCGTTTGCCGAGCGTTAAAAACGCTCCGCAAACACCGGACCAACGCTTGCCAAACGCTATAGGGGCGTTTGGCAAGCGTTGGCAAAACAGCCTAGTGTGAACGAGCCCTTATTGGTAACTCACATAACTTGTGAGGAGGAGCTGTTGCCATCCAAATGTTATGTGAGTCACCAATAAAGGAGGATATCTTTTATATACTGTGACTGATTTTCTCGAGGATAATGGAAGAAATAACCCTAGCTTTGGAAAAAATCGTTATGAGGAGAAATTAACCCAGAGTGGTGTTTTGCCCTGCTGTTTCTTCTATAGGGTAATTACCCATCAGCATATGAGTTGGAGAGTGGTGATTTGGGTTTTTGGCTATCACTGATGTATATAGGGTGTGGTGATACACACTTGCAGTGATATTTTTGGAGTGGTTTTCACACATTGTGTTTTTAATATTCTATGTGAGTGTGCTTCACTTATACTGATATTCCCTTATATATTTGCATGTGTATAGACACTCGTTTAGAGCATACACATCTATAAAAAATATTTTGCATGCTGCACAGTGAGTGGCACGTGTGTTATAATATTATTTTAAGGTATGACACTATGTCAAGTTTTTCTTTTTGAGGTGTATGAACATCAGGATTTGCGGGTATTAAGAAGGATTTTTTGGTGATGAAAGAAGAATAAGTTTTTATCTTACACCTGTGGGGTTTATTTTTTGTTATTTTTGTATTTTTATATTTTTGAATTTTGGACACTTTGATATTTTGGACAATTCTTATGGTTTGATGTTTTGTGTTGGTTTTATTTTATTTTATTTATTTTATTTATTTATTTGCTTAAAAAGAAAGTCATATATTTTGTCTGGTTGGCCTTCAAGGGTGGAGGTGGATAACTTTTCTGGGATACTATAGGGTGTAAGTGTTGCTGTATAGAATTATAAGTGTTTGGATATGACTATTTAAGGGAGCCTGTGCTTTGCCCTTGCAATGCAAAGCAACAGGTTCAGCTAACTTCCACACTCCCCTTTCGCTTCCTTACCACCCTGTTTGGCCACTGGTAAAAAAGTGTAAAACCTATTAGTAAGGTATGGATTTTGCAAGTGTGAATGGGACCCTTAGCAAAAATATGCAGGAGACCCATCAGAGGTTCCTGGTGATTAGCTGTGAGTGGCAGCTCCATTGAAAGCAATGGGAGGCTGACCGCTCCCGTAGCTAATCCTGACTGCTCACATATGATCACTCATGATTGCTGGGAACACCTGCTGGGTCGTGCATGTAATTGTTCATTGCCTCATTTACAAGTGTGAATGGGGCCTTTGTCTTTGAATGGGGATTCCTGGATCCACCTAATTTTTGTTTATGGAAGAATCTGTTCATTTTTTATGTTCAGCCTACTGGCTGAATGAAAAAAAAAAAGCGAACCATGTATGGCCAGCTTAAGGTAGGACTTCGCTCTTTCAATCAACATTGACTATTTTTAATCCTTATGCTGCTAGCATTAGTAAATAGATAGGTATACTATATTGCCAAAAGTATTAGGACACCCCTCCAAATCATTGGATTCAGGTACTCCAATCACCTCCATGGCCACAGGTGTATAAAGTCAAGCACCTAGGCATGCAGACTGCTTCTACAAACATTTGTGAAAGAATGGGTCGCTCTCAGGAGCTCAGTGAATTCAAGCGTGCTACCGTGATAGGTTGTCACCTGTGCAATAAGAAGTCCATCCGTGAAATTTTCTTGCTACTAAATATTCCATGGTCAACTGTTAGTGGTATTATAACAAAGTGGAAGCAACTGGGAACAACTGCAACTCAGCCACAAAGTGGTAGGCTATGTAAAATGCCAGAACGAGGTCAGCGCATGATGAAATGCACAGTGCAGAGAAGTCGCCAACTGTCTACAGAGTCAATAGCTAAAGACCTCCAAACTTTGGCGTAGAAAGCTTCATGGAATGGGTTTCCATGGTCAAGCAGCTGCATCCAAGCAATGCAAATCGTAGGATGCAGTAGTGTAAAGTATGCCGCCACTGGACTCTAGAGCAGTGGAGATGTGTTCTCTGGAGTAACAAATTATGCTTTTCTGTCTGGCAAACTGATGGACATGTCTGGGTTTGGCAGTTGCCAGGAGAACGGTACTTGCCTGACTGCATTGTGGCAATTGTAAAGTTTGGTGGAGAGGGGATTATGATGTGGGGTTGTTTTTCAGGGGTTGGGCTTGGCCCCTTAGTTCCAGTGAAGAGAACTCTTAAGGTGTCAGCATACCAAGACATTTTGGACAATTTCATGCTCCCAACTTTGTGAGAACAGTTTGGGGATGGCCCCTTCCTGTTTCAACATGACTGTGCACCAGTGCACAAAGCAAGGTCCATAAGGACATGGAAGAGCTAGTTTGGAATGGAGGAACTTGACTGGCCTGCACCTCAACCCGATAGAACACCTTTGAGATGAATTAAAGCAGAGACTGTGAGCCAGGCCTTCTCGTCCGACATCAGTGCCTGACCTCACAGTTTTGTAGATCACAGTGAATGGGGCTTCAATTGGAAATTCTTGCAGAAGAGACCTGGGTGACTCCAGGCATGGATCTGATGGCATCAAAGATGAACTTACGGCTTTCCCGCTACTTCTCTTAATTCGGGACCCACAAACCCTGGGCCAAGATGCCCTTTCCAGGTCAAGAAGCTTTTGCCTAATGCACACCTTTCCTCCAGTCCCTCTGATTCTAAGGGTTCTCTTGAAGATACAATGTGAAGTGGGGGCAATAAAAGTCCTTCTCTTTTTTTGTCCGAGGTGGCCTTGGTTTCCTCTCGTATAGAGGATGAGGCTAAAGCAACCTATTCCACTCCCAGTTTGTTGGGATCTCCTAGTTCAGAATGGGGTGTTCCATCCAAACCCCATGAGATTGAAATTAATGGTTTGGAAGTTGTGAGGTGGTCTCTAAGGAGCTTTCAAAGGGTGTAGTTGACACCTTTGTTGCAAGCTAGGAAAAAGTCAGCTATTTTAACCTTCCATTGGGTGTGGAAAGCCTTTTTGGGGCTCTCTTCTGGCAAAAATTAGAATGCTTCAACTCCTTTGCTTTCTAATGTTCTTGAATTCCTCCAAAATGGTTTAAAAGCGGCCTGGCTTATAATTAGTTGCAAGTTCAAGTTTCAGTCCTCTCGGCCATGGCAAGTAAGAGATGGGCCTTTACCCTTTGGTCATTAATTTTCTAAAGGCAACAACGAAGATTCGATCACCAGTGGGAATTTTTCACTTATTTGAATGCCTTGCTGGCACCACCATTTTACCCGATAACTTCATGCTCCTTATTCCATTTAGCTATGAAGACATTTTTCCTGATGGCCATTGCTTCTGCAAGGAGAATATCTGACATACATGCCTTTTCAGCTAGAGAGCCATACTGCTTGATCCTCTAAGACATGGTCATTTTGAGATAGGTCCCACATTTTGGGAGTCCATACTTTCAGCTTTTATGGAAGATGGGTCAGAGGATGAGTGGAAGAAGTTGGATCTGGTTCATTCACTTTCAGTATATCTGAAATGCATAGAGGACTTCAGTGAACAAGATAGTCTTTTTATCTTCCCTCAAGGTCCAATTAAGGGCTTCACGGTACTACCCAAGGTCATGTCTTCTGCGCTTGTCAAGACTTTTTCAGATTGCCTACAAAGTCCTAGGCCTGCCGCCACCTTCGGGAGTGAGAGCTAATTCAACGAAAAGCATCTCAACCTCATGGGCGGCATAGGCTAAAGTGTCAGCAAAGGTGGTTTGCAGGGCTGCAAGCTGGAGCTCAGAAAACGCATTTATTTGCCACTACAGGGTAAGTGTGGCTTTTCCATCAGTGCAGTCTTTTTTGGATCTACAGTCATTGCACTGGCTGTCAGTCATAGAGGTTTATATGCAGAATTCAGTTTGTTTGTGTCTTGTTTTTCCCCTTCCTTTGTTCCTTTTAGTATTGCTTGGTATATCCTATGCTAAGCTAACATGGAAAGGTCCAGGAAATGGGAAAATTGTAGTATTTTCCTTTCCTGGATCCTCCCCATTTCAGCCGGGGATTCCCACCCAGAGTCTGTCACGAGGAGTGATATGTTGAATGCTGAGTGAAGGGAGACAGCCGCTCTTATGGGCCAGGAAAGAGGTTGTCCTGGAGGGATCAGAGAGAGTGGAGCTGACCCATGGTAGGCTGACATGGGAGGATTCAGGAAAGGAAAATTACGTTAAGTAAGGAATGTAATTTTCCCTAATACTGTGTGTGTGTATGTATGTATATATATATATATATATACGTATGTGTGTGTGTGTATATGTATATATGTGTATATATATATATATATATATATATATATATGTAGCAATCATGCACACAGTGATGGATGCGGTCATCCATTTTGCTCAAAAGACCCGTCCATATTGTATCTCTCCCAAATCAGATTCCTCCGACATCCCCCCTCCCTCTCTGTTGAGTGATCTGTGGTCTGTTTGTTGCAGAGATCACAGGCAGAAAACGTATTGGGAGGGCGTCATGGCTATAAATCCCCCAACCGAGCTGGGGCCTAGATGTCTGTTAACTTCTCAATCTGGGATATCGTAAAGCCATAAACCAAGTCCTTCACTGAGCTCAAAGGCATTCCAGGTAGTCGTAAAAACAGATTTACATTTAAAAACTCACTTTTCCATATAATTTTATATCTTCAAATAGGACATAATTACATAAACAGGGAGCACATATTCGGATGGCTCACTTTAAGACAAGTCACCTGGTATATTACACCCCCTAGCTGGCATATAGAGGAGAGCAGAAAATTATATCTCCTAAACCATTCAAGCAGATATGTCATATTTCGTATCTAACCGTTCAGCAGATGCGTCTGCATATTAATCTACTAGTGGCAAGGCTGCTAAATGCACCGAAAATAAGTTATGAACCAAGACATCAACTGTGAGAGTTTTTGGTCATAGCCTGAGCTCTCCGCCTACACAACCCCCTCCCCAAATGAGGCGATTGGTTCTCTGCTTCAGGGAGACACCCTGTGGAGTTCCTAGAAAAAGTTAAGCTGAGTTGAAAAAAGTTGAAGAATTCTCCCTTTTTTACTTCGGAACTAACGTTGGGAGATAAGGCATCCTTTTGGCCTATGAAACCTGATCTGCTTAAACCAGGACGTTTTGGCAAGTACTTTACCTCCCTAAATATTTTTATTGCACCCTTTTGATCTTTTTAGTAATAAATCTTACTTTCTGAAAGTGTTGAACTGTTTCTAAAACTCTTTAATGCAAACTAAGAATCCCTGCCTCTGAAAAGCGCTACTGTGTGTGTGTTTTAAACTTTGGTATATCTCTGCCTACGGTGACAGTGGTATACCTAAGATTATTCAAATATCATAGTGTTATTGCTGATATTGCCGAGTTTCCTCTTTCTCTGTGCAAAAAGGAGGTGGTGGCAGTGTGAAGGGTTAATTGCGTAATTAACCTGACCCAGTAACAATAGTTCCCAGGCTGCCGACACACAGGTTGTGGTCCATTAGCTGGAAAATCTTTGTGCAGGGTACAGCTGGGCGTGGCATTGTTACGCACATGACAGCGCGGTTTTAGATTGGCTAGTCCTTCGGTCACGAGTTTGGTGAGAAGGGCTGGGGTCTGACGCCGCGATCGTCACAATATATATTGCCAAAAGTATTGGGACACCCCTCCAAATCATTAGATTCAGGTGTTCCAGTCACTTCAATGGCCACAGGTGTATAAAATCAAGCACCTAGGCATGCAGACTGCTTCTACAAACATTTGTGAATAAATGGGTCACTTTCAGGAGCTCAGTGAATTCAAACGTGGTACCGTGATAGGTTGCCACCTGTGCAATAAGTCCATCCTTTACATTTTCTTGCTACTAAAAGATTCCATGGTCAACTGTCAGTGGTATTATAACAAAGTGGAAGCAACTGGGAACAACAGCAACCTAGCCACAAAGTGGTAGGTCACTTAAAATGACAGATCGAGGTCAGCGCAGGATGAAGTGCACAGTGCGCAGAAGTTGCCAACTGTCTGCAGATTCAATAGCTAAAGACCTCCAAATTTTTGTGTGGCCTTCAGATTGGCACAACAATAATGCGTAGAGGGCTTCATGGAATGGGTTTCCATGGCAGAGCAGCTGCATCCAAGCCTTACATCACCAAGTGCAATGAAAAGTGTTGGATGCAGTGGTGTAAAGCATGCCGTCACTTGAGCTGTGAAGATGTGTTCTCTGAAGTGACGAATCACGCTTCTTTGTCTGGTAATCCGATGGACATGTCTGGGATGGGGTTTGCCAGGCGAACAGTACTTGCCTGGCTGCATTGTGTCAGGTGTAAAGTTTGGTGGAGGGGGATTATGGCGTGGGGTAGTTTTTTAGGGGTTGAGCTTGGCCCCTTAGTTCCAGTGAGGGGAACTCTTAAGGCATCAGCATACCAAGACATCTTGGACAATTTTATGCTCCCAACTTTGTGGGAACAGTTTGGGGATGGCCCCTTCTTGTTTCAACATGGGTGCACAAAGCAAGGAACACCTTTGGGATGAATTAGAGCAGAGACAGGAGCCAGGCCTTCTCGTCCGACATCAGTGCCTGACCTCACAAATGCGCTTCTGGAAGAATGGTCAAACATTCCCATAGACACCCTCCTAAAGCCTTCCCAGAAGAAGTGAAGCTGTTATAACTGCAAAGGGTGGGCCAACTTAATATTGAACCCTACAGACTAAGACTGGGATGCCATTAAAGTTCATGTGTGTGTAAAGGCAGGCCGACCAATACTTTTGGCAATATTGTGTACATCTTATTCACTTGTTTTTAAACTTTTTTTTTTTTTTAATTTCTTCAGTTACTTCCTGGTTTCCAGGCCTAGGCAACTGATGGCATGCATCCCAGGAGTCTTCAGAAAGGGAGGAGGGGGTTCCTCTGCTAAGCACACCCTCTTGCCTGCTTGCCTGAGCTGACGGCAGATGGATTCCAGGTTGTAAATGCTGAAGGACTCATCTGCTCTTACTCAAGATGGCAACTGACAGAAATGCTAGTGGGTGTTTTCAGTGTTTTCTCTGCATGGGGGATTTTGCTTTGAATAATACAACTGAATTAAATAGCGTTTTTGGTTTGTGGTGCTCAGATGCAGTGTAGTTCTGCTTTAAGTCAGGAGATGATTCTGTGAGTTATCATGGCGTCACTATCCCACCTCCCCACCTGCTCCAATCAGAGGATGCTTGGCATTTTTTGAGAAAATGAAAGATGTTCTGTGAATGGCACCCATGCCAAGCAAGCAACCCCCTGAGGTTCCTATACAGCAGGGCAGCCGCTCAGTATAGGACTGGGATGACAGCCAGAACTGCTGTAATATTGGCACTTACTATAGTGCTTCTCCATTTCCACAAGGATTGGCCAGGTGTGGAATATGCATACATACATTGGTCCAAGCTGGACTAATGTAATTATGCAAAATACACAAAACTGTACTTGGAGTTCAGCTTTGAATGGATGCCTAATTTAAGCTGGCCATAGATGGTTTGAATCTCAGCCGGTTCAGTAGGCTGAAATTCAAATAATCAATGTGCAGGCTGATGAGAGCTCTGCCCTTGCATCCCCAAGAGGAGAACACAATAGCGTCACAGGAGGGATTCCCCCATTGACGCTGACTGTGTTGATGGAGAAATTGAACAATTTTCTTTCCTGTAACCAAAATTGCAAACAAATCACATTGTGTATGGCCAACTTTAGTGTAGATCAGAGATAAATATATTACTGCTCACTGCTCCATGATCCTCTGATAAGATCTGAAGGACTACTGGTGGAAATAATTTGCTTCATGCACATGACAGGTGTGAAGTTATATGTGACTCTTTAACCTCACTCAGTGTCAGACTAATTTGCTCTTGTGGACCATGAATAGCTCCCAGCTGTTCCTAGTGGTTGATCAGGTGTACACAGAATATAGACCTGTCACAACTCCTAACAACTTGGTGACACAAATGAAACCAATCAGTGATCTGCCGTTTATGTTCACAGTACCGCAACTGTGAAGTCAGAGATAGAAGCTAATAATCCAGAAATGGGTTTCATCAGCAGTTCCCCATATCTGCCAATTTGATCCTTGGCACAGAGTTGGGTTAGTCTATCTGCCAGTTTTTTGTTTTATACATTAAAAGGACGCACATGTCCATTCAGAAGATGCCAGCTGAGAGAGCTTCATAAAGTAATGGAGTGTGAATTTCTAGTTCGCACTCTCTGATTGTTAGGAAACATTTCATATAAATTTATGTACACATTGTCGCAATATACTAATCTGAGTTAGGCTCCATGTGCACGTGGCGTTTGGAAAACTCTTCTGAACGATGGAAACTGCCTGCTGGAAATGTAGATTAAAAAACATCTGGTTAGTCACATTTGCATACCGCGTTTATGAGCGTTTGCGTTTAGAAGCTTTTTTTAAGATAACCTCAGGAGACCTTCCAAAATACCCAGAATGCACTGAAAAACAGTAAAAAATTAACTATTTCAGACATTTTGAGAGGAATAGAGAGAACAGAAGCAGAGAGAGTAGTATGTGTTGAGATGACCTGTCTTTTCTGGTTGTATTCACTATGGATCCCATCATGAGCATAATGCAGCATGTTCTACCATTTTCCTTCACGCAAAACCTGGAACTGACTACGCTGTTGTACTAGGTCCATTTGAATACATGGAAAACGCTTTGCATGCATTTCTGATGATGAAAAAAGGCTTTGAACAGCAGCTGGATATGGAACAGTTAAAAAACGCTTCTAAACGCAAACGCTAATAAACATGGTTAGCCACGTTTACACGCTTTTACAAGCATTTGGCATTTGAAACGCTGATAAAATCTACTCCTGAACGCAAGTTTGGTGCGTTCAAAAAAACGACTGTAAACTCAACTGCCTGTAAACGTCTGTACACGACGATGTATACATGGACACATAGGAAAACATTAGGGAGAGTTCAGGGACTGCTGAAAATGACGCAGAAAAGCTCCTGAACGTCAGTTTATCAGCTGCAGTGTACAGGAGCCCATAGGATCAGAAAAACAAGAATATGTTTTGTGTAAAAGTGTTGGTCAGAGGAGGAACGGGGGTTAGAAATATTTCCGATTGCTCTATGTGTTGCTATTAGGCTGCATTGAAACATTAGTTGCGCGTGCTTGGTCTTTTTCCATTCTTACGTTAAGGTTTGCATGGGCGTTTATAAGATTTTTTGGTGGTATCTCAGTCTTTTCCAATTATTTGTAGCCAATTGCAAGTAGGTTTCTAGGAAACAAAATGCTATTTTTTTGTGAGTTTTCAAGTGCTCCGATTGAATTCTACAGGGGCAAAAACACTGGAAGCATGTAGCAATGACTTTTTGGAGCTACAAGCCTCAGGCAACATTTTGCTCCGGTGTGAACAGGATCAAATGAAGACCGTGATATTTTTTGATGTTGAGCATTTTGAAGGTACGAAATCGGACCATAGAGAGATTTCTCCTCATTTCCTGTCCCAGGGACAACCTTTTTACCAGACGGGAAGAGAAGGAATCTTTCCAACTGCTGTAAAACTTCTAATACTTCCGCACTCTAACCAAAACTAATAAAAAAAAGTTTTTGATATAGGTACACTTAAGCAATGCATGCTATACTGAGTGCTAGTTTTGGTACTTTAGTATTCTTTGAACCCACAAAACAACCTGCATTCCTCTTGAAGGGTGTTTTCATTTATCTCAAGGACAAGGGAACAATGCTTGCTCTGTGAAGTATCAATATTAAATGTAATGTGAGTCAGGTAACAAAAATCACCTTGGGATTGACAGTGATGTTTATGACAGGGCTGGGTGGATGTGTCATCTTCTGTCATAAATTATGAGACGTCCCTCCATTGTGGCAGACCTGTTATCTACCATCTATATTGCCAGCTTTTGGCTCTTGCATGAAATCTTATGACCTGTGCTCCTTTGTCTTGTTTTGCGGGTTGTATTAATGTCGTTCATTTTAAAATCCCTTGCTAGGCAAGTTTTCCTTGCCACCTTTATTTGTTTAAAACCTTTTCTGATCAGACGCACGTGGGTTATGTAATGTTTACTTCTGGCTTGGTATGTGGAATGTTGCAAGTATAAACCTGCTTCGTAAAATATTATTCACTATGTTTATGTAGAGTGTATTTAACATGTCCTGGAAGTCTGGATTCTTTTCGGAAACAGACAGGTATGGGGCTAATTTGTAGTAGTATAAATCTCTAAGCTTAAAGTGTTACTAAACCCATAACAGTAAAATCAGTCTGTATAAGCAGTAAAGCATGCTTGTTATACTCACTGTGGAACCTAAGGGGTTAATCCTCTGCATTGTGTAAAAATGCGGTTTGATCCTGACTTCTCTGATCCTCCCCTTCTTCCAGTACTCCCCTCTTATCTCCTGATAAGACATATTGTGTGGAGACACTGCACATGCTCAGTTTGGTGTGTATTGCTAGAGAGGGTTTTTTATTTTGCGATCAGCACAGGGCCAATTAGCACTGCCCAGACAGAGGTCAGGGGTTCTGTATCTTCCTGGATAGAGAATAAACAGGTGGCACACACACTTAATGCATTATCCAAGGTTTATTGAAAGGTATAAAAGATAAAAACATACTCACAGACAAAGCATGTATCTAAAAATAATTTGCATAATGTAGATGGCCACAATGGCAAGCAAGGTGTTCCAACTGTCAGTGCGGTCAAATAGCTGACGCGTTTCAGGGACAAATCCCTTTCCTCAGAGCTACTGACCAGCCTCTGGTGCAGATGTGTAGTGGATGGATGATGGGAGCCTTGCTGGTGATGCATTATACAAATGCTTTTTAGATACATGCCTTGTCTGTGAGTATGTTTTTATCTTTTATACCTTTGAATAAACCTTGGATAATGCACTAGGTGTGTGCGCCACCTGTTTATTCTCTATCCAGTGGCTGATCTCCCCGTCTGAAGAGGGCTGAACCCCTGAAGCATTCCCTTTTGGTTGCTGCTGTCCTGGTTCCCTTGGCTTCCTTTTGGCTGTGCATTTCCTGAGGCGCTGGAGAGTACATACGATATCCGGTTCTGTATCCTCCTAGATAAAACTCCTACAAGCTGTAACCAGTGCTCTGCTGAACACTGAAAGAAGTCACAAGACTGCTCTAACTGCTGATGAAAAAAAAGGTATTTAGCAGTTTATATTTACTAAAATAATCACATTTCCATGTTCTGTGTACTGTGGGAGACCAGATAGAGTGAATGCAGGGTCCTGGGTTTAGTAACGCTTTAACACATTGAGCACAATAAAATAAACAATAAAATAAACTTTCCCCAGTATTATTATTATACAGGTTTTTTATAGTGCCAACAGTGTGCTCAGCGCTTTGCAATATAACAGGAGACAATACAGCAACCATACAGTGCAATACAAGAGGGTTAGGAGGACCCTGCTCCTTGGAGCTTACATTCTAAGCAATTTGTTAACATTCTTAACCCACCACTTGCAGTTTACAACTTTCAATGCTGCTGGCTCCGGCTTTCTCAGTGCTGCTTCCCTGAACTTTCAGTCTTCACGGGTAGAAAAGTTAAAATAGGCAGTGCAGTCTCTAGCCAGTCCATTAGTTTGGAGAAGAGGAGGAGGAGGGAGGAGTGAGGAGTACTTTGCCATCCAAGGGTAAAGTGCTGTGTGTTTCTATTGATGGACACAGTGTAGGGAGACATAACTCTAGTCTATGCATACAAAGATGGCTCCATAGCGTGCTGCAAGATAAAGGAGCCACCCTTAAAACAGGAAACCCGGGGGAGTGGTGATGACACCAGTTTAAACTGGAAAATAGGCAAGGATTAAAAAATAATAAAGCTGCATATTCAGCACTTTCGGTTACAATGGAAGGTGCCTTCCTGATGTGATTTTGAAAAACTGCATCAAAGATGCAGCATGCAGGACTATTAAAAGTGTAGTGGACCTGCAGTGTGAACAGTTAGAAGGATTTCATGGGGAATAGTTTTCATGAGCTTTTGTCGTTCTAGAAAAGTGCAGCAAATGCTTACCAGTGTGAAAGAGGCCTAAGTGATCAAATCAGCTACTGAAAGTGCCTAACAACTGAGAGTTTAATATCACTTTAATGTTTTGTTACAGTTTTGTGCTTTTTGGAAATACGGTACCTATTTAACTAATGGTTCCAGGTCATTGCGCGCCATTCTTTTGGAATTTATTGAAACGTATAGCTCTACTTCCATTTTTAACTTCACAGACTCAGCTGTAGAGGATAATGATACATCTGTTCTTATGTGTGGAACGTGGCAGCTGGTAAATCTTCACTGATACAAGGATTGACATCACTTTCTATACAATTGCTTCTTCTTTCACTACACAAAATATTTCTGGCTTAAAGGATAAGTTCCCTTTTCATAATATGTTGCATGTTACACCCATATTCAGGGTGTAACATGTAACATGTTATGAATGGACTGGCACACACCCACAAAAGGTGATGAACTGTAAACTTGTTATATATACAGTACTTTCAAGTTTGACAAACTTGTGTACTTAGTGCGCCTCTACACCCATCCAAAGTACTCCGCCGGGCGTCTTTTTCCATCACTCTCAGAGTCAGCAGCTTGTCAAAACCTGAACCTACAGCACACCTTCATTGTGCATACACCCCTTCGAGGATAACTGAGCCCACAACACTTGCATACATATTAGACCATTCACCGGCCCAGTGTTGTTAAACACACATTTGAGCCATCGGTGGTAGCTTGATGACCTTACTTTTCCCTGCTGCAGTTAGGCAACACAATTAAGTCACCTCCCTGCTCCCAGACTGTGATTGGGCAGTAAGGGATCAGCAACAGTTTGATATGGTCATTTCTCTGCCCTCTCCTCCTGTCAGCATGCAGCACAACTGAGTGGCTAGTGCCACCCTTCCCTCTGCCTGACTGGGTGCAGCTGTACAGTGATTGGAGGAAGAGTGGATGGATCCCACACTCTCCCCTCCTTCAATCACAGAAACATTGAATTCAGTAAAGAGAACATAGGGCTTTTTCTGAATGTAGGAGGTGTATAACATGTAACCTGCTATGACACGTGTGTTATAACCGGAACTTCAAGTCTCAGCCCCAGATGATTGACGGCTTTACTGAAAAGAGCAGGAGACAAATGTGGGAAAATCATCAATAGAAGTAATTTATTTTCACATAGCGAATGTTCCAAAATTGTTTGCTGAGCTTCAGCTTTTAAGTGATTGTAAAGGGAAATTTGTTTTGTTTAAATAACAAACATGTTATACTTATCGGCTCTGTGCAGTGGTTTTGCATAGAGCAGCCCTGATCCTCCTCTTTTCTGGTCCCCTGCCGGCGATCTTGGCCCCTCCCCCTTGCTGAGTGCCCCCATAGCAAGTCATAGCTTTGGGGACACTCATGCAGACTTTCTCCCGAGCCTTACTCTGTGTGTCCAGTAACACACACACAGTGCGGGTCTACCCTGCCCCCCACTCTCTATTCACTGGCTGTGATTGACAGCAGCAGGAGCCAGTGGCCAGTGTTTGAGCCAGTAAGGAGAGAGAGAAAAGCTCTCGTTCGCAGTGCTGGATCTGCACCGGGCCCAGGTATAAGGGGTACACGGGGGGGGGGGGGGGCAGAGGAGGTTGTTGGTTGCTGCACACAGAAAGTTATGCATTAAGGTAAAAAAGAAACCTGACTGTAGAACCACTTTAACATTCTTGTAGAGCAAAGATCTCTTAGCAAAATGTGATTTTCTTGCTTCAATCTGCAGTGAATATGTCTGAGCATGTTAACAGTACTCCTTTTCATGGCTCAGACATGTGTTGTTCCTTAAACTAACAATGTTTCGGTGGCTGTTAGTACACGGATGCCGGGCATGCAAAGACAGATGAGCTAATTATATAACTGAGATGTGTGGTTTGAAAAACCTCTTACGGAAGAAACTCCCTTTACTGGAATGTGATCTTACACATCCATGTTCTGTTGGTTTTGTACATATCTGCTATGCAAAAAAGACAATGATGGAAACTGGCAGTATTTTTTTTCTTTTGTGGGAGGCTGATGCTAAATTTGTCTGATCATACAGTTCCAATAGAGCCATTTACCAATGACAGTCACTGTATTGAAAAGGCAAGACTATTTCACTCAGAGCCTGATCACGTCTCTTGGGGTGTAGAAAATGAGCATTTCCTGCACCGCACAGGAGTGCTGCTGTCTGCAGATGTATGCAGGTGCCATTAATTTTTGCACCCCTACACATCTAACAAACATGCGTGCTCTTGTGTCCACCAAACCCCATGATACCTCACTACCATGTGGTTTGGTGTAGTGTGATTTTAAAAGTCACGCTTGCCATACTTTTTGTGCCTTCCTATGCATTTGGCATCTCATTGAAATGAATGGATTGTCAAAAATGCACCATGCAGAAATGCATAAACCTGTGCGCGTGTAAATGCACTCATTGTGATGTGTACCAGCCCTTTTACGAGGCTCTATAAAAGTCTTTTTGAGAAACTATATACAATATATAAAGGAGGAGGTCCTGTCCCTAAAACTCATTGACTACTGTTGTTCTTCGTGTTGTCAGATGACTATTAGCAATAAAGAATAATGGACTTTTGAGATGATCATTTGGCACCCTGTCTCTTGATTCAGGTGGACGCTTCTTTGTAGGATAACCCCCATTTTGTATGTCTGTGTGGCCAAAGTCAATTCATCAAGTCTTACTGCCATCCTCTATCTGACAAGAGTTATTATGCTATTGCACAGATCAGCTCTAAGCCTCCTTTTCTGGTGTCCACCATTGGCGATCTTGGCTTCTACTCTTCTGTGTCTGCCCCATAGCAAACTGTTTGCTATGGGGGCAGACACACAGGCTTGCTCCCAGGCTGGCTTTCGTCCCTGCTCTCTGCTCACAGGATTTGATTGACAGCAGCAGGGTCCAATGGTTCCTGCTACTGTGTGATTCTCCTGTGGAAAGAGAAAGGCAAGGGAGATGGGCACCGCACTGGATCGATACAAGTCTAGTCTAATGGTTGCCATACATGCTTCAATAAATGATCCATTTATTTTCCAATTGATCACTTCCAATAGGAGTAATCAACTATAGTCAACTTCCCATTTGTTCAGTATGCCACACATAGGAAAGTTGATTTTGGTTGATAGTTAAGATAACATTGTAATTTGCAATCATAAATTATCAATTGCATCTGTTTCCACCATATAATCCCATAAACTGATTTATCAAAATACAAATGTAGTCATGAACAAACGATCTCAGTGCTGCCAATCAATAATTTTCCACTATGGCCAATTGACTCCAATGTGAATCACATCTATGTCAATGGAATGGGATGTTATAGGCATTCGATTGTTTGCAGATTTGAACTTTTGAGATTACAGCATCTGGGCAAAATTAGGGTTAATATGGTATAAACCAACCCAGATATTGCTTCAGAAGCGATAGACATAATTTCCAGGCAATTGGTTGACTGTGATTTAGCTCAAAAAGTATCGTTTTTAGCGCAAAATTGAATTTTATGTTGGTAATGGGCTGATTTGCATATTGTCAAGTTTGGCCTTGTCATACTTGTCAAATATTGTTGTGTAAAAGGGAAAGTATATAAAAAAAGAAACGGTAATTATTTTGTGGGGCAAGCATCAAGTTTCCATGATTGTAGTTAGGTTTATTTCATCCTGCATCCCTATGAACTTTTGTCTTTCACATTCAGCTAAATCTCATAAGTTGTCTGACTCTAAGCCTAAATGACAAAATTATTTGAAAAAAGTTGAAAAATGTATGCAAACATTTCATAGTCTGTGGATATATTTTAAAGGGTGGGCTCATCGCTTTCTTTCACTCTAAAAGCTGAGCTGTGAGAAAGTGGATTGTGCATGCATGAGTACATAATGAGTGCTCTTTTGTGAGTTGCTCAAGCTGTGCATCCAGTGCTGGGTACATCATGCCATCTAGGCAAGATGGAAAGGGAAGGCCATTGGAACAAGTAGCTTAAAAAGTAAGCATTCTTTTTTACAAAACAGGACTGCAAAGTAAGGTTCTGAGGATGCTGTAATGCATAGCGATTTTTGGCGAAATATCTCTGAAGGTGAACTAACCCATTAAAGCGATACTTAAGGTTCGCTTTTTTTTTTTTTTTTGCAAAATAACAAACATGTTATACTTACCTGCTGTGTGCAGTTGTTTTGCACAGAGCAGCCTGTATCCTCCTCTTCTCGGGTCCCCCTGCCGGTGCTCCTAGCTCCTTATTTCTGTCAGGTGTCCCCATAGCAAGCTGATTGCTATGGGGGCACTCAAGCAGACGTGTACCCAAACTGCTGCTCCATGTGTCCATTCACACACATAGCTGTAGCTGGGCCCCACCCCCTCTCTCCTCATTGGCTGACTGGCTTGATTGACAGCAGCGGGAACCAATGGCTCCCCGCTTGCTGTCCCAGCCATTGAGGAGGCAGGAACGCAGGACAGTCCAGGCTGTTGTGTACATCTATCAATCTCGATGGGGCTCAGGTAAGTATTGAGGGGGCTGGGGGCACTGCTGCACACAGAAGGTTTTTTACCTTCATTCATTCTACCTTGAGCCTTTACAACCACTGTAAGTGAGATTTTGAATTTGAAAAAAGGGATCCTCTTGTTCATAATCCATTCTAAAGCAGACGTAAACCCATTATACAAGTTCACCTTCTTTGCTGCTTTCCAGAAAGAGGATCAGCCTTACATAGATGGTGTTGCAGTTCAAACTCAAAAGCAGCAGGCTACTAGTACTCGGAACAGAGCTCAGTCCTGCCAATGGGTACGTATTAGAGGAGTCTTGGAGGCACTTTGGATGCAACAGAAGTATGGAAGTTAAATGTCTGTATTGGGTTTAGGCTTAGAATTGGGCAGATTGCCTCCTTTGCCAAAAAATGTCTTAGGTCCCTTTCAGACGGGGCGGACTACACCCTGTTCAGCAGAGGATCCACTTAGATATCCCCTGCTGATTGTAACAGCGCGGGCAGATGACACATCTGTATCTGCTCAGTTTCTGCGGCTGGCTGTAAATGGACTCCATTTACATCCAACTACCCTTCAATCTGAACCACCTAAACGGAAATGGACAGATAACTTTTTTTTTTTCTTAGCAGACTGGGTCAGACCCGGAGGTAGGGGGTGTAAACAGACACAAGTAAGTTTACACCCTCAAGATTATAGCGGTGAATAGGCCATATGATCAGGTCCGCCTGAAAAAGTGACAGTTGGAGCTGATCGGACCCACCATGTGAAAGGGGCCTTATCAAAATGGCCTGGACTGAGAATCAGAACTCCCAACAAATTACCTATGCCAGCTACTTCAACAAAAACATGAACCAAACTACACTAAAACTGCTAATAAAACTATACTGCATAGTAATTATTGCCCACACGCTTGCATACAGTCCTGTCTGTTCTTCCCTTGAATGCCAAGGACATAACAGTAGTACAAACTTGCACGTGAAGAATGCTGTATACAACCATATGGCTAGCATTAAAGTGATAATTAGCCCCATTATTAACAGCCGATTTAATCACTTACTGAGTATGCAGCTTTTATTTTAGCTTTCAATCCTTACCTACTGTATCTATCGGTTTAAGTATATGTCATGACCACTGCACTGGGTAGCAACCATTTTATTTAATGTAACTTGAATTCTACATCTTCTGTTCCCTTAAACTCACTTCACAATATATATATACTGTATGTGTGTGTGTGTGCATAGATATATATATATATATACTGGTTGTATTCTCTTTATGTACATTGAAGTATGTTGGTTAAAAGAAAGGCATTTTTAAAGCGGAATTCCACCCAAAAGGGGAAGTTCCCCTTTAAAAATTGTTCCCCTGCTCCCCATTAAGGATTGGCACCTTTGGGGTGGGGGGTGGGGGAACGGGTACCCGAATTTGACAGGTACCTGCTCCCATTTCCACTGCGATTGCCTAGGCGACCGGAAGTGGAAGTTGTCCTCCTACCCTCCCTTCCCAAAGTCTTGTGGGACAAGTGACAGGTCACAGAAGACGACGGGGCCGTTCAGGAAGCTCATCGCTACTCGTGCATGCGCAGTGGGCACCCGGCTGTGAAGCTGCAAGCTGTCACAGCCGGGTGCCCACACTGAAGGTGTCGGTGCCTGGAATACAGGACGGCCGGTGAAACGGGCTGTGGTAGGGGCAACGCGGGATCGAGGGACAGGTGAGTGGCTGTTTTTTTTAAAAGTTAGCAGCTACAGTTTTTGTAGCTGCTGCCTTTAATTTTTTTTACAGAGTGAGTGGAACTCTGCTTTAATAAGTGAATTGAATACCTTTGTTAGTTTATTATTCTAAAAATGAATTTGAACGGTTTATGGTCGAGATGAATAGCAGATCTCTGTTGGAGAAAGTTTTCTCTTTTAAGGACAACTTGTTTATTTATATTCATGTAGAATGCTGAGGGTCAGACAGTCATTCTGAAGGATCAAAATCAAATTGATTGGATAGGAATGAAAATCTATTTGGCTGATGACCTCCATCAGCACATTAATGAGTTCTTCAGTTGACTATAAGAGCAGGGTAAAAGGATACCTATCCCCAGATGAATGGAGGGAAGGTTTTTGCAGCCAACTGTGGAGGTATGCCATTAGGTATAGCAGATGCTAATAGTATGTTGTGAGTCTCTGGAGATTTGTCCTTCACGAGATGCAGGAGAACAGTAAAGGCTTTGTGCATGCTCAGGACAGTTTGGCAAGAAAATATATTTTAAATTTTGTTTGGAATTCAGGCATGCTTAGACTTCAGACTGCATCTAATTTGCTGTCCAGATCATATCCCAGCGAATATAGTGCCTACAGGTTAACAAAGACCTGGTCCAGGGTTTCCAAAATATAGGAGCCAGCCCAAAAAGGTTAGGAGCTACGAACAATGTGCTGTAGACTTCTATCTCCAGGCGAATAGGTTAGATCAGGGGTCTTCAGACTTTCTAAACAAATGTCCCATCTTTGGTATTAGAGGGAGGAATAGCGCCCCCTCAGTGTCAGTGGGAGGAATAGCGCCTGATTGTTGGTGTCAGTGGAAGGAATTATGTCCCATTGTTGGTGTTAGTGGGAGGAATAGTGCCCTATGTCAGCGGCAAGAATAATGCCTCAAGAGCCAGATGAAGGCAGCAAAGGGCTGCATCCTGCCTGAGGGCCACAGTTTGAAGATCACTGGGCTAGATAAATCTGAGGAAATCTAGAGAAAAACTACAGGATTTACAAAAGGAGCGATAATAAAGAAAACTTTAATTTTGTAAAAAAAAATTAAAAACTGGACTATAAGTGCCATGCCAGATGAGGAATTCTGCACTAGCAGAAACCTACTTAAGCTGATGTTGGATCTGAATATCCATACTCCATTTACAGAATATTAATTGTCCCATGTCCTTTTGCAGGGATGTTTTGGGGGCGCCTACTCCTTGAAACTATTTATATGCAAGCTTTTGAGCAAGTAAACACTATGCTGGTCCCAGACAGGAGAGCCATTGGTAATGAAGCTTCCTGTGCATTCAAAATTATTGATTCTATTTACTAAATTGCTTCAGTCTGGGTCTAAACTAACTTTATAAATTAAACGTATATCCTTTTTAAAGCCTTAATGACAGTCAACACAGAACAATGGGCTTTAAAGCAAAGCTAGATAAACATCAAATACATAATCCATGCATGTTTGGGTATATTGACACACATTTTTTGTTGGCCCTTATGTGTTTCAAAAACATATACATTTCCTGAACCTATACATAAAGTTTAGAAAAACATTAAAACAAGGCTCGACAAATCCCAGGCACAAGATCACCATGGCAACTAGAAATTGCACCCTGGTGCCTGGGTTCACACACTACATCCCACTGAATTCAATGCAAATTTGCATCCTATTGACTTCAGTGCAAAAAATGCTTCCTATTGACTTCAATGCAAAATTGCGTCCCAATGACTTCAAGGCAAAATCACGTCCCAATGACTTCAATGCAAAAACGCTTCCTGTTGACTTCAATGCAAAATTGCCTCCAATTGATTTCACATTTTTGTTGGTCTACAGATCAGCTACACCATCAATGACAAACGATTTGAAGATCTATTAATGGGGACAGAGAATGTCACCTAGAAAAGCTTCAAGGATGTTGTTAACTTTCTTGCTATCTACAGATCACAAAACCACAATCAGCTGGATGACAAACTGCTTACTGTATACAAGACCATGAAGTGCATCATGTCACTGAAGATAAATTTTTTGCATTATGCCTGGGTTCACATTGATGTAGTGCAGAATTTGCCGCATTTTCTGTGCGAACTCTGCACTGCATCACAATCGCTCCCCTTTCATGTGAACCGCTGCGGGTATGTATGTTAACAATACCCAGAAATCGGTCCGGAAATCGTGTTGCGATGTACAGAACCAGATCTCATGGGTGTGAATACCGATGCGATCCGATTCTAGTGCAGACCAAAAAAAGGGTCCTGCACCTTTTTGGTGTGGATGCGATGCGATTTGAGCCATACAAAATGTATGGCTCCAATCTCACTGCACACAATTCGCATGTGATTTGCACAGGAATGGGTGCGGTTCCTGTGTGAATCACATGTGATATACTAAATTCTTTCTGAAAAATCTATTCAGTGATGAACATGGTGAAAGACTTCACTAGGGCAGTGCCACAATGGAAAAAATGGTATCAGGGCAACTAGAATTCATCAATGCTGGTTGACTATTGTTGGACACTGCAGCGAGATGCATCGGACACTGAGTACAAATTCAAATCATCAGCAAATCACTTTTAGTCCTTTTGAACTCATACAGCGTATTGAAAATGTTATGGTACTCCTGATGAATTCATATGTTTTGATGTAACGTGTAGGGTACGCCGATGACGTTAAGCCGTAGAACCGGAAGTGCACATACCGCCATTTTGAATAAGGGATCCATGTAGTTCATTCATGGAATAACACTGTATAGAGTCCTTGATCCCGTAGTGTCCCAGGTGGACACAAATGAATGTGAGTGCAATATTTTACATTATTTTAATTACGTTTTACACATTTGGATATATTTCACTATTTGGAGGATTTTTTTTTTCGTTTATCTGTGGAGCATTTTGGAGCTTAGAAGTGCTGAAGGAGGTGGAGATCTTTGTACCAGCATACCCACCAGGGTTAAAGGGAAAGGCACAGTTTGACCTGAATATTCGGGTCAAACCATAAGGTGAGCGCATAAGTGTGTCAGAATAAGCACTGGGGGGGGGGGTCACACAGGAGCACCATATGTGTATACGCAGTGGAGTGATTGCACATATGCATTTGGAGCACAGCGATCTTAAAGGGACTCTTCACCAGGATTTTGCTATCATAATATTGGGACACCTGTTGATGGTATTTGATATACGATGCACAGGAGACATATCAGCACATGTGAAGATTGGGGAGCATTAAAGGAACAGTTCACCATTGAAATGATTTATTTGTGTTTGGATAGCACTGTTACATGCAGTTTATGCACAGATATGGGTTTATATTTATTTCAATAATATTATCACGTAGCATGATTTATGTTTCAATATTTACATATGTATGTTTTATTCAATTTATTTAGCATTATTTGCGAGTTTATAGTATTGCGCTGCATATTTTTGTTTTATGGTTTATATGTGGGAACACAGTACATGTTAGCTGCAATATTTGTTAGATAGGCTATCCATTGCGCTGTAGGTATTCCACATACAGGACAGATCTTCCCTTCGATGTTCTCACAAGTCATATATTATAGGCACCAAAAATGGAAAAGTAAAAACCATAGTGCTCTCTATTTATAAAACCTTTATTAGTGCCCAAGATAAAAACTTACAAGATAAAACAGTAAAACCGCACATAACAGTCATGGCTCACCATTACAATCTTCTGAATGGCTGCTAATCTGACATCACAGGCTTGGCTCCTCCCACCTATACGCATTACGCCCCATGATTGGGCTTTCTCATTAGGCCTATACTATTTTGTACATTAATGAAATTCTTGGGTCAGTTGCTTTCATAAATTTTTACCATTCAGGAAGATTATTTCTTGTTACTCATAAACTAGCTAAGCTTTTCTGGGAAGCTTATGAGGACAAACACAATTTTAATGAAGTGTTGAGCGGACAGTGTGAAAGTTTGTTTTATACAGTGCATTATGGGTGTGGAGGTATCGAATGTGAATTTAGTTGCTGCTGCTTTTTATGATGAGAATGTGACAGCAGACTTTTCCAGGATTAGCGATGGCAGTAGTTGAAGTAGCTGGAAAGATGTGTGGTTTTCTCTGTCAGGTAATCTTTGCCACGTAGCAGGATTCAGTTACACGTTTGAGGAAAACAAATGAATCTGGACAGTCTTTCCCCTTTTTTTGTAGTTCCTTCTTCACTGAAACAATTCAGTGCTGTAAAGGTTGGTATTTTTTTAAGTTTTCACAGCTCTGAAGGTGGACTGCCTGTATAGTTTAGACAATGTGAGCCAGTCTTGTGATGATGGAATTATATAATGAAGAGCTGGACCAATTCAAAGATCCAGGTTGGCAATGTAGACCACACAAAATCAGCACGTTGGATCGGAAAACAGACATAAAAGTTCTTTCCTCTTTATTGAAGATCTGAAATGCAGAACTATTCTGCTGATGCTGCTCCCATTTGTTTTCTTTTTTTTTGAAGAGTTAAGACACTACGGGGTCAGTTTACTAAGAGTTAAATAACAATTTGAAAAATGTGGTAAATAACTAATGTGGTAATGAATTTTCAAACAATCCACTACGGTAAAGAGTTCATAATGCGATAATAGGTGCGTACTAGTCTTCGGTATTTTTCTGCATGTCCCTCTGTATATCGTACAGAATGAGGGAACTGTGTGCAATCTATTGCACCTATTACATTGGGGATAGATGCAATGGCATAAAATCTACTTTTGATTTGACCCCACTCTTGGTGTGATGATGGCATATATATGTAGGTAGCTGCTATAGTATAGAAGCCATGTAGAACTCTTCCCAGTACACGAGAGAAAGTAGCCTGCGACATTTCTAACATGTCACCAGCAACTATTTGAAAGTAGGTCTTTCCCAGAAAATGGAGCACCGCTGTCAATTTTGTCATGCCAAGTATTGCATGACTCCACTGGGTTTTGGTCTCCAACACAAAACTCAATCTGACGTTAAGGACGAGAATGAAATCTTTTGTCATACGAAACTTTTTCAGGGCTTCAGCTTCTGTGAAGTCATCCAAAAAAGTGCGCTCAGGAAAATTCCGGAGTGCCATGACAACCCTTCTCCTCCTTCTAATCCATATTCTCAGGAGGTTAAACCGCAGCAGATTGCACTCAATCACCTCCATGGCTGAGCTGTCCACTCTCTGCAATTAGACTCCAACGCTTTCAGAGGATAAGGAATTACCGCCTGTGATATCACCAGCAAAACCCTGGGGATAATTGCCGTGCCTTTTTTTTCTTCCTTCTCCGTTTATGAATTGACCTTACTAGATTATTGCATGTCTTATTTTTGTGATATTTCCTGACACATTTATACATTTTTGTTAAACACCGCATAATCATTAATTTTTGTTTGTGTGAAATAAAGTTTTTTATTTTATGCAAATGAGTCACGTGACCATATTATTGCATGCGGTAACTTTTAGTGAATTGACCCCATTGCGTTAAGGCAGCCCATGGAAATGAACACACCCTGATGTGCCGAAAATCAGTCATGACCCTTTCTTTGTAGTACAATGCATGTGTGTTGCATTATCTTAGCATAGTGGAGTTGCATTCTAAATGAATGTAATGCATGTAATGTGCGTTAATGTGACAAGTTTGTGTAAATGAGCCCTAATAGTTCCCTTTATTGAATTCTGTGTTGCTCGATTCTGCTGTTAGGGAGAAGGTATCCTTACTGTGAACTAGAAATGCATTCAACAATTCCATCTGTTGAACAACTTAATTGAGCTGACAGGCTGATCTTGCCTTTCCAAATATATTTTCTAAAGTATTTTACGCAAAATGAAGTTTAATCCTGGAGTGGACAGTGACAGGTGTTATTATCAGGTGAACTTTCTTTTTTTCTGCTTTCTGCTTCAAGTTGACAATGTGCCTGATGAATTATTTTCTATGTACAGCTGATTTATACAAACTGAATCATGGCTGTTTATAAGGGATTATCGGCTAATGTATACTGCGTTAATGTCCCCGTCTTCCCGACTTAAATTATTCATTCTTTGGAACAGTGGTGGAATAGTTATTGTAGGATAAGAAAATAAAACTCTGGTGACCAGGGAATTGAGAGCTATTGCTGGTGGGGAGGCGGGGGCTGAAAAGCCAGAGCTATTGTTAGGTAAGGCCAGCACTGCGTGAGGACCTAGCAGCTAGTGTGACCGCATTGACAACTGGAATTGCGTGGGGCAGACCGAGCTTAATCCTGCCAGGGTGTGAGGCAGCTATCAATACTATCACATTTAGTTGCCTTGTTTTCACGCTGTGCTAGCTTTACCTAATGATAGCAGCCAAAGTAGGGGAAAACCGTATACCCAAATTGTCCCACTATTTCAACAATTAATTTAATTACTAAAATAATTTCTATTCAAAATTTACAGAAAAAAAGTTTTCCTTATAAAGTAGAACTTACTCCCTTCTCCTCATTTGAAACTGCCACCATCACTGTAATATCTAGTGCAAAATAAACATATTTCATTGTTATTACTTGACCTATTTTTTCTATAACTTTGGTGCCATTGTGACGCCAAGACCTCATCAATGGCCAGCTTCTTCTTCCTCGTTTTTGCACCTTGCCCACAATGATGTCAGCATTTTCTGAGACTACGCAAGACTTTGGTAAACTTTGGGAGATCTCTGCAAAAAGTCTATTCATTCTTTTTTTGTTTTACACAGATTTCCTACAAGGGTTCTTTGGAAAGGCACTGGTGACGTAGCCTTTTTCGGGGGCAGCTGTAAGGCCCTGGCTACCTCCCCAGTACCTATTTAATTCCAGGAAGTGGGATTGCAAAAAAATAGAAGATTAAAAAAATGAATCTTTTACTTAAAAAAGGACTTTATTTACAAATAGGACTGTATTTAGGGATCAGTATCCATCAGTATGTTTAGCTATGTACTGTATCTTTCAGCTATCAGTATAGTCATATGAACGTTGTGCAGTGTTGGCTACTAGGTTTTTAAAGCTGACTGCTAGTTTTGGGTGAGATTTGTCCAGGCCTACTTTAACCTCCCTGGCGGTATGATTATTTCAGATTTTTGGTGCTGAAAGCGGTACCATTATTTTGCATGGAGATATGTATTTTTTTTATTGTAGGCCTGTAATATTTAGGAATAACTCACTGCAATCTGTCCGAACAAGAGTCTATTAAACATCCCGGGTATGATAAAATTTGAAACACGAAATCATAAATTATAATTTAATAAATAATCATAAAAAATAATAATATAATAATAATACATTTAATTCAATAATATAATCAAACCAAAAACACTAAAATTTGAAATATAGCGCCAAGTTCGCACATCACTGAGCAAAGTTGCAAAATCGTTTTCAGTGTCTGATGACGAATTTCTCCACGAATCATTATCACTCAATTCTGCAAGTAGTTCTGATTTACTATCGCTGTTCTCTAGCCGGTCTAAAACCGCTTTTGACCTAAAGGGACGCTTTTTGGACGCCATGGACTTTTCTACGTTTCCAGGCAGAAAGAACAGTTAAAATGCAGACGGGACAGGACAAAGCACTCGGGACAAAATGTATGTGAAATGGTTTGAAACAGCAATGTTTTACTATGTAAAATTCGTTTTGAAAAAAATGAATTTTTTTTTAAATTTTCAATTTCCCGCCGCCCGTATGTCCCGACGTCACAGGGACTGGAACACAGAAGCCGGATACCAGCATCAGCCGGAGGAGATGGCCGGGGATGCTGCAGGGGACGCATCGCGGGAGCGAAGGACAAGGTAAGTGCTGGAGGGACTCCCTATGCAGCGCCGCATGGTAAGCCCGAGTGTAGCTAGGGGTTACCACTTTTGGTACAGAAACTTTACCCCGAGCTACACTCGGGAATACCGCCAGGGAGGTTAATCTGGCATCTAATAATCAAGTTGGCCTATCAGTGATTTGAGATTAAACTTGACCCTGAAAAGATTCAACAAACAAGCTGTAGCAGACAGATTCATTACTGTCTTTGAGTGGTTATGTCTAGATGACAATAACAAGCTACTATGTGATGTGCCAACATACTGTATGTTAAGGACCAGACTGTGGGACCTTGTAGACTTGTAACCTTTTACAGAGCAAGGAACATATTCCAGCTGAATAGGAGTAAAAAAAAAAGACCACACATGAGTTTACAGTGCTTATTGGAAAGGACGCTGAGGACAAGTTCTGAGAAATGAAAAAGGAACACGAATCCAAGATTTATAATGCTTTACAGAAGGTCAGAATTATATAGATTTACATGACAATCTTGTCAGCAGCTGTGCATCATGGGCAGTTTTAAGTAGTGCTATGGCGGAATTCCAACAGGCGAACAAATGACACATAAACATATACAGTATATTGTAAAAAAAAGATGTGAGTTAACCCTGCTATATGTAGTATGAGCTAAACTAAAAAAAGAAAAGGGTTGTTGACTTGACTGCACTAACAAAGAAGAAATCATACTAAAGTTGAGAACCTACTGCTCACATTGTCTGCAGTCTAACACATCGGATGAAAGCAGGGCAACCAATTCATAACAAGTCTCCCAAAATGGAATTGAATGTCTCCAGGGCTGAGACTTGCCATGTAGCACATTCCAATTCTAGCGCATAATAGCACACAGCTCTTCATTTTCTAAGGTCTGTGATTCTGTCCCTTTTGAAAGTAATGGTCCTTTACTAGAGCCAAAACTCGAAAATGAAATGAACTACTTTTCTGGATCAACACTCCGAAACTGCAGCTTTCTCTTTAGGGTGTAGCAAGCAGCATTGTGTGTAATTTGCTGGCATGAAAAATTCAAGGGCACATTTTCTGACTTAGATAAGTATTTATTTTATTTATTACAGGTATTTATACAGCACTGGCAATTTGTGCAGCTCTTTACTTATTGTACATTCGCATTAGTTCCTGTTCTCAAGGAGCTGACAGAGAGAAGTCCTGCCTTTGTTATGTTCAGTTTGAAACCATGAATCCGCTTGCAGTCTCTTACCAAGGTGATGTGTTATTTATATAGTTGCCATAATGGCAAGTATTTTGGAATCAAATTAGCTGGGTCCATTCAGGTTCTTTTCACATCCACCACCAACCCCCCCAGAGTGTCCCCACCAAGAGTCTGCTGGCCCGCATGGTGGAGGTGCCCTGTAGCAATGAGGAGAGCTCCTCATCTGGCCTGGCCACTGCCAGCTTTCTTGCTACCAAGCACCTGCTGGTGGAGGGGTAACAGTTCATCCTTCTACCAGGCATTCAGTGACAGGGACTGCTCAAGAACAAAATGCCACGAGACCTGGTAGCAGAGTGTAAGGCCTGGGCACATCTCAGCCGGGTGGACTCCACCAAGAAGCTGCTGGAGATCCAAACTCTACAGGAAGACTGACCGAGTCCAACCTCTTTATGGCCCACGTTCATCAGAGCAGTATCTGGCCATTGCTATGCATACCTAATGAGTTGTGAAAACATCCAGATACTGACAATGCTGGAGGAACATTCATTTGAATAGCGGCTTAATAGCGTTGTCGGATTCATTTCTAAATATGGAATTGACAGGATCAACAGGTAATTGCTGTACAATAAGAAAGCAATTAAAACATGAGCATATTATAATTGTATAGCTATTATAAGAAACTGTTGACAGTGATTTTCATTTTTGCCCGGAGAAACGTTTTAATGATAGTAACACAGTTGGTCCATGAGGTGACCTTGCTTGTTGAGCTCTGCGGAAACTTGCCGTTATGCCACCATTCACTGAAGTCTTAGCCAAAAGTATAATCTCAGTTTGCCTGGTTGGTATATAAAAATGCATTTAGACTAGAAAACCCTGTATGTCCACAAACCCCTGAAGCTGAGGACTTCAGACATGAAATGTGAATGAAACCGTTTTGTCTTATTATTTATGGTGAAAAGTTGAGCCTGCATTATATTGAGCTACTTCGTCATTGTTCATGCCTACTTTGTGGATTGGGTGTATCATTTGCTGTCTGCATACTCTTTTCTAAAAACATTCTCATCCCCGACATGGAATTTAACTAAGAGGGAGTAAAAAGGAGGCTTTACACATTTGTTAAGAATGTACCATCTTTTAATTTCATTTATTTTGTAGCTCTGTAATACAAAGCCTGTGCTTTTGTGGCGGGTACTTGAAGCTTGAAGCAGCAGCAGCTCCTCATCCAGCATTTCATCTCATTCTGTCTCATTAATTTTCAAGTCTGTTTCCATGGCAGTACACCGAAGTAGAACCATGGCTATAACCAATGAGAATGGAGCAGGCTCATTTCCCAGTTGTCTTAGTGAACCTAATCTTCCCTTCTCAACGTATCTATGTCTGCGAGATCTGCTGCTGTGACCTTCAGATTCGGCTGATAACAGCAGCCTTTGCCACCACAGGGGATAGTTGCTTCACTGAGTGACAGATGTGCAGTTGGTATAGTAACAGAAGTCCTGAAGACTGCCTATAGATAGCGTGTGCATAGTAACAAGAAGAACGGTGCATGTTGGGTGAGCTCCCCAGAGGTTTTGTTCATGGCTCCAGCTTATCTTCTAATATTCAACATAGGCACATGTGGACTCCGTCTGATAATGCAAACCATTTGATACTCAAGTTTAGTGTATCTAAACCAACAACAAAAATGTGATATAGTGCAGTATACCAGCCCTATGTTGTGGTGGTTGCATTTGTTTTTTTTTCCTTTTCATTCTTTTTTTTCCTGTTTTTCTTAACCTGGTGGTAAGTGACACACTTCCTCTCCTAGGATGACAACACTCACTCACTGTACTGTATCTCTAGAGGAGCAGCATTGTCACCCACGATCAGAAAGTGTGTTAGGACTACAGAATGCCTCTGGACAGTAAGGGCTTGTTTACAACCCCATAGTTGAGACGTGTTTTTACCACAAACCCCCAACCATTACTGTAGAGTCAGGGGCTGCAATGGCAACCCCGCCCCTTTCTCCAGGGGGCCCATGCAACCTCCCTGTCACTTTCTGTTTTATATTTGGACAGGAGGGGAGACGGGGGCAACATGTACAGGAACCTATCCTCTCCATTTTATGCCTGCAACCGGTGAAAGGGGGCTTCTCCTGCTCTCCCTCCTGCTGGCACTCAGCAGCTGCAGGAGGAAAATGTTCATTATGCTATTCAAACTAAAAAAATTCCAATTCAGAATAATTTCATTTAATTGTGGCCTGCAACGGGTTTGGCCTTCGCTCTTCTAAAGGTTGAGCACCCCTTTTCTAGATGTTCCTTATAAAATAGCAAATCTGTACTTTTCTGGTTTTGGTCCACGTTAACGTATGAAGGTTTAGAGCTTGTTAAAAGTTCCATGTTTAAGGCCTGCATTAGTTCTGTGTATGTGTATTACCTTGAGAGCTGTAAAAGGTTAGACTGTGAAACAGTTGTGTGTAATAGCCATGACTACACCTAGAACATCATGGTGACACAAAACTACCCCTCAACCTAACCTTCTTATTGCTGTTTGGGAATTATCTGTATAAGTGCCGATTCACATATATGCGGATTGGTTGTGGTTTGAACCGCAGCCAATCCGCATGACATGTGAAAAAATATTGCTTCCTATGGTGCCTGCTCACATATGTCCGGTGCACTGGCAGAACAGATTCAGTGCAGTTTTAAAAAGAGTCCTGTACAATTTCTGAGCAGTGCGGTCCTGTTCAGGTGTGGATTACAGGCTATTGACTTTTATGGGAACCGTTTCTAAACTGCAAGATAAGATTCTGAGCTAATCCTGTCCTGAACCTGATGTAAACCTGATGTGTTCAACAACTTCTGTATCAATTAGGTGTGAAACCTGAGCTTCAATCCGCACTGCACATGTGTGAATCGGCTCTGAAATATTGTTGAAGTACTGTTTAAATCACCCTTTATCAACCTTTTCAACATGCAGGAACCCTTAAAATAACTTTAATGTCAAAGGGAAATCCCTGCCAGTAATTACTATATCAATAGCTTGTGGTACATATGATGGTCAATAGGAGGAATGCTTCTTACCTTGTAGATCAGTGAGAAGAATGCTTCTTACATCGCTGGTAATTGGGAAGAATGCTTGTCACATTGGTGGTCAGTTTGAAAAATGCTTGTTACATTGGTGGTCAGTGGGAAGAATGCTTCTTACGATGAAGATCAGTGGGAAGAATGCTTCTTACGTTGGAGATTAGTGGGAATAATGCTTCTTACATTGGAGATCAGTAGGAATAATGCTTCTTACGTTGAAGATCAGTGGGAAGAATGCTTCTTACGTTGGAGATTAGTGGGAATAATGCTTCTTACGTTGAAGATCAGTGGGAAGAATGCTTCTCATGTTGGACATTAGTGGGAATAATGCTTCTTACGTTGGAGATCAGTAGGAAGAATGCTTCTTACGTTGGAGATCAGTGGGAAGAATGCTTCTTACATTAGTGGTCATTGTAAAGAATTTTTATGTTGGTGGTCAGTATGAAAAATGCTTCTTACAAAGCTGTGTACCAACAATCAGATTATCAGACGATTGCGCTGAAAATGATTTTATCATGTGTACTAGGAATTAAGACAGTGAGAGGGTTAAGCTAGTTCCTTACTCAGTAATGTTTTATTGCGAGGAGCTGCATTCTTCTTCTTGTCCTCTCCTAACTCCTTCGTGCAATGAAAATGATAATGGAAAATTCAATGGCTCACAAGCAATTGTTTGAGAAAATCCATTCCAGGGAGTGTTGAGAGCAGAAATAGGCCAAACATTTACAGCTTCATCTAAAGTCTCAGCAGATAGGAACATGTTGTGTGCAGGCTGCTGGAACAGACTGTTTACTTAATAGAGAAGATGCGTATGTACTTAGTGTTATACATTTTATCCATATTAATCCTTATGTCTCCTTTGTTCCTTTATGTCACTCTGTGCTGAGTAAGTGCTCTTCTGGAGATGATTTATATTTGTTACCTTAGGCTGGTGTCAGAGGGGTGCTGCCTCGGCAGGATTGCTGAAGAGGCTGTCTGTCCCTATAGAATTTCTCCCTCTGTAGCCAGATGTAGCAATGTCGCCCTGTTGCTGGCCCAAATGCTGCCAAATCTCAATCACTTGCAATAGGAGGGAATCTCGATGCCTCCGTTACAGAAGGAGAGATTCCATAAGGACAACCTGGCAACCTTTTAGTGATCCTGCCAATGGAGATTTTGACAAATTGTCAGTGGCAAGATTGCTAGTGGCAGAGCGGTCCATCTGACATCAGCCAAACTTTCTAAATAAAGAGCCAGTTTACTGTCCTCAAGACCCTAGGTTGGCCGGACTGTGGACAATGGGAGCAAAACGTGCCCCATCATCAGTGGGAGTAGACGACAATGTCTCAAGCTTGGTGGTCTTTGAGGCAGAAAAACTACATAGCATCTGTGGTCATAAGAGGAGAAATAGTGTCCCATTGTTGGTGTAATTGGAAGGAATAGTGCCCCACTGTTGGTGTCAGTGGAAGGAATGGTGCCCCATTGTTGGCTTCAGTAGAAAGAATTATGCCCCATCATTGGTATTAGTGGAAGGGATGGTGCCCCACTGTTGGTGTCAGTGAAAGTAATGGTGCCCCATTGCTGGTGTTAGTGAAAGGAATGGTGCCCCATTGCTGTTGTCAATGGAAGGAATAGTGCTCCACTGTTTGTGTCAGTGGAAGGAATAGTGCCCCATTGTTGGTGTCAGCAGAAAGATTGGTGCCCCATTGTTGGTGCCATGAAGAGGAATTATACTCCATTTTTGGTGCCAGTTGATGGAATTGTGCCTCTTCGTTGGTGTCAGGGGAAGTAATAGTGCCTCATATCAGTGGAAGGATAGTGCCTCAAGGACTGGATAAAGGCAAGCAAAGGGTAGCATCCAGCCCATGGGCCACAGTTTTAGACCACAGTTTTAAATGAGCTACCAAGCTGCAGATGTCAGTGATAGTTGGCAGAACTATAACATTATGGGAGATAATAGTACCGGTAATTATTGGCCAGATTTTGTTAGGGTGGGATAGGTAATGGTATCTTGGAGGTCTGAGTTACCCATCCACTTTATTATGACTGGTAATAAATTACTTTTGTTTCCATTCCTTGCAAATGAATAGTAAGTTAGTTCTTTGTTTATGGTAACCATACTAGCTAGGGCTGCATTCACACCTATTCAGTTCTGAAGGTACACACGTTTTTGCAGTAGACTGCCATATATCCAAAAAATGTTTTTTTTTTAACTTGCATAAAAAAAATGCATGGTTCTTTGGTACCATGCCCTATGGCTTGTGATTTTGCTTGGTTTAGCAAGATGTGTTGGGATGATATTAACAATTCATGGCATGGCTGTGTGCTTGCAAAAAGGATGCACGTGCAGAAGTGTGCATGATATTGTGTGCATTCCTGCAGCGCAAAATGTGCACTTTACCTAAACACAAGCTTACAGTGCAACTAGATATTTTTGTGTCTGAATTCTTTATATTTTTTAAGTTGATGCTTACTTGGCAAAAAAAGGCAAACATCATATATCAAATAGTGAATGCGCTAGCAAGATAAGAAAATCTGCTGATGATTCAGTCCATTGAATATAATAGAGGTACACACAGTATGGTCACAGGGGGTTAAAGTGTTACTTCATTCACTATATATGGCCTCCAGCAGTACACAGAACATGGAAGTGCAATTATTTTAGTAAATATAAACTGTTAAATACCTTTTCTCATCAGCAGTTAGAGCAGTCTTGTAACTTCAATCAGTGTCCAGCACAGCACTGGTTAAAGCTTGTAGGAGGAGTTTTCTTTCTGCTCTAGGAGGATGCAAAACCTCTGTCCTCTGTCTGGACAGTGCTGATTGGCTCTGTGCTGATCACATGCACTCCCCAAGAAAAAAAAACCTCTCTTGCAATACACACTATACTGAGCAAGTGCAGAATGGCTACAGGTTCAGTCTGTCTTATCAGGAGATAAGACGTGGACATTAGAACAAGAGGAGGAGCAGAGAAGATAGGATCAAACGGACCTTTTACACAATGCAGAGGATTAACCCCTTGGGTTCCACAGTGAGTATAACATGCATGCTTTACTGCATATACATACTGATTTTACTGTTGTGGCTTGGTTTAATAAGGTTCCCAGACTTTTAGAAACTTGGAACGCAAGTCTTTCAAGACACTGGACATCAGTTCATTGAGCATCAGAGCAGTCATATGGGTTTTCGCGCCATGAAAGGCAATAGTCGGAGTAGTCCAGGCCCAGGACATTAGAGAGCTGCAGAGATTTAATGGCTTAGACAATTTCATCCTCAGAAATATTTGCATTCAAAGCGTCGCTGTCTGCCGTAGAGAAAGATGGAAGGTGCAAGTTCTGAAAGAAGCTTTCAGCACACTCCTACCCCAATGGGAGATGCAGTACTTTCAATATCAGTGGGACACCAGACTTTCTATTGATTGTGTGTAGAAAAAATATTGCCCCTTGCAATATTCTGTGCCAATTTTAGTTATTGGGTTCCTTGTGTATAAAAATGCTCTGATGAATGTATTTCCTTTCCAGTTACATTGTGAAAAGGAGGATTCTGTATGTTAAGGGCGTATGTGTAGGGCAAATGCAGCATGCTTTCAGGTGCATGCAGCTTGCATTTGAGGTGCCTCTGAGTTCCTTGAGAGCTGCATCTGAGCCATTTTTGTATTCCTCATTGGCTGGTATGGTAAGAAGTTCTGGCACAAATAAATGCCCATGTACACAAGTCCTTAAAGAGGGCCTTCAGTTAGATGCATGAAAATTATAGTCAGTAGCTACAAAAACTGGAGCTTCTAACTTTTAATAAACAGATACTCACCTGCCAAAGGATCCAGCGCTTTCCTCACCCAAGTCAGTTTCTTCACAGGTCTTTGCTTTCCAGCACTGACATGTTAACTGTGGGCAGCCAGCTGTGACTCCTTGTGGCTTCATAGCTGGCTGCCCACTGCATATGTGCGAGCCACGCTGCGCTTTGTGCATGGTCCGACAGCTTTCTGGGACCTGCGACATGCCCCAGAAGGTTGCTGGTGAGCTGGAGGAGAAGGTAATGAGAAGTTCAACTTTAAAAAGGAGCTTCAGGAAAGTTTTCAGAAATTAAAAGTCAGCAGCTACAAAAACTGTAGCTGCTGACTTTTAATAAACAGACACTCACCAGAGGTGGTTCATCATGTTACTCTGGGAATCCTTAAAATAACTTTCTGGTCTCAGGTAACTCGTTCTAATATTATATACAGTATCTACAGCTGGTGGTACATAGGGTAGTACAAAAGAGCAATAACAATAAACAAATAAAGGCACGTGCACTCGGTTTAAGTTTGATGGTCAACATTTTTTGGCCTCAGTGCTTATGTAGGGGTTAGCCTCAAATTCTTCAACACAAAATAACCAAATCAAATCCAAGGCATAGAGCCTTATAGACACATATGCCACCAAATAACCAATTCCAGAAAATCCAATCATGATGCCCACCCAGTTTAGACTGGATAACTAACCCCTACTAAACAAAACATTGTGAAATATAGAATATGGGAGGTTTAGTGTGTGGTAGCTATGCTCCTGTCCTCTTCAGCAGTGCTGGTTGAGCTGGAAAAAATGTTTTTTTTTTATAAGGCAGTGGTGTCCTAAGCCCACCATAAGGCAGCAATAGTCTGCTGTTACCAGGATGTTTTATGTAGCAACCTGTAAGATGAAAAGAAGAGGGGGGGGAGAGAAAAGAGATTTAGCTCCCTTTACGCCATCTCATGGAATCCCCACTAAGCTCTGGGGACCCAATCATTAGTGTGATGCCCTCCCTCTTAGATTGTAAGCTCTAGCGATCAGGGCCCTCAACTTCCTCTTGTACCAAATTGTATCGTAACTGTAAAGTCTGCCATCATTTTGTAAATTGCTGCGCAAGCTGCTGGCGCTGAATGAATCTTGTATAATAATAATGATGATGATCCATGGGAAGACTAGTCCTTACATTTGTGGTCAGTTCGATGAATCCTCCAATGTACAGATAGCTACAGAGATCATTGCTGACAATGAACTTATTTGAGAGACAGAAATTGCTCCTTTCTAAAGGAACCCCTGGCAACCTCTGGAAGAACCCTAGGGTTGCACAGAATCCTGGTTGAGAAAAGCTGGATTGGAGTATTTGTGGGTAACACATGACAGATGCTGTCAGTTGGATTTGTTCCCAGTTGACTGTGTGTCTAATAAACATTGATGTCTTTATTGCATAAACTGCATGTGAGATGTGTTCAGATGTGGGAGCTTTTTAGGACTTCTGTCCACTGCGTGATATATTAAAAAATAAACTGTATACGCCATCATTGGTGAGTGCTTGGTGAGCACAGACAGTGGGTGTTGTGTGTCTCATTTTTAGACTGCTGAGTGAATATAGAGTCACAATGGATATGAAAAAACTCTTGGCATAAGCCAAGTTTTAATCCCTTGTTCATGAAAATGGCTGCATATCTCCCTTTTCTTTTATAAATTGAAATTTGATTTCCTAGCCTTTGAAAACCAGACCTGCACATTGGGAAGACTTTTTCACCTTGGCTCAACTTCTGAAACGTTGTGTTTACTGGAATAAGTGCATGTGAAGAGTATGCTTCATTTCTTGGAAAAGATGTTATCTAGCATAATGCAGCCTTTTCTGGTGGCCCCACACTTTTGTTTTGGTTTTACTGCTATGTTTTCTCTGGGTTAAATAGAAATTATATTAACTGCCCACATTTAGCAAATGGCTCACTGGATCAAATTAAAGCCCGACTCTGGGCTGACTGCATTGTATGTGGAAGGGCAGGCTTACGACTGTAGCTGAGAATGGCTTAGAGAGGAGACTGAAGGGGATTTGTCAAGCAGATCCAGGGAGCCTGCTGGAATGGAGCAAGGAATCCCTTCTGCAACTTCCAGACTTAACAACCATGTGTGGGTTAGGAGTGGGAATCCCACTGCAAGGGTATTTTATTTTTGTTGTACCTGGAGTTGGGCTTGAAAGTAGGGATGTAGCATTTGCTCACAATATTTTCTTTACAAGGATTTAGTGCAGCAGTGTATCAAATGTAGTCCTCCTTGGAGGGCTGCCTTTAGTAGGGTTGTGGTTAATTTGGAAGTGAACCTGTTCCCAGACTATGCACACTAAATTATTTACATTTGAAGCCCTCATTTACCTACGTAGTGGCATACACTGTGGAGAAATTCATTTTTCAAAATTCACAGAAGAGGCACAGAAATTGTCTCTTTTTTTCTTTAGAGAGCAGATCTTGGCAAGCTGCCAGCCTATGTACACACAGCAGGTGTTTGTAAGAGGAAATGTAGTAAATCCAGTCTCTAGAGTAGTCATTCTTAATCAGGGTTCCTCCAGAAGTTGCTAGGGGTTCCTTGAGCCTTGGCTTATTGATGGTGCCTTCATAAGGTCTGGGCCAAGGTCACTGAGGAAGTCTTCTGAGGAAGTGACATGACATAACGAGTAGGGTGCGCAATGACATCAAGCCGCAAAACTTGAATGTAAAAAGACATATTAAAGTGGAAAATAAAAAGGCCTTTAAAAAATATAAGAAGGGTCATTTTGGCATTCCAACACTACAAGGATCGCAATAAGAAGTGTAAGAATGCAATCAGGGCAGCTAAGATAGACCACGAGAGCCACATAGCGGAGGAGAGTAAAAAAAAAAAATACCCCTAAATTTAAAAAATATATTAATAGTAAAAAAGCAAGGTTAGAATATATTGGCCTCAAAGGATTTTGAAGGGAAGTTGGTTACAAATGACAAGGAGAAGGCAATTGTGCTAAATGCATTCTTCTCCTCAGTTTTTACTGAGGAAAATGAGGGGTATAGTGATCAAGACTGTATCATTAGTAACCCATTACAGAGTGTAGCCTTGTGGCTAACAGAAGACAGTGTCCGAAAAAGACAAATAAATCACCAGGGACAGATGGCTTACATCCAAGAGTCCTCAGTCAGGTTATAGCTACTGATACTTGTGCAAATGCTTACTGTTGGCATCTGTATTGGTATGGGTGCAACCCTAGTATTTACTCAAGAGATAAAACTATAATTCTACCATTTTTTTTTTAAATCCTTGCTTCGCCACAACTGGAGTATGCCATTCAATTTTTGTCAGCAGTCTTCAGGAAGGATGTGCTGCAGCTGGAGAGAGTCCAGAGAAGGGCAACAAGGTTAATAAGGGGAACGATTACAAACAATAATCTTATTGTCCCTGGAGAAGCGACACTTGAGAGGAGATATGATGGCAATATACATATATCATAATGGTGATTCTAGCATAAGCAATAAACTATTCAGTATAAGAATACACAGGGCTACTCAATGAAACTGAAGGGGAAGTGGTTTAACCTTAAACTGTGTGGGGGTGTTTCACTGTCAGGGTGGTAAGGATGTGGAACTCACTTCCACAATTGGTGGTGTCAGCGGGAAGTATTCATAGTTTCCAAAAACTCTTGGATGGGCATCTTAGCGAGCACAATATACAAGGATATGGGATATTATTTTTGACATGAACACACACCCACTCCGTTTGAACTGGGTGGACTTTATTCAGCCTTACCAACTATGTAATTATGTAAAATGCTTGTAAACCGTTACATATACCCACTGAAGTGTCTAGACTCAGATGATACATAGAGATGAAACAGATGACATAATTTACTTAAGTTACATTACTTACATAAGTTGTGCCCGTATATCTGCAGCCCACTCTTCTCTACAGCCTTCTAAAGCAAACAGATGAAAGGGTTTTTCTCATCTTCAGCAGGCAGGGGTGAGATCTGATGTCACACATTGCACATCATAGAGCAGGGAGCTAAGTGTAATCTGAGACTTGAGTGGAAAGAAAGGACACAGTCTCCACAGTCTCATAGGGAAATGTGCACAGCTGAGGCAGTCAACCACTTCATTGTCTAGTCTGGTCATAGGGGCACTTTAAAGGTCAACTTTACTAACATCTGTGTCCACCACATTAGCATCAGTGCCATGAACTGATGCTACGGGAAAATACATTTCAACAATACGAGATTTGGACTAACCTCGCTGACTGCAGCTGTCATGTATACATTATTTTTTTAAAAATCTCTTTAAAAGTAAGTGCTAGAAATGGGCCTAATGGGGTATATTTACTAAAATTGGAGAGTGCAAAATTTGGTGCAGCTCTGCACAGAAACCAATCAGCCAGTCCAGGTTTTATTGTCAAAGCCTAATTGAACAAGCTGAAATTGAAGCTGATTGGCTTCCATGCACAGCTGCACCAGATTGTGGGTGCACCAGTGTTAGTAAATCTCATTCATTGTCCCCTTGTCACACTTTCTTTGTCTTTCCATATATAAAACGCAGACCTATTTTTGTAGGAGGAATGGGGTAGGCTATGAATAGTAAATTCTGTGTAGATGGTTGTCTGGTTCTTTTATTTTACCAGACTATAAAATGATGCTTTTTTAGCCTCTCTCAATAGTGAGAACTCTCTATTACCTTTTCTGTCTGAACAGCAAAATTCCACATTTCTGTGCTGGCCGGTCAGTGTACTTTTTTTGTGCTAAAACTCTGTATAAAAAGTTAAAACAGAAGAGGCAAAGACAGGAAGGTGAAGAGCACAAATAAATGATGTTGGTTTGGACATTTGATAGGGTTGTATTTACCATTAGCTTTTTGCTGACATCAGATCTGTGTGCTATTTGGCAAGTAGATCTGGTGATATTTTCCAGCTTTTAAGCCAGTATGTGTTGAAATATTCAACTCATCGTCAGAAAGCAAATAGAAATAGCTTTCTTAAAAATGGGTAAAATTTATGGGAAGAAAACAAATTGGACTAAAATACATTAATTGGAGTGGTAGATAGAATGTCTTGTCTTAGGGAAAGATAGATTATTAAGTATAGAATTATTTTCGACATTTTTACTTGTTTTAAAATTGGTAGTAAACTATTTTTTATCTTGTACCTACAGGTGAGCTTACCATCAGGCTTACCTGTAGGTACAATGAATATCTCCTAAATTTATACTGTTTCGGAGGTATCCACATCGATAATAGCCAATGACATCACTAGCGCATGTGCAGTTACGCTCTCTATTCATGGCATACAGTGTGCTGTGAAATGCACCATGCTGTGGCTGGGATCCCATGTGCATGCGTAGTAGTGCCATCATCGTGACCCCGGCCATTCATGCACCCTGAGCCCGCGATCCTGGAAGGAAGACCAGGTGAAGATGGAAGTGCTGGTGAGCCGTGACAGCGCTACACTGGAGGGCCCCGTGTGTAGGTAAATCTGTCATAATGTGCTAGTATGTAGTGCATACTAGTACAGTATGACTTTAACCTGCACGGGGCCCAATTTTTTTTCAGTTTCTTTGATGGTTTACTACCAACTCTGCACACAGCTCCTGCCAATGAATGATCCTTCTCTTTCCTCTTGGAGTCCCTCCCTCATTCCACCCGGATTTCCCCCTGTTGTTTGTTAACCTGTTTGTTTTTTATTAATGTACTTATTTTTTTGGCCAGTCAGGTAACATGCTGGATCCTATACCTCTTCAGTCTTCTCCTATGGGTACTGTACATACAAAGATTAGCACTGGCACCATAATGTCAGCACCAGTTTTTGCATCTGCATAGATATAATGTGAATTAGGGCATCAACAGGCGCAGGCCTATGATGCCCTGCAGTCACAGTACCTCCTTGGTCTTCTGGTTTAAGTGATGCTGGGTGTCATTGAACCTGGAATACAGAGAACATCCTACAGGAGGCATCTCCAGACTGGAGGTGATGTCTGCAGTCCTAGACTGGACCTTGCAGTTTAAGGTGCACTTTTTATATTTAAAACCTTTTTGGAGGTCTGTTCATATTTAAAAATTTTTTACCTGGAGCTGGGCTTTAAGTGTGCTAATGTTTGAACTCAATCTGTGTGAAGTTTATTTGGAAATTGGACAGCAGTTTTATATGTCTATTATATTTAAGACATGGTAAGTGTTTATGAAGCACTGATTCCAAGAAGCCATCAATCCAGAAGGGAGCATTAGGTTTATGCTTTGTCACTTCTCTGGACCTATTTTTGTATTTATTAGACTCCTTTTGTGTTGGGATGGCCACTGCGGTGCTTCTGGTTGTGCCTGACGTCAGACGTAACCGGAAGTGCCGCGGTGGCCATTTTGGAGATTGGTGGAATCAAGCTGCTTGTACTTCAAACGCATGTAAGCGCAAAGCGTACTGCTGTCCTAGGAGTATTGGGAAGAGAACAAGCCCAATTCCTCTCCTAGGCGAAAACCTGTCAAATTTATATTAATTTCAAAGCGAAATACAGATTAGACAATAATCTGCATGTTAGTAGACTGTACCCAGTAGGTATTCAGAGGTATGAATACCTATATAAAATGGTTTCTGGATTAAAACCATGGTGACCTCCCAGCAGCCACCTCTTAAATTGGGTGATTGGTCAGATGGTCTCTGTCAGCACCCCCCTTGATGTACAGAAAAGGGCAATGCCAGGACGTTTTGACAGCTCTCGTTTAACATCAAACCAAGGAGCAACTGTCAAGTCGTGTGAGAGCCTACGTACGTACCGTTTTTCTTCCATCAACTGGACTCTGTTAAAACCAAGGACTTTGCAAGTATTTACCTTTTCCACCTTTGTCTTGCTGTTGCTTGTTCTCTTTGTTACTCTGTAATATCTTTGTTCTTGTAAATGTTTTATTTGCACCATTTTAACCTTTTCATTATTAAACCCCTTTTTGAAAAGTGTTAAAATTGTCTCTAAGGCTTTTAAAGCAAACTAAAAGAATCCCTGTCTCTTGAATAGTTGTTATTGCTAAGATTGTGAGTTTCCTCCTTCTCGCTAAAAAGGTGGTGGTGGCAGTTTTAAGGGTTAATCGCTCAATTAACTAAATCACACAATCGCACTCAGGCTGCTAGTACCTAGATTGTGGTCCCACGAGCTGGAAAGTGTTTGTGCAGGATGCAGCTGAGAGTGGCATTGTTGTCTAAGTGACATCGCACTGTGAGAATGGCTGGTCCTTTGTCATGAGTTGGTGAGAAGGGCAGGGGTCGGGCACGTGTTCGTCACAACCACCACTTAATTCTTTGGAGCCTCTGCTTAGAATATATATTACGTTTGGGGGTTCTAAGTAATTTTCTAGCAAAACAAATACTGATTTTTAAATGTAAACAAAAAGTGTCAGAATAGACCTCGTCTTCAAGTGGTTAAGACGTAGTTGGATTTCAACAGGGAAGGAAAGGAAGAATCTGGTTCTTATTGAAGATTTAAATAAGATATAATATTCCAATAAATTATGGATTTTTTCTTAGGATGATGGAGTATATTTCTTCTGTATTTTTTTAAAATACTTATTTTCCAACAGCTGGCCAAGGCACTCTCTTATAAGGTTTTGTTGAATGGAACATTTTTATGAGCTGTCTGATGTATTGAATAAATCTGGTATGCAGAGCACATGGACTGTGCCGTGAAGATAAATGACAAGTCGTGTAATGACTACTATTGAGGAATCTGTGCTGGTGATGCATTATGCATACATAATAAATGGTAATATGTAGTGTTTAGCATTCCTCATTGCCATATTGATCATTCTGTATACAGCATTGTGTTGCTTCCGCAATGTTTTAACAGTTATTGTGTCTTGGATGTCTGGCCTTTCCTAGATGGCAAGTAATGTTCCGAGGCTTGGGTCTGGTAATTAAAGTGGGATTATTACAGAGTATGTCCTGTTGTGCACATCTGTATGTACAATGAGCAACATCATTTATATTCAGCAGGGGTAGTCAGTAAAATTATGGCTTACAGTTTGAGTAAAACATGAACTACTGGGGGAAGTGATCTCTTTTTTTTTTTTAGTTTGGATAGCGTAGGAGAGGGTTAGACCCTCTTTAAAGTTTTTATTACGGTCTCTGTCCTTGTGGAGATTTACCCCCGCAATTTGTAATTGTGACTATTGTCACCAAGAATTAAAGTGAGGGGGGAATGTTACATTTTACATGTTACATTTTTTATAACAAGAGGTAAATGAAAATCTTTCAGTGGGGACAACTGTTACGGATGGAACTCCCCTTAGATTTCGTCTATCTTCCTGCATCTCTGAGATAGGAAATGAGGAGAAATCTTCCCATATCGACATAACAAAAAAAAAAAAAACAACTTTAATATTTCCTATTCTAGCCAAACATAAACAAATTTTTTGGCTTTGCATGCACCTTAATGCTTCTATGTAGAGGAGTCTTCTAGGGAATCCAAATCCAATCTAAAGAGACATTTTTGAAAAGATTTTTAGATTTTTTTTTGTCCCCTTCTAAAACATAAATTATAATTCACTATTTTTGGAAATACAGAGTTGTAAGGCCAATTTGAAGTAGAATGAGATTGGATAATCAAAATGTATTTTGCAAGTCTGGACAGGTCTCAAGAACCAGTTAGCCAGAATCCAAAAAATAATTACAGCTGGAGCCCAGCTTTCTTGAGCGCTATGTACTTTAAGTTCAAGTACATGTTCCCTGTCTCATAAAAACATGTTTTGTAAGGCCCCTTTCATACTGACGGTCTGATCGGGTCCTCCTGTCAGTTTTTTAGGTGGACTTGATTGGACCATCCATAGCTCTCTCATCCAATCCGATCATGTATGCTAAAAACAGACAAATGTGAATCCGTTCTCTATCTGTCTGGTGAATCAGATGAGAGTCTGATGGAATCAAACAGGCGGTCTGTTTCCATAGAAAACAGCAGGCTTTGTCTGTGTCCACTCTGCATAGTGGAGCAGACACGGACCTGTCATCCATGGGGTCAGCTGAGAGATCCCCACTGAGCAGGCAGATCCACTTGATGGAGTCCGTCCCATCTGAAAGGGGTCTAAATTGAGATGGTTAGATCCATAATTGTACTTGAATCTGTCCAGCCTTGCTCTTAGGAAAAAAATTTGTTATTATCCCCTATTATTCAAGAGTAGTAGCATATAATTACAGATAACGATATGCTGCTCGATGATCTACAATTATGCAACCTATCCAAATACATAGTATCTTAATTTTCTGTATATATAGATGTCTAACAGGTGATTTATAAGACCTTTGCGTATAGGATAAGCGAAGCTAGGAGATTTTGTTTTATTTAGGCAACCAGTAGACAGGAGATGATAATATAATCAGTCAGATCAAGAAACAATCTCAGATTTGTAGGTTCTAATGGTTGTAGTTCTTTCCTGATGCTTGCTTTCTGATCTGATCCAATGCTTTTCCCTCTCTATTTACATTGACTGGTTAGGCCAAGAGAGCTGACTGCAGAAGTTTATGTAACTCTGGTCCAAGGTCAGATTCATGCCATCACCACAAGCATGCATGTTTTCAGGGCCAGATCTAGAGGGAGGGGTGGGGTGGGCTGTGCTCCACCCCAGATTTTGGTCTTTCCCTTCAGGACTAGTGGCATCAGAATGGTGGACCCTATAATGAAGCACTGACGCCCAGCCCAACCTCCTTGTGCACATAACAATAAGAATAAAATGAAAGTGTGTTGATACTCCTAGATGAAACAGGCTAGGCCCCATATGTTTTCCTGATGCATGTTTGTACCATAATTGTTTGCTTGTAGGATTGTTTGTCTTCTAGATCATGGATGATCTAGCAGACCAGTCCTTATGGTACACACAGTAAATCTCCCATTCAGAACACAATAGCACAGTGGGGAGGTCGCTGTACTAACATCGAATAGTTAAATTCAGTGCTGTTCTTTCATTTTCTTCCTTTTTTCCATTTCCCATTCCCCCACATCGATGAAACCTTGACAAACAGCCTGGAGTCAGTCCAACTTCATGCTCTGTGCTGTGAATTACTATCTGTTGTTACAGTGCAGTTCTTCAGGTTGCCAAAGCAACAGCAGAAAAGAGAATTAAGGGTTGGGTGGACCTCCTTGTCTAAGCCACTAGAGACGAAAAGAAAATCAAGCTACAAGGGTAGAAAGAACATGTGATAGCAGTGTGGCGGGACACAATTAGGAAGTCGGGTGTATTTACAAACTCTGCGTACGTTTTTGATAAAGGGGATAATTATGTGTTATTACATTTTTGTTTGGATATTGTCTTTTGCTTGGACTGGCTTCCAAATTGTGATCACAGCATTGTGTCTGCACTGGAAGTAAAGGCTTGAAACTGCAGTCTTGTTGGGCTGGTTTTTGGGCAGTAAGGGTGACCCATTTTAAATGTACTGTTCACTGTAAGTTCTTTTTATCAGTGTCTAAGCTGACTGTGTTTAAACTGCAATGTGAGTACCAGACTTGTTCTTAAGACTATCTATAGACATAGACATTGGGTGCCATGACAAATTCTCTAAAAATTCCACAAATTATCCAAAAATTGTCAACAAGCTGACGAGAGGATCAAGCATGACTTATTTGTCATACAGTCTCAGGTTTTTACTGTGCAGCATTACAACCTTGGATACCATATTGTGTTTTCGGTGCATTTTTGGGGTTACTTATCCAGGCTTCATAGGTGCATGCTGGAAAATGATGTAATATATAGCCTGGAAGATGCATTTAGAATTCATTGAAAAGGCAATATGTGTTGTATTGAGACTTAATACTAAAAAGTGTTAAACGCAATATGAGTTTTTGACAAATGCATACCGCATTTTTAAGTGCACCAGTGTGAAAGGGCCCTTCTTTTAAAATTAAATTAACAATAAAAATACAGAAAAGGCTAAAGCTGGTCAGAGATGGATTGAAATTTGGCTGGGTCAGAAGGGACTGGCTTAATTTCGATCCATGTGTGGCCCTGTTCGACAGAAGTTGATTGTAAGGCTGGCCATACACTATACAATTTTCCTGAGATTTTTGCTTTAGATTTACCAAAAACCATATAATAGGAGGTCAAACCTAAACAACACTTTCAATTGTATCTAATTAGGCAGGCCCTTGCACTACATAATTGAAGGTAAATCTAAAGGAAATTGTAAGAAAATTGTAAGAAAATTGTATAGTGTATGGCCAGCCTTAGATTGACTTCTGTTGAATTGGAATGTTGGAAAACCTTTAATTAGCGGCTGCAGCCAACTGCTATCAGAATACAATGTCCCGGTGGGGGGGATTCTTTTATCTATCTTGTTTGTGTGGATCGAGGAAGCCATTTGTTTTTTCTTGTTCAGCCCTCTGGCACTACCGGTAGATCAACGTTAAACCATAAATAAATAAAAAAATGCAAAATGTTCCATGGCTTGCCTGCATTGTGGTAGATAGGTCATGGTCCTGGAGCTGACAATTCTTGGCTTGAGAGTGGGGAGGGAGCATTTTGGTATGGAGTCTTGCCAGTAAGCTGATATAGTCATTGCCAGTGGGGAGGCGCTATTGTTAGGAAAGGCCAGCACTGTATGAGATCGTAGCAGTTAATCAGATTGTATTGACAGTCGGCATTGTGCTAAGTTCACTTTTCTCACATGACAGCAGAACACAACTCAGTCTACCTCACAGAGGAACTTTTGAAGGTTTATAAATTTAATATTCTGATAACCAGTATTTATACAATGGAAACGAAAGTGCAAGTTGCAATGAGACAAGTACAAAAGAGGAAACCCTTCACTGCAATGTATAAGGAAAAGCTGTTGGCTGTAGAGAATAGGAAAATTTCAGAGTTGCAAATATGCAATTTTGGCAGATTAACAAAAGCCCAAATATAAATGTTTCAGAGACAAAAATGTGCAAGTTTGATCGCAGGATAATAATAATTGGAATTTTCTGGTATGTTGACTAGTTCCAAGAGTGAAATGGACATAATTTTACCTTCTGTTACATTGTCCACCCATATTACACTAAATTATTGATCTCCAAACTTCAGCCCGCATGCCAGGTGCTGCTCTTTGCTTTCCTTTATCTGTCCCTATGAAGCAATTAGTCTTCCACAAACACAAATCACTATTCCTCCTACTGACACCAATGATAGGACACTATCCTTTTCACTGACACCAGGGACGAGGCACCATTTCTTCCACTGCCACCAATGGGTACTATTCCTTCCACTGATACCAAAGATTGTGCTCTTTCCCTCTCACTGACACAAATGATAGAGAATTATTCTTTGCACTGATACAATGTTGTGGCACCATTTCTTTCAATTATACCAAAGATGGGGCACTATTCTTTCCACTTATACCAACAATGGGGCACCATTCCATCCACTGATACCAACAATGGAGCACTTATTCCTGAACTATTCTTTCCACTGATACAATGATGTGGCACCATTTTTTTCAATGATACCAACAATGTGGCACTATTCCTCCCACTGACGCTATTGATGGAGAACTAGACGTTTGGAGGCTAAATCTGTAGAGTCACCTCCAGCTGCCTCCATCACCCAGCACAACCTCTCTGTGCCATCCAAAGTTGCAGCCTCATCCCTGGGCACATATGAAAGATGCTGTTGACACCTGGCATCCACGGTATTGACACGGTCACCCAGTGTAGCACCTCTGCTATAGTGGTATGATGGGACAAGGGGAGTTCAGCTTTACAATGACAATTCTCCACGCTCTTCAGTGCCAGTGTATTGCTATTCTAAACATTGACACCCCCTTCATGTCCAACCTGAGGCCTGGGGGCTGCATATGACCCTTTGTCACTTATTGTGTGGCCCCCAGGCTCTGGCAGAAAGCACTTTGTTTTCCTTTCCTAGGTACTTACATAAGCCAGTGAAGGGAAAATAATATTTAGCCCCAGTTTACACTGCTGCGACTTATCATGGGACTTGCAAAACATAGTCGCATAAAAAGCCAAAACATATTCAATAGGTACTGTCTTAATTAATACGACTCAAGTCGCAGTGAAAGAAAAAGGTTCCTGCACTACTTTAGAATCCTTTCGTTTGTAAACTCCATGAGCAGGGCCCTTCTATTCCTTCTGTACTGAACTGTATTATATAAATCCTGTATAATAATAATAATACTTTTCTGTGACTTTGGTGCAACTTGAGTGCCATAAACTGTAATGTTAAAAGAGAAGTATGGACTTAAAAAAAAGCATTTAAACTAACTTAGGTGGATGGAGAATCGATCAAATGCTTCATCTGTCACTCTCCTCATCTGCAGTGAGAGCTGAGCAATCAGACACCGTTGATTGCTCAGTTCTCCTCTCCACTCTGAGCAGAGAGCTGTGTCTGTCAGGCACCAGCTCTCTGCTCTTCCCCACCCTCCCTCTCTGCTTACTGGAGCGATGAGCTGTGGAGGGGGCGGGAGGCTCAGGCTCTTGGCGGATTGCTGAGAGGCCGAGCCAAGTGTCGGTCCAGGCTAGGCTTCTGGGTGGATCCCGACCATATGGTCAGGATCTTTTCAGAGCCTGGACCAACTGAGTGATGTCAGCCGATAGCAGACTTTAGGCTTTAGTTCAGAACGAACTGCACTCTTGTGACTTACAGAAGTATAGCCAAAATAACTTTGGCTATACGTGTCCTTTTAAATCACAGAAGTCTCAATCAACTCACATAGAAATCGCAAGCAAGTCATACAACTTTGGGGTGACAGCAGTGTGAATTCAGCCTTATGTTAAAGGTGAAAAGGTGTTTGGGTTTTTTCACATTATCTTCCTTTTTTCTGTGCTGTCCATACCTTTCTCTTTGTTTTCTTTTTTGTCCTCTCAGCTTGTTACAATGCATCTGCTGAAAAGAATATCAGATTTGGCATGAGTACTTTTTTCACTTTCAACAAATTTGATATCAAGAAAATTGCTCCCCACTAGTCTAACCAGTCCAGTAATCCGGTTGGCACCCATCCCAATTTACTCCCTGGTTGTGCTGATCACTGACAAGTCTCTGACTACCCCTCAGGTGTCAGAACAAGATTTCATTCCCTTGCACTCTCCAGACACCAGTATTAATATCACATTAATATAAATCTGAATTATTGCAAAAAAATTTTTTCCCTTCTTTTTTATTGTACCATAACGCATTTCCATGAAGAACAATCATAAATGTGTTAGCCTTGAGTCATTTATAAAAGTGACGCTCTAGAAACCAATTCCCTGCACATTTCTGTAAGAACACGCTGTCAAGGTTTTTTAAGGTTAGGCTGCAGTGGAAGAATGCTACATTAATTGCTGTGTGCAGCCGGGAAGCTGAAAGCAGGGCATTTTACTGCCAGACATGGCTAAGCAAGACCGGCCATAAATCTCACAGTGCGGAACATAATAAATTAGATTCAGCTGAAACCAGCTTCTAGATTAAAAAAAAAAGTTGCTTTGTTCTAGTCGGGATATAAAATCCATGCACAGCTATTGTCTGACTACATTAAGATGTTCAGCTAACGTTCCCGGGAATTTGCTGTGCATTGTAGTACATTCGCAGTGTAGCTTTTTTTCATGTGTGTTGCTTTCTGTTGGATCTTTATGTAGTAAATATAATTCAGAGCTCTGAAAAACAAGGTTTACGATTCAGATTATAGCCATTTCCTTCCTTCCTGGTCTGGCATGTCTGGTGGTGGCTCAGAGTGTGACTGTTCCTTTTCCTTCTCCTTTTTGGTGCTTACTAGATGGGGATCCATAAATTAAAGCGGAACTCCAGTCTCCAAAGCATTTTTTTTTTCATAAAAGCAGCCCTGTGATTCTTTTTACTAACACAATATAATTAGGATATTGGTATTACTGAGATCAGTTCTGTTGCTTTAAAATCAATAATTACTCACATAATTCCGGCGGGCAGGCTGCGGTCATTGCTGCTGTGGGCATCTGAAGCCTGCTTCTATTTGTTTCCAGGATCCATGCAGCTGGCTACCCAGCATGCACCTATCAATCTCAAATCTGCGCAGTAATGACACTGCGCGGCGCACCTTGTTGATTACAGGAAGTTCCCGCCCTGTATGACAACCTGTCCATCAGCAATGTCAATCAATTTCACTATTAGGCTTCATGTACACAAGCAGCTCCTAAACTCGAGTTTAGGAGCTTCTGACATTTTTTTTGCCAAAGCTGCTAAACTCAACTCCGTAAGAGCCTATGTGTCCATGTACATGTAGGCTTTTAGCAGAGTTTAGGAGCTGCCGCGTATAGGTGAGGTTAAACCTCCCTCTCCTGAACGCGGAAGAATCACATTCAGGATAGGAATGTTTTGACCGCCGACAATGGAAAAATTCAAAACCCAGACAAAATCGCATTTTCCCATGGCCAGCAGTCAGGGTAGGCTTGTGTACATGGAGCCTTAGGGCTCATGTACACTGCAGCTGATAAACTCACGTTTAGGAGCTGTTCAGCTTTTTTTTCAGCAGCCCCTGAACTCTCCCTAGTGTTTTCCTATGTGTCCATGTACACATAGTCATTTACAGTCATTTATAGGAAGTTGAGTTTACAGTTGTTTTTTTGAACGCAGAAAACTTGCATTCAGCAGTAGATTTTATCAGCGTTTCAAACGCTTGTAAACGCGGCTAAACACATTTATAAGCGTTTTAATTTTTTTTTAACTCTTCCATTTCCAGATGCTGTCCAGAGCCTTTTTTCATCATGAAAAATGCATGCAAAGTAAACAATGCATGCAAAGGAAAACTCCTGGTACTCAAATGGACCTGGTACACCATACTTTGAGGTTTCACATGAAAGAAAATATGTTAGACACTGCTGCAATAATTTCTGCACAGAAATGAGCTGGAACACATCCAAACTCTACAAAAAAAAAAGAAAAGACAGCTAATCTCAACAAACACTGCTCTATCTGCTTCTGCTCTCTCTATTTCTCTCAAAATGTCTGAAATAGTTAATTTTTTACTGTTTTTCAGTGCATTCAGGGCATTTTGGAAGGTCTCCTGGGTTATCTTTAACCTCCCTGGCGGTATCCCGAGTGTAGCTCGGGGTAAAGTTTCAGTACCACAAGCGGTAACCCCGAGCTACACTCGGGCTTACCATGCGGTGCTGCTCCAGGATTTGTTCTTCTCTTACCTTGTGCTGCGCTCCCGCGATGTCCCTCCTGCAGTGTCCCTTGTAATGTCCTCCGGCGGATGTCGGCATCTGTCTTCTGGGTTCTGTCCCCTGCGACGTCGGGACGTACGGGGACGGAACGGCGGGAAATTTGAAAATGACAAAAAGTGACATTCACTAAATTCACTAAAATAACATAGTAAAACATTACGGTATCAAACCATTTCACATACATTTTGTCCCGAGTGCTTTGTCCTGTGCCCTGCCTGCATTTTTACTGTTCTTTCTGCCTGGAAACAGAGAAATGTCTATGGCGTCCAAAAAGCGTCCCTTTAGGTCAAAAGCGGTTTTAGACCGGATAGAGAACAGCGATAGTAAATCAGAACCACTTGCAGAATTGAGTGATAATGATTTGTGGGGAAATTCGTCATCAGACACTGAAAATGATTTTGCTCAGTGATGTGCGAACTTGGCGCTATATTTCAAATTTCATTGTTTTTGGTTTGATTATATTATTGAATTACATTTATTATTATATTATTATTTTTTATGATTATTTATTAAATTATAATTTATGATTTTGTGTTTCAAATTTTAACATACCCGGGATGTTCGGACAGATTTCAGTGAGTTATTCCTAAAAATTACAGGCCTACAATAAAAAAAATACATATTTCGATGCAAAAAAATGTACCGCTTTGAGCACAGAAATATGAACATAATCAGGCAGCTAGGGAGGTTAAAAAAACGCTTCTAAACGCAAACACTCATAAATATGCATAAACGCAGTATGCAAACGCGGCTAAATAGACATTTTTCAACCTACGTTTTCCAGCAGTCAGTTTCCATCGTTCAGAAGTGTCCCGTGTACATGGAGCCTTAGGCTTCCCAAGGACACCTGAGATCGATGACGCTGATATCCCAGGAGTCCTAGGGAATCGCCTAATGACAACATATATGAAAAAAAGGTATTTAGAAATAATAATAAAAACAATTGCGATTCCAGACTGTACTGCGGATGGGCATTGTGATGCCAGGAAAATATAAAAATGGATGGAACTCCGCTTTAAAGCACTAGAGAGGAAAAATAATACCAATACATTAGATGGGCTTGTTTTCTTTTACAGAACAGCTCTGCTTACCAGGAAACTATAGTATTTCACTTTAAGCCACTAATAATATGAGTCTTCAGGCAGAGGACAACATAAGAAAAGCTCAGGCTGCAATACTTACTATCAATTCAGAGCTGCCCCCTTCAAACCTTTATTTTCGCCAGAAGATGTCCTCAGTCTTTTGGGTTTAATGACACCAAGCAGGTGTCACAGGAAGTGAGGGGAAATCTCCCCCAAATAGGTCACAGACAGAAATAATACCATAGAAAAAAATAACACTTTCCACTCTGACCAAAAGGAGAAACATTTTTTGGCTCGAGTTAGTCTTTAAAGTGAAGCTAAACTCTGGTTTTAAAAAAAATGCATTCAGGTATGCATTCCTAAAGTGGAACCTCACTCTCTCAATCAACATTTACTATTTTTAATTCTTATGCTGCTGACATTAGTAAACAGGAAAGCATATAAACAATTTTTTTTTACATTTCTTCAGCTTTTTCCTGGTTTATGTGCCTAGGCAAATGATTTTATAGATCTCAAGAGTCTTCAGGAGGGGAAGAGGGGTTTTCTCAGCTAAACACACCCTCCTGTTTGCATGCCTGAGCTAAGGACAGATGGATTCTAGGAAGTGAATTCTACATGAATCATCTGCCCTTACTCAAGGTGGCCATGGCCAGAAATGATAGGGAGTGTTTTTCAAGGTGATTTCTCAGCAAAATAAAACACGCAGATGGGGGGAGTTTAATTTAAATATAAAAAATTAATTAAATAGCTTTTTTGGTTTGTGGCACTTCGGTTTTAACTCAAAAAAGTGCTCTCAGTCTCCTCTAAATCTCCAAATTTCTTTTGTTTATTGCCTGCTGACTTCCTGTTAGTGCAGTGGTGCTCAACCTTCTGAAGAACAAGGGCCACTTAAGTGATTTATTAACCAGTCGTAGGCCACAATGAAAGGAAATGGTTAATATTTTTACAATTTTGAATAGCATAATGAACATTTTCCTCCTGCAGCCACTAATTGCTGGAGGGAGGGAGGAGAATCTGGCTTTCAGAGGTTGCAGGAGGAAATGAAGAGGATTGGTTCCTGTATATGCAGCCCCTTCTGTCCAAGTGTAAAACAGAATGTGACAGGGACGCAACACAGGCCCCCTTGAGTATGGAGTGGGATAACCATTGTGTCCCTTGAAGTTACTCCAGTGGTTGGGGCTATGTGATAAAAACATTTCTCAACTATGGGGTTTTACTGCCCCCCCCCCCAAAGCGCAAATGTAAAGAGCTCTTACTGTCCTGAGCCCCCTATAAGGCTGCTTTCACATTGATGTGCTGCAGTTTGCCTTACAGAAAAGTAATACTTTGTGTCTGCCTCATTTTTAGGTGTAATTTGAATTGTGGGTATTTAGTACGTCTGTATTTTTTAATTTCAGGTATTTATATAGCGTTGACAGCTCACACCGCACTTTACATACTGTACATTCACATCAGTGTCTGCCCTCAAGGAGCATACAATTTAAGATCCATATTTTATGTGTATACATATTAGAGACAATTTGGACAGCAGCCAATTAACCTACTAGCATGTCTTTTGAGTGTGGAAGGACACCAGTGCACCCAGAGGAAACTCGGGCAAGTACAGGGAGAACATGCAGACTCCATGCAGATAGTGTCCTGATTGGTGTACGAACTGGAGCCCCCACTGCTGCAAGGCAGAAGTGCTAAGCACTAAGCTACGGTGCTGCCCATATGTATGCTCCTTTGCAAAATTATTGCTGCAAGAATACTAGGTACAAGTTAAAGCACCTAGAGATTGCATTACTTTTATTCATCCTCTGCAGTCTAGGCATATAAAGACTAAAATAACATGTGAGGAGGGCAGAAGGAAGAGGAGTGCTGGTGATTGGAGGAGTTGAGAGGGAGTTAGTTTCGCCAGATTGCCATGCCATGTAGTCTACAGGTTACCTGTTCAAGAGACAGTTGGTCTCTATACTGTGTGAAAAAAAGGCACAGTACGGAAGATGAGGTATATATCAGGGGTGGCAGAACTGGTTTTATCCATTCAAGCACAAAAGGCTTCATGTACATGACCGTACAGGGGCCATATTGTGAGCAGAGCCTGTATAATGGCTCCCGCATGACCCACTACTGCCAGGTACAGCCATCCATTGATATGTATAAGGCTCCCGCATGCGCATTGATATACGTTTTGAATGCATCTGGTGTGCGTTTGGGACATACACTATCTGCGTTCACACCAATAGCTATGGTCCTGGGAGAGGCATTACTCATTCTCTGCACACTGTACAACCCCTGTATGGTTGGGGTCATGAAGCCAAAGGCACGGGGGTAGGTAAATCTGATAATATAGGCTGGTGGGGTGGTAAGGCTTTATATTGACACAAGTCTATGGGGGAGATTTACTAAAACAGGAGAGTGCAAAATCTGGTGCAGCTCTGTATAGAAATCTTGCCAAAGCTTAATTGAACAAGCTGAAGTTAGAAGCTGATTGGCTACCATGTACAGCTGCACTAGATTTTGCACTCTCCGGTTTTAAAAAAAAATCAGCCCCTATGTATTCTGGAAGTGAAATGTACAAATCAAACTACAATTTGATTGCAAATCTGTTTGAAATATTTGTACTGCTCCTCTTTTACACCATCTCTCTGTGCAGTTTGGTTGTATAATTACTGTTCCTGGAAGAAGTCTACCCACCCTAAAGCTGGCCATACACTGGTAGATTTTTGAGCGTACAAAATATTTAGTCCGTACATTTAATAATGCCAACAGAGACACAATGAATGTCGTTCAAAAGCACTTAAAATTTTCATTTACTTTTAACATTCAGTTTTGATATGAATGAAATTAACAACACAATAATGACATACTCTGCTAAAAATGAGTTCATTCGGGGAAAAAATTCCATCTTTCTCCCACTAACCATTAGAAAATTGAACAAACCTTTTGAAAATTACATTTTTTAATTTTACTACTAATGTATGGACAGCTTGAGTCAAATCAGACGACACCAAGACCTGGGGTACTGGCTTACATAGGCACAGTTTATTAAATGTATATCAATTGAGTACTCTTCATGATACTTTTTTTTATTTCCATTAACATCCAGAATTTTTAAGACAAGATTTTGGGGTGTACCTCCTTCTTCAAAGTCCAAACAGTACTAAACCTTGAAGAAAAGGGTGCACACTGAAAGTTTGTCCTGAAAATGTGGGTGTTAGTGCAGATAAAAAAAGTATTACTGACAGTACTCGATTGTTTTTACTCAATTGTTTTTGTTGCAAGTGCATTAATATGGCTACAGTCACAACAAACATTTATATCTCATCTTGCTATGCCTTCTGTTTATTTTCTTGTTATTGTGCTTATGACTGTTTCTTCCTTTCCTTCTTTAGGCTGGTGTTTGGTATGATATACCCAGCATATAACTCCTACAAGGCTGTGAAGACGAAAAATGTGAAAGAATATGTAAGTAATAAAACTGCCCCTAAGCTTACATTTCTTTATTTTGTTTAGAACTTAACAAAAAAAAGTGTCCTAGTTTACACTTACGGTTTGGGGGTAGGGGGAGGTGAAGTGGTGGTTAAAAATAGGTGGTTGAGCCACAATTTTAATGCCCCTCAAAGGCAGCTGGACAGCGTTGTACACATGCAACAGAAAAATGTATACCCTCTGTTGTGTTCAGCAGACAGTACTGCTGCAAAACAGATGAATAAGGCGGTGCTACAATGACAATGCTAGGCCTGCATTTGCAGCTTGGTATTCACATTCATATTCACATTCAAAAAAAGGTATTCAGGAGATATCAGTACTGTCCACTTTTTGGGGGGGGAGATTTCCCTTCATTTCCTGTCCCAGAGATACAAGTGAGAAGAAATCCTCCAAGGTGGTGGGAAATCCCCTCTTGGGCAGTTGTCACTGGAATAGATGTTTCCTTGGTAAGATTTCCTCTATTTCTGTTCTGGTGACGAATATAACATTTTGTATTTCCAACCACTTTAAGAAGACCAAAGATGGAAACATTACATACCAAAGCCACTGTACAGAGAGGTGAAGATATGGCTTCATCCTGAACTCCTCTTGACTACACTCCCCTGACATGTTTTGCCCACCCATGGGGCTTATTCCTAGAGATGACATCAGGAAGAGCTTAGAATAAAGCCGTAGCTTCACCTTTCTGTATAGTGGTTTTGTTCTGGTGTATGTCGCTTCCACCTTCTGTCTTCTGACCTGCTTCTGCTAGGCTGGATCTGTTTGTTTGAACGCCAACACCCGATCTGTGCTTTGGACCACAGGGAGAGGCTTTGTTGTGTTTTGAGTGGCACTCCAGGTTCTTTGTATATATATCCCAGCAGTTTAAATTACAGTGATAGTGGTGACCAGGATAAATAGATAGGGAAAGTCCACTCAGTGAAAGTTCCAAACAGCAGCAAAAACCTGATGAGTGTTATCCCTTCCCTACTGTATCCAAAATTATGAAAATAAAATTGGCTTTATATAAAAGTTATTGAATAATAATAGATATAGGCTGTATGTGTTCTGACCAATTTTCAGGCTAGGGAAAGTAGTTACCTTCCAATAAATGGTTCAGATACCTTTTAACCCCAGCAGATGGCTTAGTGACTGCCCAAGATATTAAATATGGATGTATGATAGTCAGACCTACCCATGTATGCCTTCCTTGTATGACTACTGTTTCACTGCTCACAGCCCTGATGTTGGATAGTGGTATCCAGGTCTAAACTTGTGATCTGGTTTTTGAACACATACATTATTTGATACAGGCTGGATGGCTCCAACCTATCTGCCCATTAGACAGCAGAAATAGAGACTTCTGTATTCATATCTGCTGTCAAAGAACTGGAGTTTTCAGCAATTGGTCAGCATGAGGCCTGCTTTGAAAGTTTAATCTGATGGTTTGGAGTAAATAACTGCTTCTTAGTAAGAACATGTTGATGCCTAAAGCTAGCCATGTATGGCTAAACTTTCATCTGATTCCTGTGAATCGAAATTCAAGCCATGGGTGGCCCCGCCAACACCATCTGACTCAACAAACTATAACTGAGAGATCAAAGGAGCTGGGTGGAAAACAGTCAGTTAAAAGGTGAATGTAGCCAATCAGTTGCAGTCACTGTTCATGTATTCTAACAGCTGCGGGTTCCGGCTAGCAGGGTAGATTTGTTTAGCGTCGATGGGGGAATCTGTGGATTTTGAATGCCATAATGCTGCAGGTCTCCCATGGCCATACATGGTAGGGCTGTTATATGATTATTTGATTTAATCATTTTAATTGTACAACAATCTATGCACCTGATCACTCCGATTCTAGTAAAAATTTGTATTCAGGTTTGTATCTCTTGTGCTGAATCTCTGTTGGGCATGCAAGCAGCAATTATATCTGAGTGCTCGTTTGCATAGTAGATATTATGCAAATAGTGGAGGTTTTTTCTTAGCTGGCAGTGGTGACTTTTACTAGTCAAATGTAACATTATTAGTTGCAGATGTTAACGCTTTGCTTTCCTTTTCATTACCATGCTTGTGTTAGAATGCTTGATGTTGTAATCGCTTTGACCAGAAAATTACAGTTTTATTTGGCAGTCTAGTAAAAAAAAAAAATCAGATGTAGAAGACATTACTATATCTAAGGGTTTGTTTACACCAGCCTTTGTACTAAAACTTTATGGGCTGGAGACCATTGTGTAGGGGCAGTGAATTCTGTTTTACTTTATTTTCCTTTTTTTTATCAATCTTATCAAAGTGTTCCAAAATGATGCTTCATTAAAGTCTATTCACCACAAAGCATTGCAGTGTGCTGTTGTGCAGTGATGAACAGTGAGTTGCACTATGTAAAATTGCAGCAAGTATGCACTGCAGGTCACTGTTGCATTGTAGTTTGAACAGGGCACAACAAGATCAACGCAGTTCATTGTAAATGGTTGAGCCCTAATTTGGCCATTAAAGCTGAACAACTCCAGACAATGGCTAAATACATAGATGAAATGTTTATTGTACTTTCACATCAGTCACTGCAATCAAGGAGCTTACAATCTAAGGTCCCTGACTCACATACATACACATACTAGGGCCAATTTAGATTGGATCTAATTAATCTACCAGCATGAGTGTGGAAGGAAACAGTATTATTAGGAGAAAACTCGCAAACACAGGGAAAATGTGTCATGGTTGGTCAGAAGTCCTAACCGCTATGACACTGTGCTGCCCAGTGATTTGTATTTCTGTCCATCCAGTTTTGAAATTCACACAGTTTGACACCCCAGAGAATAATAACTTTTACAGCTAAGAGCTTGTTCCCATCAGCAGCTGTGCTGAACGTACGGCTGCTGGTATGCACTAGGAGGGATATCTGCTTTGGGTTCAGCATGAAAGTGGTTGTAAAGGCAGAAGGTTTTTTTTTTTTAACCTTACTCCATTCTATGCAGTAAGGTAAAAAACCATCTGTATGCATCTTTTCCCACAGTCTCCCCTTAAATGCATACCGGTGCTCGATCTCAGTCCAACGATGTGCACAAGAGCAGAGGCTCAGATACAGCAGCAGGAGCCATTGACTCTCACTGCTGTCAATCAGAGCCAGTGGTGAGGGAGTCGGGCTGAGCCTTGCTCTGTGTGTCTTATGGACACACAGCATAGCTCGGGAGCGGGCATGCATGAGTGCTCCCATAGCAAGCAGCTTGCTATGGGGGCACTTGCGGGGGGAGGATCCAAGAGGACCGGTGCGGGATCCCAGAAGAGGAGAATCAGGGCTGCTCTGTGCAAAACCATTGCACAGAGCAGGTAAGTATAACATGTTTGCTATTTTAAACCAGAAAAAAACACAAACCTTTACTATTACAGTAATTCAAACTATCTTAAGCAGACAGCTTACAGTTGTAGGATTTCTGGTCAGTTTAGGAACTTTGAAGTTACAGCTGAACTCCAGAAATGATCTTTATTGCATATTTACATTGGTCCAACTTGGCACAATGCAAGTATGCATATCTAATATCTGATAGACTGCTGGGGAAGTTGTTAATCACCATAGTAGTCGATTCTACTATAGTGATAGCTACAATATTTTGAGTTTTGCTCAGGTGTAGTTGTCCCACAGAGGGTGACTCACTTGGGACCACACCATTCATAGAACGCTTTGTGTGTGTGTTTTTTTTTTTTTTTTTCAATGAATGTAAGACATCTTCTGGTTGGAAAAGGTGAAAAGGAGGGAGAGCGATGTAAAAATCTGAACTTTGTCCAATCACAGAATGTCTTGTATTCATCGGAAAAAGTACAGGGCATTCAATGAATGGTATCAGTGTCGAGTGAGTGACCCCCTGTGGTCAGTATGCTGTGGGAAAGCTGCGTACAAGACTCGGAAGATCACGGCTATCATTGGAGTTCAGCTTTAATGCTTATGTATTATATATATTGAGGTCTGGACTTGTCACCATTGCTCTAAATAAATCAGCGCACAGAATTCCCAAGGACAAGGAAGCCAGATGGTCTTGCTTTTGCATGTGAAGCTTGTGGCAGCACGAACGTTCATACAAGAACATATCTTCTTGCCAATAAAAATTGAGCAAAACTCCGTCTCTATCCTCAGAGTGGTAATTTTAGCTACGGATTGCTTTCCATATCCCATGTGTCTCAGATTTTTGGCAGCACATTTGTTGGGTCTGAGGAAAACTGGCTGTAGGATTCGGAAGACTTCAGAAATGTGGGCTTTTATCGCCATTGTAGAGTGAATGTTTGTGCTTTTTATTTTGATTGTTATGACTGTATTGGTTTGTTTTTCTAATCTTCTTTATTTAGAAAATAAATCTGTTTCATGTCTGTTTGGATTTTACTTGGACTGTTCAAAAATACATTTGCTTTAAGAAGTGTTTTACAGGCATGTATTGTGTTCCCTGCTGCAGATTTGGGATTTGTAGCCCTGTTATCATGCAGTCTTCAAACTAGCATGTCAATGTCATTTTAGGGTTCTCTTTTCTTTTTATACTTGGTCTTTGTAATGTAGGCTTTAGTCACATGGGCTTGCAAAATGAGAAACAAGGGCTAGTTCAAGGTGTGTGTTACGGCTATCTCTTGTCTTTAGGTTTTTCACAAGGGATATTGAACGCTGAAACCCTTTAAAAATGTGCGCTGAATGCACAGGAAACACGCCTGTAGGTTTTGAAACATTGCAGTTGAATTTAATGAAAGTGGAACGTTGAAGCAAAGCCTAGAGAATGTAACATGCCCTAAAATTCTTGACACTGCTGAAAGCTAATGTAGCCATACATTTAATACAGCATGCACGACAAGCGCACCTGTTAGTGGAGTAAAAAGTTTGTTTGAGCCAGCTTGGCCCAGATAAACTATTGAAATGATATTTAACCATGGAGATCAACTCTGGTTGAAATTTTTCTGATTCAGCCATCCTCGCATAACAGAAGTTGACTGAGTGACATCTGTCAAAGAGACATCATGGAAAATCTTCCTCAATCAACAGCTGCAGCAACTGAGCAGTGTATTCTGACCATGGCGGGTTTAGCTGTCAGAAAACAATGTCAGTGGGGGTATTCCTCCACCCACCTCGATTGTGTGGATGGAGGAGTCCATCTAAAATTCTAACCGTGTATGGCCAGCTTAACTGGTACAATGTATAGCGCTGGCTCAGGAGAATCCTTGTAGGAACTGTGAATCATCGGGCTTGTAGAAGCGGTATGAGAGTGGCATGGGCTGAAGGTCTTTGGTGATGCCAATTGCCTAGGTGCAAATAGCATCAACATACACAAAAGTATTGGGACACCTCTCCAAATCATTGGATTCAGGTGTTCCAATCACCTCCATGGCTACAGGTGTATAAAATCAAGCACCTAGGCATGCAGACTGTTTCTGCAAACATTTGTGAAAGAATGAGTCGCTCTCAGGAGTTTAGTGAATTCAAGTGTTGTACTGTGATAGGTTGCCACCTGTGCAATAAGTCCATCTGTGAAATTTCCTTGCTACTAAATATTCCACAGTCAACTGTTAGTGGTATTAAAACAAAGTGGAAGCAACTGAGAACAACAGCAACTCAGCCACGAAGTGGTAGGCCATGTAAAAGACAGAGAGCGGGGTCAGCGCATGCTGAAGTGTGAAATGCGCAGAAGTCACCAACTGTTTTCAGAATCAATAGCTAAAGACCTCCAAACTTCATGTGGCCTTCAGATTAGCACAACAACAGTGCGTGGAGAGCTTCATGAAAAGGGTTTCCATGGTTGAGCAGCTGCATCCAAGCCTTACATCACCAAGTACAAGGCAAAACATCGGATGCTGTGGTGTAAAGCATTCTGCCACTGGACTCTAGAGTAGTGGAGACGTGTTTTCTGGAGTGACGAATCATGCTTCTCTGTCTGGAAATCCGATGGACGTATCTGGGTTTGGTGGTTGCCAGGAGAATGGTACTTGCCGGACTGCATTGTGCCAAGTGTAGAGGGGGGACTATGGTGTGGGGTTGCTTTTCAGGGGTTGGGCTTGGCCCCTTAGTTCCAGTGAAGGGAACTCTTAAGCCATCAGCACACCAAGATATTATGAACAATTTCATGCTCCCAACTTTGTGGGAACAGTTTGGGGTGACTGCGCACCAGTGCACAAAGCAAGGTCCATAAGGACTTAGATGAGCAAGTTTGGGGTGGAGGAACTTGACTGGCCTGCACCTCAACCCCATAGAACTGCGAGCCAGGCCTTCTCGTCCGACATCAGTGCCTGACCTCACAAATGCACTTCTGGAAGAATGGTCAAACATTCTCATAAACACACTTCTAAACCTTGTGGACAGCCTTCCCAGAAGAGTTGAAGCTGTTATACCTGCAAAGGGTGGGCAACTCAATATTAGACCCTACAGACTAAGACTGGGATGCCATTAAAAGTCATGTGTAAGGCAGGCTTCCCAATACTTTTGGCAATATAATGTAGTTCAGTTGTAGAACAAATGCAATGGGATCCAAAGGGCTGCACACTTGAACACTGCATCCACTTTATTGATAATCTTTAAAAAGTCATATACAGCTACAGTAGACACCGTGGGAGCAAAGAAAAATACAGTTGGTTCATTTGCAGTCCGAACACGGTAGAGTAGCCACCTTTTAGGCATCATGCACATGGGGTGTCTGTTTAAGCCCCTCTGAATGCCAGAACTCCTGGCAGGAAAATGCTGCCTAAAAAATTACCTAAAAGCCACGTATTGCACATGCGTCTAGGTGCGTCAGCGTTTGAGCATTAATGCATTCTATGGACCAGAAGATGCATCTAGTGTTTATATGTGTTTAGGCGCATTTTCAGCTGCTCTCCTGAACACGCCTTGGTTTTTTTTTTTTTTTTGCAGCCTGCAAAGGCTCTTCTTCTAATACGCCTATATGCATGGACACATAGGCTTACATAGATATGCTTTTATAGGCTGAAAGAAAAAGCTCAATGCCTGTAAAAGTGGAATATTTTAAGCTTTGTGTGCATGAGCCCTTAAAGGAAATAACAACACTATACAAGGCACAACACAATACCTTTATTGAAAAATCTGGATGAAAAGAAAGACTGCAGAAAAAGATCACAACAGAGAGTAATATACAGGACATAAGTCTCTATGTATGTTCAGTCTGGTTTACACAGCAGAGGTTGCATCTCCAGCTCCCACACAGCCTTTCTGGAATAATTATACAGGCAACTTGTGATGGCTGTGAGAAATTAAAAAGTATTAAAACATGACCCATTCACATACAGAAATACATTTCCTGTGCATTATCCATTTATAAAAAATGAGGATGGTGCAGAGCCCTAACAGAGAAAATCTCCTCTCTCGTCAAGTTTGATGAACACAGTTTTTCTCAATAAAAGCAACTCTTCTTTTTTTTCAGGATATCTATAAACAAGCCTTCCTCTGTGCCCTGACTCGCTCCCTCTCAGGGATTCAGTTTGATCCTTGGTGGAAGATGAAGAATTGTAGCTCAGCAGCGCTATAGATGTTTCCAGTAAATAATTCATAGAACTTGCGTCTTGGAAAGAATCCAGAGGACATAGGAAGCCACCAGGGCTCACATTCCTGGAGACAAATAGCATGAGAGGACACAACGGGGAAATTTCACGTCCACACAGAAAGCTGAGAAGGAAAGAGACTTAATTTACATATAAATAGTTTCAGAATCCAGGTCAGGAGTGTGTGGCGGCTGCTCTGATTGATGAGGTCTCCAGCTGTCCATATGATAAGTTTATATGTGCAGCTGAGACTCGATTACTACAATGCAATCACAGCACTAATCTGTGTAATGTGAGGGCCTTGCTAAATACTTTATTGGGTACGCTTGCTCTCTCCAGGTTGATGTGTAAAAGTGAAAATATGCTGGTTTGGTTATCCAACAGGTCTGTAAAAGGAAAAAATAATGCTTTTAGGGCCAGTTCACGCCATAGAAACGCAGTGTGGATGCGTTCCAGATGTCTTTCTGCATGTGTGTGTTTTGATGCATTCCAGTGCGTTTTTCTCCTCCTTGTTTTTCTTCCAAAGTTTTCTGTTTTTTTTTTTTTTGTTTGTTGTAATGTGTTCCAAGGTGTTTTTGATGTGTTCCTGTACAGCTAAATGCAGAAAAATGCAGCTTGTTCTAACTTTTTTGGCGGCACTGGAATGTACTGCACTGGTGTGAATTATACCATTGGAACCCATAAAACCTACTGTCCATGCGGTTTTGATGCAGAAATAACACACTGGACTGCATCTGGTGTGAAATGGCCCTCAGGTCAATATATATATATATATATATATATATATATATATATATATATATATATATATATATATTTTGCTCAAAAAATTAAAGGAACACTTTGAAAACACATCAGATCTCAATGGGGAAAAATATAATTCCGGATATCTATACTGATATGGACTGGGTAATGTGTTAGGAACATAAGGATGCCCCATCGCTTGATGGAAAAGAAAATTATTAACTTACAGAGGACTGACTTCAAAGACACACCGAAAATCAAAGTGAAAAAATGATGCAGCAGGCTAGTCCATTTTGCTGAAATTTCATTGCAGCAACTCAGAATGGTACTCAGAAGTTTGTATGGCCCCCACATGCTTGTATTCATGCCTGACAACGTCGGGGCATGCTTCTAATGAAATGACGGATGGTGTCCTTGGGTATTTCCTCCCAGATCTGGACCAGGGCATCACTGAGCTCCTGGACAGTCTAAGATGCAAACTGGCGGCATCAGAGGAACCGAAATGTGATATTCCAGAGGTGTTCTATTGGATTTAGGTCAGGTGAGCATGGGGGCCATTCAATGGTATCAATTCCTTCATTCTCCAGGAACTGCCTGCATACTCTCACCACAGGAGGCCAGGCATTGTTGTGCACCAGGAGGAACCCAGGATCCACTGTACCAACATAGGGTCTGACAATGGGTCCAAGGATTTCATCCTGATACCTAATTGTAGTCAGGGTGCCATTGCCTAGCCTGTAGAGGTCTGTGTGTCCCTCCATGGATATGCCTCCCCAGACCATCACTGACCCACCACCAAAACAGTCATGCTGAACGATGTTACAGGCAGCGTAACGGTCTCCATGGATTCTCCAGGCCCTTTCACGTCTGTCACATGTGCTCAGGGTGAACCTGCTCTCATCTGTGAAAAGCACAGGGTGCCAGTGATGGACCTGCCAATTCTGGTGTTCAATGCCAAATGCAAATTGAGCTCTATGGCGCCAGGCAGTGAGCACAGGGCCCACTAAAGGATCACCCTCAGACCACCCTCATGAAGTCTGTTTCTAATTGTTTGCTCAGAGACATTCACACCAGTGGCCTGCTGGAGGTCATTTTGTAGGGCTCTGGCAGCGCTCATCCTGTTCCTCCTTGCATAAAGGAGCAGATACCGGTCCTGCTGATGTGTTAAGAACCTTCTACGGCCCTGTCCAGCTCTCCTAGAGTAACTGTCTGTCTCCTGGCATCTCCTCCATGCTCTTCAGACTGTGCTGTAAGACACAGCAAACCTTCTGGCAATGGCACGTATTGATGTGCCATCCTGGAGGAGTTGGATTCCCTGTTCAACCTCTGAAGAGTCCAGATATCACCTCATGCTACCAGTAGTGACACAAACCCTAAGCAAATGAAAAACTAGTGACACACAGTCAGAAAATATGAGTAGGGAAAAAAATGTCAATGGCCTCCTCCTTTAAAACCATTCCTGTTTTGGGTGTTGTCTCATTGTTGCCCATCTAGTGCACCTGTTGTTAATTTCATTAACACCAAAGCAGCTGAAACTGATTAACAATCCTCTCTGCTACTTAACTGACCAGATCAATATCCCAGGAGTTTAACTGACTTGATACTATACTCCTGATTAAAAAGTGTTCTTTCAATGTTTTTGAGCAGTGTGTGAGTGTGTTGTGTGTGTATATATATATTTGCTAAAAAAAATGATTTAACACAGGCCAAAGGATTCCCAGAACACTATGGGCAAACCAAAACACAGCACAGTCCACAGTAGATTGCTATTCAGAGGGCATTTGTCAGGTGGTGAGGAGGCATAATGTTACCTCTTCACTGCCTTTTTATCTCCCCAGCATGTGTAGTTGCATCTTTGCAACTTAAGGACCTGTATTTACTGCCCCCAAACCACAAGTATGAACTAAGCTTTGCCAAGTCAGTAAATTGTTTTTCCCAAAAGGTTGTAATTAGAGATATGTATGTGAAAAGGAATCTAAAGTGCTACCTCAGTATATGCAACATAAAAAAAGAATTATTTTAAAAAACGTTATATAAAACATAATGCACTCAACCACAACACATTCCCTATAAGACCTGTTTTTCTCATGTGTACATACAAAGGCTGATTTGTCACTGAAAATGCCCTACATTAAAGATAGTGGCTGGAAGTATGGATACTGCCCGACAATGCATGCTACTTTCACCTGAGGTCAAAGATTGATAGTGTATGACTGGCACAGCTTAAAGAGGAGCTCCAGTCTCCACCAGAAAAAATAAAAGTCAGCAGCTACAAATACCATGGCTGCTGACTTTTAATATAGGGACACTTACCTGTTCAGGAATCCAGCGTTGTCCTCACCTGAGCCAATTCTTCAATAAGCTTCGGGTCCAGCTGTGGGTATCTTAAATAAGGGAAGCTGGTTCCCACTATGTATGCACGAGCTGCACTGCACTTTGTGAATGGTCCCGTAGTCTTCTGGGATTTGTGATGTGTCCCAGAAGGCTGCAGAGGAAGGAGGCAAACTTCCATCCAGATCGCTGCTATCCCCCCCAAAAGTGCCAAGAATTAAAGAAGCTTTAGGGTGAACCTCCCCCAGTTTGCTTCATTGTACTTGGAGAGGGGGTATATGTGGGGTCAAGCTCAAATTTTTAGTAAAAATACAATACAGTTAATTTCAAGGCACGCAATTGCAAATTATTACCCAATTTGTTGTAAAATAGAAAAGAGAAGGTTGCAACAAGTAAATAGATACCCAAAAATCAACAAATGATAGTAAACTTCAGTACCATACAATTTCCAAGTGACACTTTTAACACAGGTCATCAGTTTAGAGTTAACTGTGAATAATGGCCCTAAAATTATTGCTGCCAATCCAGAGTGTGTGGCGATTATGTACCTTGTGTAGCACAATCAATGTATCGTACGAGGGCACTCCAGACGCATGTGTCTACTCATATGTGCGTGTACATAGGGGCAGGATGGGCATACAGGGGAGGGGGGGGGGATTAAGTGCTTGGCTGTTACTTTGTTTTTGTATAGTTATTTGCACTTTATATCAATTAGGGAACCTAAAATCTCCTAAAGTTTCAAATGTAATTGGGGTGCGTGGAAGCAATCGGACAACCCATCACTTACACCTGTCAGCCACCTTGTCAGATTTTCAAACTTGCCAGGAGTTTGCTGCCAACACATGACATACAACAGTGGCAGTTAAAAGGAAGTTTACTCTCTTGAAAATAAACTTTTGCAGATGTTGCCTTGTGAGAGAAATATGGTATACCATTGCTGATTTTCTTCTGCAAATGTTGTTTGCTCTCTGTTGGACTGACCCACTTGGTTTTATACTTTCTGAACCAAAGACTATGGGTCTTTGGTTCTGACTAACACTAAAGCCAGCAATAGACAGATCGAAATTGGGCAGGCTTAGCAGGAACCGGTCAAATTTTGATCCATCTATGGGCAGTCTGGTTGTATTGAAGTTGATTCATCGATTGGCTTCAGTACAACCAGCCTTTTGTTCTTTTTTCACCCGATCGTTGTATTCTGGTTTCCCACCAGCGGAACACAATAGCACTACGGGACAGATTCCCTTATCAACACTGACTGGGTTTATGGGGGAATCAAGCATTTTTCTTTCCTTCAACCCATGGCTGAAGGAAAGAAAAATGCATAATGTTTAGCCTGACTAAGATTATGACTAAGAAAAGTCAGAGGAATGTTAGAAGCCAGAGGATCTGCATGACAGCCAAAAAGTTAGCATTTTAAAGAACAAGACCTAAGTGCTTGAGGTGGACTTCTTTTAAAAGAAACAAAATCACAGCTTTTTGCCTGATGCATGTTTTTTGTGATGAATACAGGAAACTCTATTGGCCCCTTATTATTATTATACAGTATTTATATAGCGCCAAAGGGTACGCTCAGCGCTGTACAGTAGCAAGGGGGACAGAACATGAGACAAGACAGTAACAATACAATACACGAGGGGTTCGAGGGCCCTGCTCTTTCGAGCTTACAATCTAGGAGTTATGATTGTATTTAATACAATTTTGTATTGTATGTAGTGTATTGTGCTGTCGTATAGAGGAGTGAATTTGCCTTTATAAGAGTGGCAGCACCTGACTTAGCGAGGCAGCTCATCTGATGAATGAAAATTCCCAGTAAAGGCTGCCTTACCATAGCACGGCATGCTTTGTCTCCTCCACGGCTGATTTTTCTCACTCTCAGTATGTATTTAAGGTAGGCAGATGCGTGTGGCCCATTGAGGCGATGCTATTGTCTGCTTACTGTAAATTGATTTTTTTAGACTCGAAAGAAATGGACGAATGAGAACCCCGTTGGAACATCTCTCCATGGAGACTGGATATTTTTTTTTCCTCTCCTTTCTTCAGTGATAAAATTACATTTTGCTAGGATACGGAAGCTAGGCTGATGCATCGGTTGCTGGGTTGCCATGGAAACTAGTGTAAATGAAGCTTGATGGTAGGGTGAAAAGCATCTTATTCTCGCTTGTGTTAGCCCCCAGCCTTGAAATAATCGATCATGTTTAAAGTGGCACATAGAAAAGAGGAACAATTTTGAAAGAAACAATTTTTACGTGTGTTTTCACATTTATATTTCTGTAAGGCATTTAATCCAGTTTAAAAAAGGTGTGTTGCCTTGCTGAAGGCAATGTACAATGCTGAGATCTTTATGGCCTTTTTAAGACCATCAGTGGAGGAGTTAATCACAGCAGCAAGCTGGGTTACAATTGCAGGTTAGAGCACATGTAGGAGTGTGCCTTGACGGTGGCCTTCACTATTGCGCACAGTGCAGCTCTAAGAGACCTTTTAGCACTCTACCTGTATAATGCGTTGAACCCTAAGAGAAGGGCACTTTTAATGTGCATTGGTGTTACACTTAACTGTTAAGCTGAACGCAGTGCTGATTGACAGGTCCAAGCCTGTATGTTTCAAAGAAAGCCATAATAATAGGAGCTATGTTCCAGCTGTGTTAAACATAGCTGAAAGCCTGCTAGATGTAAGCACTCTCAAACTGATCGCGTACACATGCCCTTAGAGAAAATAGGCTAACAGCTAATTAGCTTCTCTGGGCATCCACTCCACTTTTCCTTTCCTGTACTTGTTCAACACATTTCCAGGATTGGTTGAATAAAGCTATCCTAACACACAGCATTATTTATCACTGGTTCCACAAGCGAGATGTTTTCTGTCCAATTTCATAATCACGTCCTTTGAATTCCATTGTTTTGTTGATCAAGTGGAATGCTGTAAGCTTCACCCCCTTCTTGGGTTAGTAATGACAACACAAATGGAGGACCAGAATCTCCAGCTGGCAGATCTTTATGATGGACCCAGTTGTGCAGGGCCAAATTTTCCCAACACTGAATTTCTCTATCAAAGATACTTTCTATACGAATACACCCTCTTGCCACTTAGTTTGGCTGTATTTATGGCATCATAAAGAGCAGCAAAGAAGATTGAAAGAAAATACAATATACATTGCAGTTTTATTCCTTCTGTAGTCAGAGTTAATTTTTCTTTTAAATTATATTTTCTTAACCAGGTTTTCCATACTCCTTTAGGGTTTGGGAACCAAATAATGAGCTTATGGGTGTGGATCACTTCTGAACAGGGCCCTTTTTTCTCAGAGAACCCCCTACCTACCTCTGTGCATCGTCTCTTGGATCCACCCCCAACCTACCTCCCAGTACCACCCCTTTTAGAGAATACAAAACCAGATAGACCCTTTAATAGACCCTCCAGCAGCCAGTAACAATAGTCCTCTCCATCAACAGTAGATCCCTTCCTGCAACGGTTGATCCCCAAGCAACATTAGACCCCATCCCCAAAAACAGTAAACCTCCCCAGCAACAATAGGCCCCCACAACAATAGATCCCCCAGTAATGATAGATTGCTCAGCAGCCACCATCAATATAATCAACCAAAACCTGCGCCAAAATTTAAATCACCAACCAATGCTGCTGCTCCTTGTAGACCAATAATCAAACAAAAATGTGTAAAAAAAGAAAAAACTGCGCAAAAAAAACTTAACATAAATAATAATAGTGTCTAAATCAAAACAATAATGTCCCAATCCAAAAAAATGTTCCACATCCAATGTGCTCCAAAAGAAATAGTGATGGATCTCGTGCAAAGGAAACTTCAGTGTATTGACACCCTCTGTGACAACCAATATATATTGCACTCACCAAATGTAATGGACTCTCAAAAGTTTTAAGAGTCAAAAACGCTTTTTGGATAATGAATTTCCTGCCAATAGGGACCTCCACCTTTCATAAAGCTGCTCCAATGGAAGGATTTTCCTCACAATTTGCTCAATATAAAAAATAAACTAATAGTGTAATATTGTCAAAAGCAATTTATTCCCAAAAATCTACATTAATTGCACTCACATGTTTAAAACACAAAAAACGCCTTTAGTCAATTATATATGACCATCATAGTCATCCCTGCCACTGAAGATTTCCCCAGAGAAATGAATTGGCAGCTCTCATGGAAAATACAGTGAAGATATCCCTGGAATGCAGTGTTCCGCATGCATTCCACTCACCGGACGTGACGTCAGGACATATCGAGGAATGACCGGACATTGCGTCGCTCGTTTTGCCCCTCCTCCAGGGCATTATCAACGACCAGATGATGGAGGTACGGTAGTGCATCATTAAATAATTTAGAGGGATTCACATATGCCAATCGGCCAGCAATTTCTTACCAGGGTTTAAAAGGGAAGAAGTAGGTAAGGGGACCTTTGGACATTTGCACACTAAAAATCTTTAATCAAAGGGGACAAAACCTCCCTTTCTTCTGTGGTCACCAATGTATTCAAATGTTTCAAAATAGATCACAGATGTCCTCCAGGGAAATAAGCCCTTAAAGTTTAGGGATTAATTCTAGGAAATTCCATTGATCTAGTCCCCATTCCTTCATACTTAAAGTAGAACTCTGAGCAATTCTTAATAGAAAAAACTTTAAAGAAAGTGCAGCGCTAAAATAAATGCATATTAATACTTCCAATCCATAAACCAGCTGAACATATGATCGAACATAAAATCACAATATGTTAATATAAATGTATAAAATGGTGACAGTCTGTGATAGGTGATGGTTACAGGAGATGTTAGTGACTTCAACGTTCCAGGTGGCGAGGTGATAGAATAGCTAAAATACGCACTCACCAGATGCGCATCCTTATATATGCATATAATCAATTACCAGAGGTCCCCCTCAGGGATGGGATGGATGAGCTGAACCGCTTATAACGGACTCTCCCCCTCTTGGTATTGGTCTAGTCAGTAGTCGTCTCTTGGGATAGCCCCGAGTACCACCGTGGAAGCCTCTCAGATATAGAGTCGGGTGGGTCACCCTGGACCTGGCGTTCTCCTCTAGTAGTGGTGGGCTGATGTCAGCAATATATTAATATTTCCTGTGCCATGGAACGTGGGCTCTAGGGATGAATTGTTGGCTCTCAGGGGAGTCAACACAAATAATAGCCCATAGTGTAGTAATTTTGATAAAAATTAATTTATTAATCCACGTGGGTAAATGATAGAGTGATAAAATCAAAGTATGTGAGTAAATAAAAAATACACTGACCGTACAGTATTATAAAGGAGGCCACCTGATCTATAACAGGAGCTGGTGGCTGGACGTCACGGCGTTAATAAAAAACTCTTTAATCACTATGTGTTCAATAAGTGATTAATCTAGACACGTACTTAAATTTGGCTTCATATGAGCTTCTTGTAATTACTTGCATTGCAGATTGGAAATAGTAGGTAGACCAGAGGGGAGAATACTACTCCTTCATTGTCTAGTCAGCAGGTTTGGGGAGGAGAGGTGTTTGCGGAAGCAGAACTTTATTATCCATACTTTTCTGTAGTCACCCATCTGGAAGGTGAGTGACTATTACCATGATACCAGGACAGGAAGGTCTTGAACTGTGCAAATGGATGATGCTTGCAGCTAAAAGAGTAGGGAAAGTCATGTAAGTGAGACATGTTTTTAAATTGAATTTACTTATTATTATTCTCATGCCAGCGTGGTCTGTGCTATGACTGTTGTCCTCTCACTGTATTCGCTATCACCTCTCTTACAAAACGTGGAGCATGAGCGAATGGTTACATAGCACAGAATCATGTAACAAGACTCTGTAATTCTACCTATAAGTCCATTAGGCTGCAAAGAGACATAAAACAGAATGTTGTATAATGAATATTCCTTCCGACTCCAGCACAGTTGCTGTGCTTTGGATAGACGTGCAGTTCATTAGTTGATTTGTTTTTTTTTTTTTTGCTTTGAGTTGTTTATTTTCTGATGTACTCTTTCAGACTTTCTTATAGTACAGGGAACACTCATGGTTGTCATGCATATCAACTAAATGGTTGAGCCTGAGTGTGATTGGCTGCTCGGGTGACTGTACTTTGCGCTGTTACCAAGCAAAGCATATGCGTTGTTTGTGTTTTTGTTTTCAGTAAACTAGAGCACCAGATGTCACTGGTACAAGTGATTAGATCTTGGAATCTCCTAGAATTTTAGACCTCTGCTTGACAGTTGCTATGGGTGGCCTTCGTTGGCTCCTGTTACTAGGGATTTGGAGCCCTGGGGAAAATTAATTCAGCAACTGTAGTGTTTCTGTGACTGGAAGAGCAAAAAGCAGGAGTGATAAAAGAGCCATACTCTGACTGATAGAAAGCAAATATTTTATTTATTGTAGCCTGTTTCTGATTTATGGAATGTGAGAATATTCTAGGGTCACCACGTATGCAAACAGCAAAAGTATATTCAGTGCCATACACAAAAAGGGGGGAATTACTAAAACTGGAGAGTGCAAAATCTGGTGCAACTCTGCATAGAAACCAATCAGCTTCCAGGTTTTATTACCAAAGCTTAATTGAACAAGCTGAAATTAGAAGCTGATTGGCTACCATGCATAGCTGCTGCAGATGAGTTCTCCAGTTTTAGTAAATCTCCTCCAGAGTGTCTGAACGAAGAACTGTCTGTTTTCTTCCTAGAAACCTGAGTCTTCCTTATGTCTTCTAACCTTGGACAAAGAAATGGGGAAATTTGGTTGGGTCATACAAAACAAATGATGCTGGCAATGAAATATAACAGCAGGAAGCTGATTGCGGTGGGTGACAGACCCAAGGTATCATTTTATCACCTGTAATAGACCTGGCAGTACTGCCTAAAACTTACCAGTCATTGCAAGACTAGCCCAACTCATGGGAAAGTAAAAATACTCCCTTGCATTGGGGCTACCCCTGTACTGAATGGAAAATGTGCTGTCTAAGCTTTAGGGCAGTGGTCTCCAAACTGTGGCCCTGGGGCTGGATGTGGACCTTTGCTTGCCTTTATCCGGCCCTTGGGGCAATATCCCTACCACTGACACCTACAATGGAGCATCATTTATGCCACTAACAGAAACAATGGGACACTATTCCTTTTACTGACATCAAGGATGCAGCACTATTCCCCCACTAACACCAAATACTCCTCTATCTGTTACTAAAGATGGCTCATTGTTTACTTTCACTGATGCAAGGATGTTTTCTACTCCAAGTGACCATGATCCCCCAAAAGCCTGAAGGATAGTAAACTGGCCTTTTGTTTAAAAAGTTTGGAGACCCCTTCTCTAGGGTATGGGTAAAGTCGATTTTCTTATCTAGTCCTCTGCTCACAAAGCAGCTGGCGCTCTCCTATGCTCCAGTGGTGAACTGTACCTTGGTGACCTTGCGTCCAGTGCAAGTCTATAGGCTCTGTATTGCAACTGCTAGAGCATAGGGGGGAAGAGGTTGCGGGAAGTCTTGCAGGGAAGAGGGAACCTGCGGTTCCTGTTCCTCTTTTCTCACCAGACACTCCTTGATTAGACACATGAATGCACCTGAATTATGAAATATATAGAAAAGAAGAAAATATCCACTTTCTGAAAGCATATCTGATATTCTCATATTGGTTGCCAAGTTGCTTAGGTGTCCTTTTATGACACAGAGAATAGCTGCGATTCAACGGATCTCAGCTATTCTCTGGTCATTCACAGTTTATGACACTCAGGAGATCATGTCAGCCCTTCACTGGAGATCTGTGTTCTCCCTCCAGATTCTCCAGCCCAGAGCTGGAGAATCAGAGGGACCGCAAATTAAGCAGATTTACCGCAAATTTACCTCTGTTTAGTAAACTGATCTTTAGATTATAGTAAAATCAGCCGTTTTCCAGAGTTTGTAGACCGTTCTCCAGCGTTTGGAGACCGTTCTCCCTTCGTTCGGAGAACTGCTTCATAAACTGCATTCACAGGAGAACTGTGTTCTCCGAGAATGCCGGAGAACTGAGCAGCGATCTATTACCGCTGGTTCATAAACGGACACCTTTGAGCGGTATTTAAAGTGGAAGTAAAGGCAAATCCTAACGAACTCTAAACCTAGTCTTAGCCATATTCTAAGCCTAATCTGTCTAGCCCTGTATAGAAAAAAACGCTGTACTTACCTGTTCTGTAGACGCTCCGGTCTGGTCTCCAGCAGTGCCCCCAGTGTGTTGGAGATAGCCCACAATCCGTGGGAAGTGACATCACCCATAGAGTTACTATGAGGCTTCTATTGTTGGCTGCCTCTCCTGTACACTCCTACATACTGAAGCTGCTGCTGGCTGCAGAACAGGTAAGCACAGTGATTTTTTCTTTACCTGACTAGATAGATTATGCTTAGAATGTGGCTGAAAGTAGGTATAGAGTTAGTTAGGATTTGCCATTACTTCCACTTTGACTATGTTTTTTTTTTTAAATGGGCAAGGTGGTTGATGCCATATGTTCTAGTTTGCTCCACATATTGTCACATTATTACAAACTTACCTGTCAAACACAGCCCTCCAACACTGAGCTGTCACTGCTACTGGCACGTCCATCTTTGCTAGGTCTTCCTTCCAGGTTCATGCTCTCTAGACGCTTATAGTAGAAGTAAACTAACTCTTGTATCTTTTACCTACAGGTGAGCTTACAATAAAACTTACCTGTAGGTAAAATTAATATCTCCTAAATATGCACCGTTTAGGAGATATTTGCTCCTTTTTGTCTGCTGGCACATGCGCTCTGAAGGAACGGCATACCTGTTCCGTTCCTTAGGGCACTGTGCCGTGTTCCTAGATTCCCATACGTATGCGCAGGAGTGACGTCAGTGCAGCTCAAGCAGTCAGATGGCCAGGACCTGTGAACCTGGAAGGAAGACTGGGTGAAGATGGAAGCCTCTGCAGCGGGGACACCGCACAGTTTGAGGGCTTCGTTTTAAGGTAAATCCTGCGTAATGTGCTAGTATGCAATGTATATTAGTACATTATGACATTACCTTCCAGGGGATTTTTTTTTTTTCTCAAGTTGCAAATTACTACTGCTTTAAATGCTTCTGCATGGGAGTCACCATCAGGCAGCATGCCCAGAGTGCAGAATGAATTGTTTGTGCGTGAGTGATGTCGTCAGCTGGACTCCGAAATGGCACAGATTTCAAAAATTTTAAACGTACTTACAAGGTTTACATTTTACAAACTTTAAGATAGGGTAAAGCTCCAAAGCTGGGCTTAATACTGATTTAAGAGAAGATTTAAAAAAATAAAAAAAGAATGTCTTCCTGGGCTTCTCTAGCAGAGTCATTGATAGTGGCTGGTCCAGGGAGCCTTGTCATTGTGTAGCAGCACACTGTGCCAGGTAACATGGGCAGATAACAATGACTCAAATACATGTTCCGTGCTTTGGCTTGGTACATTCAACTAACCCGACAGCTGCAGGTTAGAGGATCTGGATAGTGGTCACATGAACACTGTAAGTGCCAAAATTAGGTTAATTGTGTGTTTGTTGGTGTCAGTGCTTGCTTGATTGTATATTTGAGCATTACAGCTGGGTGGGAGGTTAAGCTTTACTGACACTTTAACAGGGACTCAGTTAAAGATTAAAGTGTTACTAAACCCAGGACCCTGCATTCACTATATCCGGTCTCCCACAGTACACAGAACATGGAAATGCAATTATTTTAGTAAATATAACCTGCCAAATATCTTTTCTCATCAGCAGTGTATAGCAGTCTTGCGACTTCTATCAGTGTCCGGCTAAGCACTGGTTAATCTTCTAGGAGGAGTTTTCATTCTCCTTTGTCTTGTGAGGCTGCATGACCCCAGACCCTCTATCTGCACAGTGCTGATTGGCCCTGTGCCGAGCACATGCACCCCTCCCCCCCAAAACCCCCCCCCCAAAAAAACTCTCTAGCAAAATACACCAAACTGAGCATGTGCAGAGTGCCTCCTAGGGCTCTGTACTATCAGCAGATGGATTGGGGACTGTAGAAGAAGGGGAGGATCAGAGCAGACAGGATCAAACAGCCTTTGTACACTAATATATATATACATACATACAGTGAGTATAACGAGGATGCTTTACTGCATATACAGACTGATTTTACTGTTGTGGGTGTAGTAATACTTTAAGTGTGGCCAAAGTAAAAAAAAAAGAAAAAAGAGAAAAATCAGCACAAGGGACATAACTTGCAGTCAGGATGTGTCCCTTGTGTTGATTCCTCTGCTGTTATTAGAAATCCTCCTCCATCCTGCCCCCCCCCCTCCCGACTCCTAACATCAAGCCTAACTATGTCCACCCTTTCTGCTCAACTCTGGCAGTGTTCATAGCACTGTCCTCTCTTCCTGTCCCAGTAATACCCATGCACCCAATTTTTACAGGCTCAGGGACCAAGAGAAAATCTCCCCGGATCATAGACAGAAATAAAATAGAAATGTTGACTTCTCCCTTACCCTAAAGAGTTATGCCTTCACTCACACTAATATTTGTGTCACCTTTTTTGCTGCACAAATAACGTTTTTAGAATTGTTCATAGTAAATCTATTAAAAAAAGCATTTCTCGTGTATATCAATGCTATACTTGCTGGAAATGCTTGAAGTGGCTTTAAATTCATTCAGCTAAACAAAGACCGGCTGATTTTAATGCAGAACATTCATATACTCGTTTTCTTAACCTAAATAGTGAATCTATAATAATCTTGCAGAGATTTTAATTAAGAAGCGATCTTGACTGATGTCTGCTAAAGATTGAAAGCCCTGCACAGGATGATGGATGAGCCATCGGGAGTGATATAATGGAATGTACTGTTTTTCATAATACAGTTTAGTATTCAGATTTCTCTCTATTCAGCACGCCATCATTGTGTCTGGTTTTCAATTTGCTTCCAGCTGCATGAGCCAATGTGTAATGAATTCCTGAGGACATACTGCATGTCTGTGGAGGATTTCATTGGGTTTGCAATAACATTTCCCACTGTGCACTTTATGTAACATGCTTCCACATCCAATTATTGAGTGTTTCTCTATCAGAAACGCCTTCTGCTCATTTTTGAATTCATCAAGTGTTTACAATGCAAGCATCAGATGGCCAGATGGTACTGCCGTTTTGTAAGGTTACACCTTTATGGATACAGAAAATGAGAGCTTGTGGAGGAGTTATTGGGGTTTATTCGCTGAAAGCAGTAAATGACCTGAAAGGCATATAGCCAAGGGAGGATCAAATGGATCATTTAATGCATAGCAGCATGGCTTCTCATATATCAGGACAGGTGCCCCCATTCAAGGAGATGGTGGGCAGCACCACACAACCATCTGAGACAAGCAGCAGTAAGGTTTCCGAGCCGGTGATGCCAGCAGCTGCTTTATTTGTAATGGACACAAGTACAGACTTAGTCCTCAACATGTCTGTAGTACCCTACTAACAAATGTCAGTCCATGCTGTCCAGGACATAAAGTCTGTTTTGGCTGTTTCATACTGTCCAGGACCATGAAGAAAGTCTCTAGTACCTGTATAATGCTGTCTCGGATCATGGGGAAAGTCTCGAATGGCTGTATCATGCTGTCTAGGACTATGGAGAATGTTTTTACTGGCTATATTATGCTTTTTAGGGCTGGAGAAAGTCTCTAGTGACTGTGTCATGTTGTATAGGACCATAGAAAACTTCTCTTATGGCTGTATAATACTGTCCATGACCATAGAGAAAGTCTGTAGTGGCTGTGTCATGCTGTATAGGAGCATAGAGAAAGTCTTTAATGGCTGTTTATTCTTTCCAGGAGCGTGGAGAAAGTCTTTAGGACCATAGAGAAATTCTGTAGTGGCTGTATCATTCTAGCCAGGACCATAGAGAAATTCTGTAGTGGCTGTATCTTACTGGCCAGGACCATAGAGAAATTCTGTAGTGGCTGTATCATACTGGCCAGGACCATAGAGAAATTCTGTAGTGGCTGTATCATACTGGCCAGGGCCATAGAGACATTATGTAGTGGCTGTATCATACTGGCCAGGGCCATAGAGAAAGTCTATCGTGGCTGTATCATACTGGCCAGGACCATAGAGAAATTCTGTAGTGGCTGTATCATACTGGCCAGGACCATAGAGAAATTCTGTAGTGGCTGTATCATACTGGCCAGGACCATAGAGACATTATGTAGTGGCTGTATCATACTGGCCAGGGCCATAGAGAAAGTCTATCGTGGCTGTATCATACTGGCCAGGACCATAGAGAAATTCTGTAGTGGCTGTATCATATTGGCCAGGACCATAGAGAAATTCTGTAGTGGCTGTATCATATTGGCCAGGACCATAGAGAAATTCTGTAGTGGCTGTATCATAGGGGTTTATTTTCTAAAGCTGGAGAGTGCAATATCAGGCTCACTTCTTCATAGAAACCAATCTGCTTCTAATCTCAATTTGTTCAACTAAGATATGGTAATAAAACCTGGAAGCTGATTGGTTTCTATGAAGAACTGAGGCTGATTTTGCACTCTCCAGCTTTGTAAATAACCCCCATACTGTCCAGAACCATAGAGAAAGTCTCTAGTGGCTGTATTAACCGGCCAGGACCATGGAGAAAGTCGCTGAATCATACTTTCCTGGACTATTGGAGAAAGTCTTTTCTGGCTGTTTAACCATTATGTGAGTTGCTGTGGTGGATATTTTGCCACCTCTTGTAGACAAACAGCATGCAGCTTTCAAACTCAACTACAGATAGATATCTATCTGCAGCTGTATATTCATTAACCCTTTGAGGACCAAGGGACGTATTTGTCCCATGTTTTTTTATTGCGTGTATAATCTGATTAAGAACTTAAAACTCTTTTTTTTTTTTTTGGTTTGAGTCAAAATATTAGTTCTTATCAACAAACAACAAATGGATCTAGCTTTTTGCCAATTATTTCATGAAATGGCTTAGTTACAGCAACTGAAGTGTACGAACTTTAAAAACAAAAAAATTGATTCTTTTGGCGTTCCAAAATCTTACGGTCCTCAAAGGGTTAAAAGTATTATAAAACTCATCTTGTATAAATACATACACACATTTGGCTTAACATCAGCCTCTTGTGATTCTCTGTACAGCAGAAGAAAAGGGAGGAACATCACTAGGAACCAGGTGTGCTACATACAATTATACTGACTTCAAATTAAAGCAAAGAGAGTGCCACTAAGTCCAACAGTCCAGAAATATTTTATTATTAAATAAATATATATATATCACACACAACCAACTCTAGGGTTTACAGAGAATGGTCCGAAAAATAGAAAATATCTAGTGAGCGGCAGTTGTGTGGACAAAAATGTCTTGTTGAGGACACAAGGAGAATGGACCACACACACACACACACACACACACACACACACACACACACACTATTGCCAGAAGTATTGGGACTCCCCTCCAAATCATTGGATTCAGGTGCTCCAATCACCGCCATGACCACAGGTGTATAAAGACAAACGCCTAGGCATGCAGACAGCTTCTACAAACAATTGTGAGAGAATGGGTCACTCTCAGGAGCTCAGTGAATTCAAGCGAAGCGTGGTACCGTGATAGGTTTCCACCTGTGCAATAAGTCCATCCGTGAAATTTCCTTGCTACTAAATATTCCACGGTCAACTGTTAGTGGCTTTATAACAAAGTGGAAGCAACTGGGAACAACAGAAACTCAGCCACGAAGTGGTAGGCCACGTAAAATGACAGAGTGGGGTCAGCGCAGGATGAAGTGCGCAGTGCGCAGCAGTTGCCAACTGTCTGCAAAGTCAATAGCGGAAGAACTCCAAACTTTACATGGCCTTCAGATTAGCACAACAACAGTGCGTAAAGAGCTTCATGGAATGGGTTTCCATGGCCGAGCAGCTGCATCCAAGCCTTACATCACCAAGTGCAATGCAAAGCGTCGGATGCAGTGGTGTAAAGCACCCCACCACTAGACTCTAGAGCAATGGAGATGTGTTCTCTGGAGTGACAGATCACGCTTCTCTGTCTGGCAATCTGATGGACGTGTCTGAGTTTGGCGGTTACCAGGAGAATGGTACTTCCAATGCCTGACTGCATTGTGCCAAGTGTAAAGTTTGGGGGAGGGGGGATTATGGTGCGGAGTTGATTGTCAGGGGTTGGGCTTGGCCCTTTAGTTCCAGTGAAGGAACCTCTTAAGGCGTCAGCATACCAAGACATTTTGGACAATTTCATGCTCTCAACTTTGTGGGAACAGTTTGGGGATGGCCCCTTCCTGTTCCAGCATGACTGCGCACCAGTGCACAAAGCAAGGGCCATAAAGACATGGATGAGTGAGTTTGGGGTGGAGAAACATGACTGGCCTGCACAGAGTCCTGACCTCAACCCAGTAGAACACCTTTGGGATGAATTAGAGTGGAGACTGCGAGGCAGGCCTGCTTGTCCTACATTAGTGCCAGACCCCACAAATGCGCCTCTGGAAGAATGGTCAAACATTCCCATAGACACACTCCTAAACCTTGTGGATAGCCTTCCCGGAAGAGTTGAAGCTGTTATAGATGCAAAGGGTGGGCCAACTCAATATTGAACCCTACGGACTAAGATTGGGATGCCATTAAAGTTAATGTGCGTGTAAAGGCAGGCGTCCCAATACTTTTGGCGATATAGTGTGTGTGTGTATGTATGTGTGTATGTATGTGTGTGTGTATATATATATATATATATATATATATGGCGTTCAAGTTAAACTTTGACTTTTGAGTTTGTATAATAAAAGAACACATTTCAAGGAGTGGAGACTGCAATTATTTTTCAACTTACTCCCCTGCTACATTTATACACTTATTCCAGCATTTATCTAACTCCTGGAAAGCTTCGGCATAGAAAGATTTGTTAGTACACCTGAACCATCCTAGGAGAGCCTGCTTCATTTCGTCATCAATGTGCTCACCATTCCCACAAAAAGATTAGTCTCTTGTGCAGTTTTATGACAGGTTATGTGTTGATTATCCAGGATCAGGTGTTCCACACGCTGTATGTTCACAGGAATGATTGCTGTGGGCTGGGATCCACCATGACCGGGATTGTCACTGATGAACGTTCGGCCATCTTTGAATTGTTTACACCATTCAAATACCCTACACTGTACTATGCTTGATGTCATCTGTAGATATCTGCGGGTTTTACCCCTTTGTTTACAAGTAACTTTGTCACCGCATGCTGTTCCATGCTTGCACTATCACTGTTGTCTGCCATCTTGATTAACAGTCTCTGGACTGGCCCGTGACATGTGCGCCGCTTATCAGTAATAGGACACACTCTCCACTTACTATTGCATGTAGTACCACCACGCCAGCATCCCTTTTTATATCTGTAATATTAAAAGTACCGTTTTGACTTGAGCGCCCCTCGTATATTTTTCAAATCTTCAATGTTGAATTTTGGACACACATTGTGTTGTACTGCACAATAGTTTGCCTAGCAATCTGCTTCAGGTCACCACTTATTATGTGAGCAGATCCATAGACTAGGAATAGATCGGAATCATTTGGTGAGATTTGTGGGTCGTATGAAGACCTGACAAGCTGGTTTAGAAACACTGAGGTTTAAAATAATTTGAAAATGCATTTTTCTATTGACTCCCTTCTGTTCCTAAGCAACAGAAAGGCATATTTGTGACCATGACCCTTTCAACCCACATCTTTTCTGATGTATTGCCTGCCCCCTGCTGACTAGTAAAAGCTGATGCCACTGCTCGGATAGTACAAAAACCATTTTCTAAGATTTTATTTCTTTTGCTTTTATTTTCAGCATGATGTAAGCATGGAATACAAAAGCAGGCGTTGGATAGAGACTTTAGTGAGAACAAATAAAAATGTGGTTTATATATTTTTTGTTTTACAGAATTTTAAATGATCTGTATTCATTAAGTTAAGAATTGTTGCTAAATGTCATCCTCTGCTGCTAATGGGCACGGTGTAGGGTGAGTAGTCCTCTTAATTAGAGAGAGATATTATTTATAGTTGTTATGTAGGGTGTTTAGAATCACATTTCAATTGAAGCTTATACAGCGTTACATTTTTTTGGGGGGCTTTCAGTTTGCTTTTGGATTTTGTGTACACAGTTTGTCCTATCCTTGTCATCAGCGTGAACCTGTCAGTTTGCCTATTTAGGGCAAAATGACAAATTCTGGTAGTTGTGCTCCTCCAACAATGGTTGTCCTCCAGCTCTGTTTCTGATACTTACTTTCCCTGTTTCCCCCCTCCACCTTATTTCTCTTTTGGAGCACTGGTTAGAAACCCTTAGCACAGTGTTTGGACTGTCCTTCAACCTCCATGTGACATTGCTTAGGCTTAGCAATTGGCTGCCCAAGGGTCAAGCAGAGAGGGTTACATGCTCCTCCATAATCGGAAGAATCACATGGCGCTGGATGTCAAACATGATGAAATTAAAGCCCATTTAATGTCTTGCACTGCTTTATTCACCCGGTAGTCTTGTAACATCTTGTGCTATGATTTGCAACTGATTTTCGCCTGAAACCGCCATAAAATACAGTTTTCTTTTTCTTGCTGGCATAGATAAGAAAGGGTCACATTCCTTATTGTAGATATCCTCATGCACATTTGTACTGCAGAAAAAGAGGTCTGCCTGACCAGGCCAAAGTGTATTGGACAGCATGGTCATACTCTGATGCTTATTGGATGGAGTGGTCCTATGTAGACACACTGGACAACTGTTGGAAAACAGAGGTGAAACTACATAAATGTCTATTTGACTGAATATTTAACTGTGTATTCAGTTGGGTTTTACAGTTGGGATTCGTGGTCCTCCCCAACATACCCAACAAACCTCTCTAGACTTCCTGAAAGCACTCCCCACTACCCTGTTTTTAAATCCCTATACTTACCATTTTACCAGCTTCTTCAGGCTGGTCTGGTGATGTTATTGGCCATTTCTCTTCTTCATTGTGGTAATGGGTAATCCTTCTCCTAGACAATGGTCTCCAGACTGCAGCCCTGAAGCTGGATGCCCTTATCAGTCCTTTGGGGAAATATTCCACCAACTCCTGAAGGTCAGTAAACTGGCTCTCTGTTTAAAAAGTTTGAAGACCCCTGCCCTAGACTGAGCTGTAGTCATTTAATGAGTTGTCATTATCACACTGTCCAGAAGTACTGTTCGTCTAAACTGTGTGATGACTTACCGCCAGAGGATGTGACATTTAAAACCCGTGTTCACAGGACGTGGGTTGGATGACATGGATTGTCATTCAACTCAGAAGATATGTAATTGTTTCTTTGCTTTGAAAGGACAAAATGCCAAGTTTAATTTAATTTTATGTCTGTCAATGGGAAATAACTTAAAAAAGTCAGCAATGATTTCAGGAGATATTGACAATGGCATTGTTAGTTAAAACAAAACTTTATTTCATTTGTTTTGCTTGTTCCCCTCATTGTGGGCAGAAGTAAAATGTGATTCTGGTCAGCTCTCCAGTGTAAAGTGTATGTATACAGAGAAAAAAGATGTGAAAGCTGAACTCCAGGTATGGTCTTAATTGCTTCGTTAGGCCTTGCTCACACATACCTAAGCGTAAATCCGTGGTTGCCCGCAGGAGGATTGTGAGTGTGTGCACACAAATACGGCCCTATCTTGGGTGTACACTTACTTACACCTGTGTGAAAGAGGCTGTCAGGACCCAGTTCTGAACCTGTGACCTCTGCTGTGTGTGGCGATGTCTCTTGTTACTGAGCTACTTGAGATGCTGGACAGCACACTTATAGCTCCCAACGGTCCCTGATTTTGAGGGACTGTCCCTCATTTGAAACAAAGTCCCTCTGTCCCTCTTTCCTCCTCATTTGTCCCTCATTTTGATCTGATCTATATAGTTGTATATAAATGCACTACTTATCTATCAAAATGTGTTTTACGGTGCTAAACCTTTCATCCAGTTTCTACGTTGCTGCATTTTTAAATTCCAAAAAACCAATATGAAGAAATAGTAGTTGTAAAAAAGCACTTGTGGGTTTAACCAATGATTTTTGTGTACAGTTCTCCTTTCAGAGGGGCGTGGCAGGGGGTGTGTCCTATGCCTACATATTTTTACCACTAGGTGTCCCTCATTCCCATCTCAGAAAGTTTGGAGGTATGTACACTGTCAGATCTATTGGACAATCCTGCTGTGTGCATTGTTTCTGCTGAACTTTGAACTCCTTGCTCCTCCCATGAACTTCCTATGTAAGCCATGTCTTTGCACTTCCTGTTTGCCAGATTATTCTGTCATCGTCAGGGGTCAGGCTTGGAGGTCAGTAGCTATAGCAGTAGAGAGGCTCCCACCAACCAGCTGGTCACCCTGTCAGATGACGCAGGCTCACTCGAGGCGCTGGGTATAAGCACTAACCAGTGTTCACCAGAGCTCCTGATGGTGGAGATGGGTTTTGTTGCATGTTAGTACCAGGTCACGGTCCTCAGGATTGCCCCACCAGAAGGTGAGCAAGCCAGGGTCCAGTAGCAGATATATCAGGTAGGGATAAGCAGAAGCATAGTTCGTAAACAAGACAAAAGTTGGTCACATGTGATTGCAGGTTGGGATTAACCCTTTCACGCCTAAGGGTAAAACAAATCTTAACGCCTAAGCACAATTTTGCAACATTGACATGTGTTAGTAAAACCATACATATCATCACAACTACATTGTACATCCAGGTGAATTATACCTTGTTTTTTTCAGGACAAATAGTGTTTTCATTTTGTGGTAAATGGTAATAAATATCTCTTGATTTCTTGATTTTTTTTTTTTTATTATCAAAGGAAAACTGGTCCAAACTAGTAAAATTTTTTTTTTTTTAAATTTATGTTTCTTTTTACTATCATCACCTACCACCAAAGAACAACCCAAAATAAATTTTCCAGCTCTTGACGATCGCTACTATACCATATATGTGTATGTTAATTGTTGTTTGTAACAGTACTACAGACCAGAATCAATGGTGTATGTGTTGTTGTTTGTTTGTTTTTTTATTTACCTAAAACACACTGACACTGATTGACACTGATATCATTTAAAAAGAAAAAAATCCTGACCTTTGACCCTGACCTTGACCCAAACACTAACCCTGGCACTGAACTAGATCAAACCTTGATCTAGTTATTTTTTCTTTGTTATTTATTTATTAATATTTATTTAATCTTTTTTTTTTTACAGTTGTTTTTTTTCCCCTGTATGCAAGGAGAGAGAGAGATACAATGTATATCTCTCCTCCATTCAGAGAGAAAAAAAAACAAGGGGGACAGGCGTCACAGTGAATGATCACTTTGATAGCCAATCAGAGGCTATCACAGCGATCATGTGACCCAGAATCGACAGTCCGGGGTCCCGATCGGTAGAACGGGACTCGGGGCTCTCAGTGACACCCCGGTCTTTGTGCTGGGAGCATGCTGTATGGCGCGCACCCAGCACAAAGACAGGTACGCAAATATGCGGCCCCACAGAAAAAAAGCCCAGTTCTGTGAGGCCACATATTTGTGTTACGTCGGCATCAAGGAGTTAAACAGAAGCATAGTTGAGGAACAAGCTAAAGGTTGGTAATGCACAGTGGCTAAGTGGTTAGAACGTCCGCCTGGCAGTACTAGGGTTGTTGGTTCAAATCCCAGCCACGGCACCACCTGCCTGGAGTTTGCATGTTCTCCCTGTGCCTGTGTGGATTTCCTCCAGTTACTCTGGTTTCCTCCCACACTCCAAAGACATGCTAGTAGGTTAATTGGATTCTGTCTAAATTGTCCCCAGTATGTGTATGTATGAATGTGAGTTAGGGACCTTAGATTGTACGCCCCTTGAGGGTTAGGGACTGATGTGAATGTACAATATATAATGCGCTGAATAAATTGACAGTGCTATATAAGTACCTGAAATAAATACATAAATAATGGGTGGTAGCGAAGATACGGCTGACAGCAGGAGTCAGCAAGATATTGGCTGGAGAAGAGCACAATAATCTGGCAAACAGGAAGTGCAGAGAAATGTCTTAAATGGGAAGTTCATGGGAGGAGTAAGGAGTTGAAGGTTCTGGAGAAACAAGGCACAAGGCAGGATTGTCCACTGGATCTGACAGGGTGCTGGTCAGCATCTCAGGTAGCTCAGCAAGAACAGACAACGCCAGATGCAGCAGAGGTTGTAGGTTCAGAGCCGGGTCCTGACATCTGCATCATATGCATTGCAGTGTAAGCATGCATATGTAATACCCCAGGAACCGCTGGGGAAGCTGACCATCACTGTAGTAGTAGGCATAAGCAAGCAGGGAACCCTTGCAGTGCAGGCACATCCCTACTGCAGGGGAGAACTTTTCGTTTTCTTGGAGTTCCACTTTGCGTTTTCCGCCATCCACGCATATAACATGCCGTTTTTTAAAAAGCATTGTTGCATGAAAAATGTAATATGATCATCAGCTGATTCATTCTAAATCTCCTTTGATAAACAATCACATGTATGTCAATAAAACGAGAAAAGCGAGGGTAGTGTGAGAAACAAATGGAGAACGTAAAGCTGAGGGTGGAAATGATATGTTTTTCATGCTTCGCTTTGTATCTGGGCCAAAGAAAAGTAGATCAGAGAGCAAAACAATGCTCAAGTTTAGCTGGCTCAAGGAAAAGCAGCTTTCACTAATCACTCGGTCTGCTTATGTTTATGGCTCAGCGAATCAAAATATAAACAGGGAGTTTATGTTTGTATCGTTTGTACAGCCCAACAGGGAACATTCTTACCAAAACCACAGGAAATGAAAACGCTTGTTTAAAATGTATTGTTTTTTTTTCAGTGTTTTATGTGATGAAATGAAAGCATTGTGAAAATGCTGTGCTATAACATGACTGTATCAAGCCCACAAACTGTCATTTGGCAACAGCTGGAAGATTTAATTTATTCTTTTGTTATGTGGAACAAACATGTTACATAGTGCTTTACAAAGTACAGAGGATATACAATGTTCCCTTCTTGCAAAGGAGCTTACAGTCTACTGTCCTTGCCACATTTGTACACAGCACTCAATAATGTTGGACCACTTTAGTTAGACTCCAGTTAACCTGTCACTATATTCTGGGATTGTGGGAGGAAATCGGGGCACATGAAAGAAACTCAGAGCCGAAGTCAAAGTTCCTCTTTTCAAGAAAATAGAAAATGTGGTTAAGGTGCCCCAATAGACATTAAAAATGTGCAGGTCTGTAAAATGTTACATTTTTTGTCATAGCTGTAGGCCAGTTGGGTCCCCCCAGAAATCTGGCTCAAAAACGCTCAGCTATCCCCACATACTGCCTTTAGGCTAGAATGTAAAAAGTGTCAGTTTACTCTCTTGTGATGTTGGGAGTGAGCAACAAGGCAAGGCATGGGGATTACTAACAGAGTTTTTCATCCAGGCTTCTCAGGGAACCTAAATGGCTTAGAGGTTTGGCAATAAAATTAATGAACATTTGACAAAGCTAAAACATTTCTTAATATCCCCTAAGGCCCCTTGAGTGCACAGGCTTGTTTCTAGAAAAAGTTGACTCAGCCTTTAAAGCAGGGGTCTCCAAATTGTGGCCCACGGGCTGGATGTGGCCCTCTGCTTGCTGTTATCTGCTCCTTGGGGCACTTTTCCTTCCACTGATACGAAGCACTATTCCTTCCATGACACCAACAATGGGGCACTATTCTTCCCACTGACACAAACGATTGAACGCTATTTCTCCGACTGACACCAATAAGGGAGCACTATTCCTTTGACTGACACCAACAATGGGGTGCTATTCCTCCCTCTGACACCAACAGTGGAGCACTATTCCTCCCACTGACATCTATGATTGGGTGCTATTCCTCCCACTGACACCAATGATGGGGCACTGTTCCTCCCACTGACCCCAACGATGGGGCACTGTTCCTCCCACTGATCTCAACGATGGGGCACTGTTCCTCCCACTGATCTCAACGATGGGGCACTGTTCCTCCCACTGATCTCAACGATGGGGCACTGTTCCTCCCACTGACCCCAACAACGGGGCACTGTTCCTCCCACTGACCCAAACGACGGGGCACTGTTCCTCCCACTGACACCAACAACGGGGCACTGTTCCTCCCATTGACACCAATGACAGGGCACTGTTCCTCCCACTGATACCAGAAATGGAGAACTAAATATCCCACTGACACCAAAGATGGGGCACTGTTTCTCCCACTGACCACCAAGCCTAGGGTATTGTTTACTCCCATTGATACCGGGGCATTTTCTACTCCCACTGGCCACAATCTGGTCTCCCTAAAGTTTAAAAAGGCCGTAAACTGGCCCATTGTTTTAAATGTTTGGAGACCCCTGCTTTAAAGAATGCAAAGACACCATCCAGGTAGTATCCCTGCTGGATATTAAACCCTGATGATGCACAGCAAGCCTAAAAAAACTAAATGTATCACAATTTTATTTCTATTTTATTTTTCTTTTTTATGGTCAGGACTTTTTTTTTCAAAAAGTAAAATATAACATAAATATTGTACATTTTTCTATTCAGCCATTAGATGGAGCTCTAGTATCCTTTTCATATCATCTTCTATTTTTTGTTTCAGCTATGTTGAAAGAAGTTAGTTGTTTACAGAATAAAACAAGTAATCACAACTGTGATTCATCCCTTATCAGTACTAACCCAGGGATAAGCAACATCAGCAAGGTTCTAACCCAGGGGTAAGCAATGTCAACAAGGTTCTAACCCAGGAGTAAGCAATGTCAGCAAGGATCTAACCCAGGGGTAAGCAATGTCAGCAAAGTTCTAACCCAGAAGTAAGCAACGTCAGTAAGGTTCTAACCAGGGGTGGACTGACCATTTGGAAACTCGGGCACTGCCCGAGGGCCCGGGGTCAGTAGTGGGCCCCATGAGATGCCCCTGGTACCTTTTTCATAAGCTTTTTTGAGTTTGGGCAAGGACACAGGCCCCATGATCCCCTATTACCCTGGGCCCCCATGAGTTGTCAGTCCACCCCTGGTTCTAACACAGGGGTAAGCAATGTCAGCAAGGTTCTAACCCAAGGTAAGCAATGTCAGCAAGGTTCTAACCCAGGGGTAAGCAATGTCAGCAAGGTTCTAACCAAGGGGTAAGCAATGTCAGCAAGGTTCTAACCCAGGGGTAAGCAACGTCAACAAGGTTCTAACCCAGGGGTAAGCAATGTCAGCACTCCACCTGTGTTGAAACTGGAAATTCCATTATGTCTCTGCCACTGGTTGTCATGCTTGTGGCTGTCAGGGCCTTGCAATGTCTCATGGGTTTTATAGTTTTACCACAGCTGGAGTGTCGAGATTGCCTACCCCTGTTGCCCCCTGACAAAAGAGCTGCAAAGCTGTACTACCTGTTTAGCTAACCCATAGTGCTGTGGGAATCATTTGACATGGATTACAGGTATAGCTAAGGAACATATAAAACAAAACAATATGGTTGGTAATACAGCTTGTGGTCTCAGAACCTCATTTGACAATATATTGCACATTTGCTTGTTTAGGGGCCTTGATCTGAAATAGTAAAGCTTCTGACCATCTTTTTTATTTTTGACCATCTGCAAAGATGGAAGAATGTAAGAAACATTCTTCATCCTTGCTATTCATAATCTCACAGTATGGCTGCTGCTGAAAGACTAATGTAGTGTGGTTTTCAAATGAAGACAGATAAGGTGAAGAGTTTCCATGGCCAAGTGCCAGGAAATTTGGTTGCTTTTCTGGTAGGATAAAATGCTTTGTAGTATGAGTCCAAAAGCGAAAGAAAAATGATCAGCACGCTTTTCTTATAGAACTATGGAAAGCCTTGCTATTGTGGAGAGTGTGTCAATGTGATAGTTTGTGCATGATTGCTGTGTGTTCTTTGTGGCTATAGGCTTGTGATCTATTATACTGTCTATTAAAGTTTTCTCTAGTGGACATGCAGGTATCTCGTGAATTTTGCAATTTTTTTCAGAAATGACAGTTTATTTTGCATGAATGGAAATGTAAAGATATTTTTAAATAGGACTATCACTTTTATACAAGCCTAATCGTCCATATTTTTGTTACTGTATTAAATATTAAGATTAGTAATTCAACCTCTAGGGGGAGATCTCAGTACTCCAACTATACCTTGCTCTATTAAATCCCCTTAAATTTGGTGCATGGTATCCACAATCACATTGGAAATGAACTATTCTGTAGGAAATTATACAAAATGTAGATTAGGGTATTGCTAAAGCTATGAACAAAATATAATGTATTTTAGTTTACCGCAAATTACCACAATTTAGATACATTATATGCAAACATACAGTTAGATAGTTTTATTTTTTCAGGCTTTGTGTCTGTGCACTGAATTGAAATCTCAAACAATGCTATCAGTCTTTTCAGCTATCTTCTGGGAACTATACAGCCTAACAAAGGTGAAGAGAGGGTGAGCTGTTTGTAGCCTGTAGTGACAACACTGCTCCTTCTTAGACACAATGCGGTGAGTGAACATTTCAAGTTTAGGATAGGAGCATGTTATTGGCAGGATCGCCAGGTGAAAATAAAGGAAAAACTATCCTAAGAAAAAAAAAACCCTAATGCCGCCAAAATATATTAACTCCTTAAGGGCTAGTTCACACTAGATGCAGTTCAGTGCGCTTTTTTTTCTGCATCAAAAATGCATGCACAGTGTTTTCCATGTATTCAAATGGCCTCAGTTCATACCAGTGCAGTTCGTTCCAGTCAGTTTACAGCGCAGAAAAAAAAGTAGAACATGCTGCATTTTTTTTCTGCAAAACCATACTGGAACATAGCAAACTGCATCAAAACTGCACCAGAACTGTGTGTGGTGAGAACTGTAAGTAAAAACGTATCTGGAATGCAACCGGAGTGCGTTTTTTGTAGTGTGAACTGGCCCTTACACCGGTGCTTCCCAGCCCTTTAAGAGGTTTCTGATGCCAGGAGGTGGGGCTGGGTTTTTGATCATGTGACCACCATGATTGGCTGTCACGGCGGCCACATGAGCAGAAAGCTCCCGATCTCTACTTTCCGCTAGCCACTGGTAACTGTGCTAGGAGCGTGCAGGGCGCGCACGCTATCAGCACAGTTCTGTTTACATTCTGATTCGCATATATGCTGCATTAATGCACACCCGCTGAGAGGCCGCATATATGCATACTGCTAGTGCGAAGAGGTTAATCTGGTCATACACTATACAATCTGATTGTACAATCTCTGAACAATTTCCTTTAGACTTTCCAAAACCAGCGCCGCTTAGCCTAGTGTCTGCAAACTTCTGGTATTGGCGTGATGATGTCACTGGTCCCAGTCTGATGCATTTTGTCACAACCCATGACTTTCTCAAAGGAATCCCATCACAGTATATACATTTATGGGACTTTGTTTTTGTGCATATCCATTGTCGAATTAAGTTTCAACATGCAAGATCATTTTTATACATATTTACTTGAGTTGGTATAATTAAATCCATCAAGCAGGGTCATTTTTGGCGATTTAATTTTGAGGTTTTGTACCTATACAGCAGCGCCACACTTTATGGAGTAAGATCTTTAGAGGTGTGGGAACACGTTTCAGTCCTGGCTGGCTGCAGTTACATATATTTTGTATGTAATTGATTGGATTAGAGTGTTAGGCACTGGAGTGATTAAAGTTGAAGAGCGAGAGTAGTTTGTGTTTCACTCTTTGTCTCTGATAGCAACCAGCCATATTTAGCCCTGGTTCACACTGATGCGGTGCAGAATTTGCAGCGTTTTCAGTGCATGTTCCGCACCGCATACAAATTGCATGTGATTTGTACAGGAATGCCGCCACTGTAGTGTGAACCTAGGCTGACAGTCCTGAATTCTTTTATCCTTTTTTTTTTATTTGCATAATGTTTAGTTGCTATGGAAAACACAAATGTTTCTTTTCTTTGACATTGTCAGATATGTAGATCGTTGTATTGGTTGATGTTTTTGACATCATGGTAACTAATAAAAAGCCCTGCTGTAGTCCCTTTCATTGTATGACAGCTATCTAGTAATCGATACATTGCAGAACCAATGTTTACCCCCTCCCGCAGAAATGACTGGCTCTGGGATATTTTGCTGGAAGCTGATGTTTCTGCTTCAAGATGACTGTAATTTTGTCACGCCAGCTGTGCTGTTGCAATCTCCGGAGTCTTTTCATGTAGCCATTATATGACCCAAGCTCTGAGTACAGCTTTTATGTGTAGACAGGCTTTGGAATTTGCCCTGTATTGTTTGCACATGGATGTAAACACATGGATGTCCTGCTTTCATTGCACTCATTTTGTTCTATGAAGAGCAAGATCTGAATTTTAGATGCTGCTGAGTTGTATATAAATAACACAGAGATCTGCTGAAATGTGCAACAGATTTATATCCAGTGCTGGACCTCCCTTCTAGTTACACTTTGAGTTTTGCATTTGAGTAAAGGTTTTCAAAAATGACTGTTAAGGTGACATTGAATGATATCCTTATTCCCCAAAAATTATCCATACACATCCACTACTTAGTATCCCTGTAATTGATTTCTCATGAAATTGTCTCTGACTGTGTTTTTCTGCCTCTTTGTAATGTCTTCCGTGAGCTCCCAAACGTCCCCTTTTCCATCTCACTTCTCTGTTTGGAATGAGCAGTGCATGTTGATTGCGGTCATGTACACTGCTCTATGCACACTACACATCCCATAGTCCATCTCCGGAGCCAGAACAAGAGCATGGAGAATTAATGTAGCCACCCTCCAACATAAAGTCAGATCACAGCGGAAAAGAGAAAAAGGAATTGAGAGATTTGGCAAAGGCGGAGAGAAATAGAAAGTTTTTTTTTTTTTTTAGTTAAGAATACGTACCCTTTTTTTACACGATGACAGGTACTTATATAGTGCTGTAAATTTACACAGTGCTTTACATATATATATATATATATATATATATATACAGGGGCAGACAAACAACTCATGGGGCCCCCGGGCAATAGGGGATCATGGGGCCCCTGTGTCCTTGTTCAAACTCAAAAAAGCCTATGAAAAAGGTACCAGGGGCATCTCAGGGGCCCCCTACTGACCCCGGTCCCTCGGGCAGTGCCCGAGTTTCCAAATGGTCAGTCCGCCCCTGGTCAGAGCAAGAAAACATCACCAGCACATCATGAAACTTCCAGGATATGTCCAAAGCTGTATTCAGTAATCACACTGTTACAGCAGAAGCAACATTTCCGAGCTACGTAGGACCCCTTCATCAGTCATGTGACAAAGGGGTTGATCTACTGAAACTGGAGAGTACAAATTTTGGTGCAGCTTTGTATAGAAACCAATCAGCTTACAGGTTTTTTTTGCCAAAGCTTAATTGAACAAGCTGAATTGAGAAGCTGATTGGCTGGAAGAAATAGAGGACATAGTGCTTTACCTTTTAAAACTTTTTATTCCCACCATCCAAGTATTACACTCACATTAGACAGGTTTAAATAACGCAATATCCCATAGGAAATCCTCTGCTGGCCTCTGAGTCATACACCTGCCGTCTATCGTGTTGTGCAGCTCCTCTCCGAGTGATGACGTAGCCCCTCCCCTACGCGTTACGCCTCCAATCACGTGGCTTCATCAGGGGGTTGTGATCATCACTGATGAAGCACTATGTCCTCTATTTCTTTCTGCATGCGGAGTAATACAAGGAGAGGAAATTAGGAGGTCTGGGATAACAAAAGGAGTGTGTAATCCCTGAGGGGATAATCAGCCACCAGAGGATACATCCATTACTCCTAAAGGAAGGATCTCCCAATTTTACCAGCAAAAGTATATGTCCAGCAGGTTCCAGGGAAAGTGAACCGAAAGCGTGTATAGCCTAATTGCAGGCATCAAAGGAGGTGAGCGCACATCTTCACTATTTGAAGGATTCACAAAAGTCACAAATTGAAGAACAACAAGCACCAAGTCACTATATATAAACAATTGTTTATTCAATGGGACTATTATTTTGATGATATTTGGATTCATACTAATCACTATTAATTATTTATGAGCATTTGGTTATGTTTATATATGGGGGATCATTTAAATGCGTTTTAGTTGAGGGTTACTAGTTGGTTCACTATTTTTATTATATTAAATGAGGGTATTATGAATATAAATGAAATTGAGGGTATTAGTAAACACATCATGTCACTAATAGATGATTTATGAGCACTTGGCAAAATATTTTTTTTTAGAGGAGTATTTCATGTGGAATTATTTTGATATTTATTGGGAGGAGATTGATTAGCTGAAATTATCTATTTAAATATTCTTTGGTATGTATACACTTTTATTAGTTATTTGTATCATACTTTGAATTAATTTAATGTTAATAATTTAATTATTATTTATTGAGAAGTATTTAGGAGCGCAACATATATTTGCAGATGTTATGATGTCACTTCCGGGTCCCCGGTCAAAGATTTCCCGGCCATCGAGGCCGGGAAAGAATGTAATGCAGTGTAAGGTGCACTGCATTACATTCAGGAGAGGCATCCAGGGTGTTTTAGACCCTGGATGTCTCAATAAAGAGAACCTGTCACCAAATAATGAAAAAAAAGTAAGTAAAAGAAAAAAGTTTTTGTTTTTATTGTAAAGTATCAAAGTTACACCCAAGTACATAACATCCCCCCCCAAAAAAATTGATGCCCCCCCCACATATACCCATGTACAAACGTAAAAGCACAAGCTGGGGCGCCTACCCATGAAAACATTGATTGCCATACACATGTATGTGCACGCCAGAATGAGAGCAATAATTCTAGCATGAGACCTCCTCTGTAACACTATATTGATGACCTATAAGGGGCTTTAGAATTGTCGCCTATAGAAAATACGGGGTACTGAAGTTAGTCGCCATTTCAGAAGCACATGCAAATTTAAGTTTTGACATGTTGGATATCTATTTACTCGGTGCAACCTCATCTTTTATATTTTATAAAAAAAGGGTAAATTTTTGTTGTGCCCTAAAATTAACTTACTTGGATTTTTACTAAAATTTTGCGGTAATATTGTGTACCACTATTTTATTCTCTAGGGTATCTGCTTTTTTAGAAAATATATCATGTTTGGGGGTTTTGTGTAATCTTCAGGCCTAAAATGATTTTTAAGCGTGTGCAAAAAATGCAAAAATGACTCTGGCAGCGGAAGGGATAAAGGATAAGCCAGACACACCACTTTCCTGACAAGCACCCAATCCATTGCTCATTACACTGCAAGGTCTCTCTCCTCCCGGTGCTGGAGACAGGCAGGGAGGGGAGGAGGAGATAAACAGCGCAATGTTAAAATTATTACACGTTTATGTCTCCATAAAGCCCCTTTTGATTTTAAAAGCCCCAGACATTCCTAAAATCACCTCTGCTTTAAATACGGTTTTGGTTCAAGTTTATTTTTTTTTATCTGAACAAGTACATTGTCATGAGGGACAAGTAGATTGGGGTACCGATTTAGTCCCTGGACAAGTAGTTTTTTCAAAAATTTCCACACCCTGCACATACTAGGACCAATTTAGACAGGATTCAATTAACCTACCAGCATGTCTTTGGAGTGTGGGAGGAAACCCATGCAGGCACAGGGAGAACATGCAAACTCCAGGCAGATGGTGAAATGGTTGGGATTTGAACCAACAACCCTAGTACTGCCAGGTGGAAGTGCTAACCATTTGGCCACTGGTTTAGTTCCACTTTAGGTGGCATTCAGACTGTAGTTTCTTTAGAACAATATACTGTACCAATATAGGTTGGGCATTTTTATTGTTTGTGGCAATAAATTGCAGAATGTTACCTATTGTTACCAATATTGTTATTGGGGTTACTGGGGTACTGTAGATATAGCTGCCTCTAGGTGTGTTTCTGAATACTGCTCACATTATTTCCAGTAAAAGGTCAGCTCTTGGCATATGTCATCTCCATTCACTTTCTTTCATAGCCCAGGTGGCAGATGTCTATCTTTAACGTCACCTTGGGTTTATTTTAAAAATCAACACAAGGAATAAGAAAAAAAGAAAAAAAGTGCTTGTTGTGTCTAGAGCAGGGGTGGGCAAACTTTTTGACTTGAGGGCCGCAATGGGTTCATATATTGGACCCGGGGGCCGGACCAAGAGTAGATGAATGATGTGTATGTGTCATCCATAGTAAGTATAGTAATATTCCCCCATAGTAAGCATAGTAATTAATCCCCCATAGTAATTAATCCCCCATATAGTAATTAATCCCCCATATAGTAATTCATCCCCCATAGTAATTCATCCCCCATATAGTAATTCATCCCCCATAGTAATTCATCCCCCATATAGTAATTCGTCCCCCATATAGTAATTCGTCCCCCATATAGTAATTCGTCCCCCATAGTAATTCATCCCCCCTATAGTAATTCATCCCCCATAGTAATTCATCCCCCATATAGTAATTCATCCCCCATAGTAATTCATCCCCCATATAGTAATTCATCCCCCACATAGTAATTCATCCCCCATATTAATTCATCCCCCATATAGTAATTCATCCCCCATATAGTAAGTCCCCCATATAGTAATTCATTCCCCATATAGTAAGTCCTCCATATAGTAATTCATTCCCCATATAGTAAGTCCCCCATATAGTAATTCATTCCCCATATAGTAAGTCCTCCATATAGTAATTCATTCCCCATATAGTAAGTCCTCCATATAGTAATTCATCCCCCATATAGTAAGTCCTCCATATAGTAATTCATTCCCCATATAGTAAGTCCCCCATATAGTAATTCATTCCCCATATAGTAAGTCCCCCATATAGTAATTCATTCCCCATATAGTAAGTCCCCCATATAGTAATTCATTCCCCATATAGTAAGTCCCCCATATAGTAATTCATTCCCCATATAGTAAGTCCCCCATATAGTAATTCATCCCCCATATAGTAAGTCCCCCCCCTGTGTCAATTCACTTACCTTTGGTCCGCGCGTTCCTCTCGTATTCCCGCGCCGTTCTGGTCTTCAGGGAGGACTGTGAGAGGAGTTCGTCACGCTGCCCCGCCTACATCCTGACAGCTGCAGAGTCCTGACGTCTGAGAGGAGGGAGGGGGGCGGCCATCCGAGAGGGGGGGCGGCCATCCGAGAGGAGAGGAGGGGAGGGGAGAGGAGGAGAGGAGGGAGGGGAGAGGAGGAGAGGAGGGAGGGGAGCGGGCGCCCGGCACACAGGAGAGCCGCATCTAAATTTGTAAAGAGCCGCGGCTTGCCGACCACTGGCCTTGCGGGAGCCTAGCTCCGCGGGCCGGATTAAAAGGTCCGCCGGGCCGTATACGGCCCGCGGGCCGTAGTTTGCCCATTGCTGGTCTAGAGGCAGAGGAACAGTCATTATTACTTAACATGTTCCTCGCTCCAGTGCTGCCTTTTTCTTTCTGAAGCTTTGGTCTACTCTAAGGGAAGTCCTTCAGCATCATCATGTACAGTGCAATGTATGTGGAAGGGGTGACCGTGGCGGGGAGTACCTTAAAGAAGAGGCTTTGGCGATCCAAACACAATGCTGGGGGAACCCTGCTGGTATGCAAAATAGAATAAGTATTTCTTCTTATTCCATCATCCCTAAACGTAACATGCATTTAACCCTTACAGTGCAGAGTGAAGGGGAACTGCAAGGGTATTTAATTGTGACCAATGTTGGGATTAAAGCCCAGTCTAAGCATCCTCCCCCTGCCTCCTCAGTCCTCTCACCTACAGGTATAGAAGGGATAACCAGCTCTCTTCTTTTAGTTCTCTGAGTTCTTTGTAAAATAATGTATTTGGAAGCACACATTGTAAAAGTTTAAATTTGACTAGTTATGCAGCAGAGAGAAAATACATTACACAGTGCAGTTCTCAGGAAGTACACACCCAATGACCCTGTATTGAGAAGTGTGTACTGGTGGGATGGAGCCAAGCCCCAAACCACTCTCTGATTGCACTCCAAAATAGATTTCAGCAGTCTATATGGAAAGAAGACTTTCCCTCTTAACATTGGTATGGCATGTAATGATAGAAACAATGGTGAAGCACTAGCAATGTAATACAGATATAAATGACATAAAGAGTACATATAAACAGAAAAAAGTAAATGATGCATAAACGTGAAGTGAACATACAAAGTGATGATCCGATCGGATCTAATGAGGTGCTGCAAGAGTGGAACAGGTAGACCTGTAATTATAAACGTGAACCCTTTTCCAAATGGAAAAACAATAAGCAAACCAACCTCCCCCTGTCCACATAGGGGACTGATAGTAAATATATAAGTGACCCCTCAGGGGGTAAAGACACAGCAACTGTGACCAATGCAATATTAAATAGTGGAATCTCTCCCGTAGATCATAATGAATGCACATGCAAAAACCATAGATGTCCAGATCGGATCATCACTTTGTATGTTCACTTCACTTTTATGCATCATTTACTTTTTGCTGTTTATATGTACTCTTTATGTCATTTATATCTGTATTACATTGCTAGCGCTTCACCATTGTTTCTATCATTACTTTTTACCTAGTGAAGTCAGGTCAGGTGACAGCAGCTCCCTTGTAGCTCTCTCCATTTAAAGCGCAGGAGGTCTTACTCACTTTTGTCGGTATGGCATGTAGGCACCCTCAAAGTCCCATATCATAGTGGATTCTTTTGCTCTTCTGTACAATGTGCTGTTCTTATTATCCTTTTCTGTATGATGTTCTGTAGAAATGCAGTTCATGTTATTCTCTTCATTATAATGTGCTGTTCTTGGTATTTTCTTCTGTGTAATGTGCTCTTCATGTTATCCTTTTCTGTATAATGTGCTGTTCATATTATCCTCTTCTGTGTAATGTGCCATTCTTCCTATCCTTTTCTGTACATTGTGCTGTTCATGCTGTCCTCTTCTATATAATGTGCTGTTCATGTTATTCTCTTCTATATAATGTGCTGTTCTTGTTATCCGCTTCTATACATATATACTGTGCTGTTCATGTTATTCTCTTCTATATAATGTGATTTTCTTGTTATCCGCTTCTAAATAATGTGCTGTTCTTGTTATCCGCTTCTATATAATGTGCTGTTCATGTTATTCTCTTCTATAAAATGTGCTGTTTATTACAGTGGATATAAAAAGTCTACACACCCCTGTTAAAATGTCAGATTTCTGTGATATGAAAAAATGAGACAAAGATAAATCATTTCAGAACTTTTTTTTCCTTTATTGTGACCTATAAACTGTACAACTCAATTGAAAAACAAACTGAAACAGAAACATCACAGAAACCTTGGGCAGTCATGAGGTCTGAGTGTATGCATAGGGATGCTGCCTATATACAGCTGAGAGTCCGCTACTTCTCAGGTAACTGACTATAAATGGTTAAGGGCCAGGGTCGGACTGACCATTTGGAAACTCGGGCACTGCCCGAGGGCCCAGGGTCAGTAGGGGGCCCTATGAGATGCCCCTGGTACCTTTTTCATAGGCTTTTTTTAATTTGGGCAAGGACACAGGGGCCCCATGATCCCTTATTGCCCTGGGGCCCCATGAGTTGTCAGTCCACCCCTGTTAAGGGCATGGCCTTTGGTAGACTTGAACCGGAGTGACGCATGCGAAAGCGCAGCCTGGATTTAGTGATTCCAAACCATATTTTATGGGGTTTTGAACCTTTATATACGTTTCCTCTGTATAAGGATAGGAATCTCTGACCTCAAATCACCTGTAAAAAGACCGGTTTTTTATTTGGCTTGGGGATTTATTGAAAGGAAAGAGGGTGTCCAGCAACTCTGACATGGTTGATGAACGGGAGAGTGGAAGAACCTTTGCGTACTTGTTATTATAACGTGCAACCTTACTGCTGTAAGGTGAGAGTTCTGTGAGCACTGAGGTGACACAACCTGCATGTTTTACAGCACTTCTGTTGATGGTGTTGGTTTTATGAGCACGTGGAAAAGCTTATAAAGTTGTGAAAAATTTACTGTTGAATCACTTTTTTTACATGGACTTGCTTTCATGGACACTTTATTATTATGATTTGTGCATGTTATATTTTCACTCTGTTGTATTGATGATTTAGAATTGTATACTGTACACTAGCAGCTCAGCATTGAGTTTATGTACTTTATGTTTTTTGTTGTGGGAACACAATTTCTATTCACTATAATATTTTATATTTTCTAACCACATTTCTAATTTAGTTGTGAAAGTGGTGCCTATTGGTGTGGACCTCTACTGCATAACCCCACTTTCTTCTGACATTGCAGTTTATTCATTTTATACGTGACCCATTGGCAATCAGTGTAGAGATGTCTACAGCACAGCAGAAGGTTGGAGAGTGACTGCTTTAGCGAGAAACCCATGACATGAGTGACAGGGCATTTAAATATAAATAGGATTCCTTAGCTCAAGGAAGCGTTATCGACCAACATGTCGTGCTTCTGTCTGAATTATTATGGCATTGAAATTGCCGGTTTTGTCACATCGTTGGGAATGCCGTCTTTTCATCATCCTCATTGCAAGATGAACTCATATGTACTCCCAGTCCATTTACTTTAATTTCTCAATGGCTGCCAAGATGGGTTCATTTTTAAACTTGGCATATGTGAAGATGCGCTGATTTATGCTCTTTATCAGTTTAACTGTTATGTTTATGGGACAAAGGCTAGCAACATTTGCCCTATGTAGTATATCTGTCTGTTGAAGAATTCATTTATCAAAACCTTCCTAAGAGCTCTTAGATCAGAGCCATATTTTAAACATTTTGTGTGCCTCTATTTAGGGTAGCAGGGTAAAAGGAGGTGGCACTAAAACATATTGGAAGCAGTGGATGACATGCAGACAATTTATTAAACAGCTTTATGATGTGCCTTATGATACCAGGTGTGGAAGTGCGACCAATTGGAATCTTTAATCCATTCACAAAAGTAGAGTAAATAAAATCCATTAAAGTGGCTACAAAAAAAGAACACACACAAAAAAATGTGTATGTATATAAATATTTTTGTCCTCTGGCTTGGATATTCTTTAAAATATGTGCTCACTAAAAGCGCGCCCTATTTTTCTTTTCTGGATGAACAGTCAGCCTTACATGTAGACTGTGATTGTACTGCCATCTATGTCACATTACCAGAAAAGGAACAGAGAGCTGAAATTGTTTTGGTCATCTTGTCCTTGTTTGACCCTCTGGAGGACAATTTCCTAGTTAATCACTCTCAGTTGTATTATACATCCAGATAGTTTTAGATATTTACCTTCCTATCTACAAGACATGGCAGATTTGCAGTTTCAAAGAACACACATTCATTGTCCGTAGAGGACCTTTTAGGTGCCAGATATATAGTACATAGCACATAATCACTGTAAACTTTTGTTGATAAAATCAAAACCAAATTGATTACTTCTGCAAAATCCATTTGACATCACAATGTATTTAAAAAAACAGATAACAGTTGTTAAATTCCAAAAAATATATATTATACCTCATACCTTGTCTCCCAGTAATGCTTTCTAGAATATTTCTATTCAATGTAATAAGCCGGCCATATGTGCATAGAAATTTGGTTTGTTCAGCAAGGACTGCCTGAATTTCGATCCACGAATAGGCAGGATGGTTGTACGGTCGACTTCTGTATAACCAACCTATTGGAAAATTTCTGCTTGACTAATGACTCCGGCAGTGCTGATCAGTGTATTCTCATGGTGGGGAAGTCTCCCTGTTGTCAGAATGCAATTCACAGTGGGAGGATTACCCCCATCCACCTCGAATGTGCGGATGTGGGAGTCAACCCGCTGGTTGAATGAAAAAAGATGAATCGTCTGTGTTCTGCCTTAGAACATAGATCATTACATTATTTTGATACATTGATTACATAGTAGAGATACCAGGGGGACAGCTGTATTTTGATGCATTTCACGATTAGCTTCAGAAAACAGGTAAAATGAAAGATAAAGTTTGATAAAACACCATGTGGGTGTCAGATCAGAGAGGAGACTGACCAACTCCGCACAGGGACGTTCACTTTGTTTTAAAGCTAAACTGATTTCCATTCAAGATTTCCTTGCTTTTAACAAATCTCGAAGTTTGTAACAACGACTTATATTTGTATTCACCTTAATCTGCAGTGTTGTCTCTGAGTCCTCTGGTTTCAGTATTGGAATGTGGGAAGATACTTCAAGCAGGTTGATGACATTTATCAAGAGGGCCGACAACAAGACCGGGTCAGAGAGGAGTATGCAGAGTGTTGGGATGGAACTGCAGATTAAAATGTTACTGGACAGTTTTTGTTTTAACTGGCTGTAGTTGGGTTATTTTACATTAGGAATTTCTAGCTGGGAAGGCAGCAAAGGCAGTGGTTCCTTCACTCCACTGGAACCATGGGTTGGATTCCATGTTCCATATGTAGTCACAGAACTCAATACTTGATAATCAGTTATGTTTCCAGTTAGCAGGTACCTGCCCATGCCTGATCAATTACCCTTTACTTCCCATATTGGAAATATTTGTGTTCTACACTCACTTACAAACAGCATACAGGTAACATCATATTGTAGAAGGAACAGAATGTAGAATCCTCAGCTACAAGCCCAAAGCTTTATTACTTTATCCAGGTAAAAACAAAAGGTAGGATGAAAAAATTTCTGGTTTGCCTATTTGCATTTTTACTTCTGCAGACATGAAGTTACAACACAGTTTCTAGGTTTATAACTGAAACTGTTCTGCCTCATTCCCTGTACAGTAAAGGGTTCCTTAATAAAGGTCGAAATTGCTCTTTCATTCTTTTCATGGGAAATAACTTTTCCGAGAGTTTCATCTGTTTAATAGCTGCTTCAGGCAATTATTCGACTCCTTTTTACCATAACGTGAAAATAAACCAGTGAAATCTATTTTGCAGATAGAGTTCCCTACTTATTTAAATCAGACGTAATCCATAAGGGAAGTTGGAGAAGGAACCTTTCTTGAGTTTGCATAACTTTTTTTTTTTTCATTTTTTTTTTTGCCAATCCATCCAATTTTCACTTTTTTTAAACTTTGCATTAATATAAAACTATTATTTTTTTTTTATAAATAGGCATCTAAGGCATCATGCACACTAGATATTTGTATCGCTGCTCCTAGGGGTGTCTTGCTTTTTTTTCTGTCTCTAATTGCCCCATGCATGTTAGCCTATGTATTCGTGTGGAGGCATTTAGAGGCAGAGAAAAAATTCCTGATGCCTGTAATGTGTCTAAATGCATGGTAATCAAAGACATTAATTAATTTCAATGGCCAATTCAATGAATTAACATCCAAGTGCTTGACATGCTTAACTGTGCCTAAACGCGTTACATGCATTTACAGGCATCCAGTGTTTTTTCTACCAAAACGCCGCTGCCAGAAGAAAAGGCATCAAGATAGCAAAACCACCAGTGTGCATGAGGCCTAAGTGTGCAATCTGCAAAGAGTTTGGATTTCCTTACTATGGTTGTATAGATTTCTTTCCTGTACTTAGGGTTCTTTACATGGTCCAGAAAACATACAGTCCATACCTGATCATAGACATTTTATAATTTGGGAGCCTGTTATTTTTTTTCATATGCTTGTAGTCCTGCATGCTTAGATGTTTATGCCTATGAAACGTGGCACTGTGCTCATCTCCATCATGACAATTAAGAACCATGAGCATCATCCTAAATGTCCTGCCTGGCAATTCAATCCTTTGCTTGAATGTGTTATCACAGGAGTATCCATCGTAGCTAATTTCTGTCCATTTGTCATACAAACCTATCAAATGTGCACAGTCTAATGACAAGTATCTTCTATATATTTATATATTTGTTTGCTAGATTGTAAGCTCCATTGAAGAGGTAATGAAGGGAATGAGTACAAAATGTCAGCAAACCCATTATAATGGATAATTGTTACAATTAGAGGGCATCTTTAGCAGCGTATTTAGTATTATTGTCTGCACTGGTCATGCCCCTACCCCTACACTATGATAATTCTGCTTTCCAGCATGTAAACAATTATCTATAGGCAGAACAGACGAGACGATGCCTTGTAAAAGCAACCCATTTCAGATACGGACAGTTATCATCGTGTAATGAAAGCAAAAAAATCTGTCATTCTTGTACCTATTCCACAGCCAGTCATTGCCCATAGACATCTCTCCCAAAATATGTACACGAAAAATGCTGAGACATTTTGTATACGAATGGGTGCCTATATCAAAGCTCCATTGGTATATCTCTTCACCCCAGGAACTTTGGAAGGATTTTTAAAGCACATCACATTTTAAAAGTATTACTTGGGTTTCTGGTCCAACATTGCCAGTTTTATCTCCTCTTTAATTCAGGTTCCTTTTTCTCCCACACCTAAAACAGTTCTACTGAGCCTGGAAATGTACACGTGGCCTTCTAAATCCCATACTTTTATTACTCACACCCTTATAGCAGCCCACCTAGCTCTCGCTAGAAAATGGAAGTGTCCTTGTCCCTCCAATACCAAAGAGACCATTGTTACGTTTAAAGAACACTTCCTTATGGAATACGTTTGCCAAGTCTCACTTTATGCTGCCAAAATTTCACTCCAGCTGGTATTCCTGGATCACAGACCACAGCAGCATTACCCTCATCTAAACTTAAAACCTGATTAAACTCCCCCTTAGCACCTTACAAGGTTTTACTATAAGCCACTTTCACCATAGGCCCACTGAGATTTTTTCCCATTATCTGTATTAGCTTTACTATATGTATCCAACATTATATGTTTTTGTCACAGCTAACATAAATAACTGTGGATTACACCACTCCTCTTTTTCTTTCATTAATGTTACTTTGCTTATTTAATCTTTTCTGAATATCTCACAACTGATTGACTTTATGCTGCCTATATGTACTCTCTCTGAACATACTGGCATTACTATTATCACATTATATACCTTATTGTTATTCTTGTTTTTGTCTAAATATTTTAATAAAGACTTAAAGTTTATTACCCAACAACTTTTCTCAGTTTTGATTAGAGACCACAGGAGATCAGATACATTAATGCAAAATTAGTGACTTATTAGCTGCATGGAGTTTAGCTTTCAATCTGCTACCATGGTCAATAATAAAGATAATTGCTATTACTCGAATCATTGTTTATTCAGGTATTATATTATGCACACATTTGGGTTTATAAATAGGTTTTGGGATATTTGACAGTGTTTTCTCATACCTGTTTTGTATTCATTAAAATACGCGTACAAATTTGATTTCAGGATGCTTATTGGTCCATGAATATTTTATCACTCAGAGCAAACTCTGGGAAATGTATGCTTTTAAATAGTTTTAGTAATAGATTTCTAAATAATTGAAGAGGTAATCAAGTCTTCTGTCTGAACTATTTTCTGATATACTGGGCTTTCTTCAGTGTTGTGTGATTTTTGGCTGGTAATATATAGCAGAAGTCTGCAGAATATTATTTAGATCTGAAATGGGCACCTGGCATAGCTTGTCACAGTAGCAGAAAGAACTACAAGACTACATTTGCACAGGATGTTTTAAAAAATCATTAAATGAATAGTATTAAATGCACCAATTAACAAACCTACCAAGTGCATAAACAGAAAAAAAACAAAATCAAATCAAAATTTCATGAGTACATTCAACTTAACAGGTACATTTTTGGTCTTCAACCTTGCCTGTTTTGTGCCTTTCCAGGAGAACCTGGACAGTGAATCTGGAAACTATTCATGCCATTATTTTTGAAAGCTTCATCACTTTACAGCATTTCTTCACAAGTGCTTAAATTGTCTGTACTATATATAAACTGAGGTCTATGGTGTCCTCATATCCACAACTATTGTCTACACACACAGGAATTCAAATTTCAGGACCTTTGTGTGGTATTCTATTAAGTTATATGGGAAGAAAAGCAGTTGTGATGCAAACTGACCAACGGGTTCTTTATTGTAGGGGATCAATAAGCAGAGAGTCAGATAAGCGGAAAGCCAAAGGGCAATAATCCAGAAATGGCAAGGGACAGGCAGCAATATAACAGGTTGACAATAGGGCACAGCAAAGGATAAGTCCAGAGGCACAGGGCACAGTGAAGGACAGGCAGCAATCTGGTACAGCAGGGATTTAATTCAGCATCACAGGGCAACAGTCCAGTTACTGTGGGGGACAGGCAGCAATCTAGCATGGCAAGGATTAAGTCTAGGGTCACAGGACAACAATGAAGGCACAGTGAGGGACAGGCAGCAATCTGGTTCAGCAATCTGGTACAGCAAGGAATAAGTCCAAAGTCACAGGTCAACAGTGCAGGCTAAGTGAGGGATAGGCAGCAATCTGGTACAGCAAAGACTACGTCCAAGGTCACAGGGCAACAATCCAGGCACAGTGAGCAACAGGCAGCAATCTGGTACAGCAGGTACTAGGTCCAGGATCACAGGGCAACAAAGCAGGCACAGTGAGGGGCAGTAGTTCACAGGTCGATAGATTACACATCAGCAATCACAGTGCCGAGAGGTGGACTACTCAAACTTGTGGCTGTTGATGATCCTGGGGGTCCAACAGCAGGTGAAAATTCTGAAGGAACCCTCTGCAGAAAACTTTGCAATAAAAATACATGTTTAAGCTGGCCAACTTGGGGCAAACAGACACAAAGTGGGGAGAGCTACTAGGTTTAGGTCTGGCTATTGAGCTACAATACAACAAACAACATATACCTGTGCTCAAATCCCAATAGCTTGTACATTCATTTATCTATCAGGTGCTAATGGGGTGTAGCCACATATTAATGCCTCTGCACACTGCTATATACCCTTTCCAGCAAATTTTGCAAAGAAAAAAAAAATATTGATTTTTAGTTTACACTTTTAGTTTGCAATACATGTTTAAGCTTGCCAACTGTATCAAAGTAATCCCTCTATGGCCAGTCCTACTCTGCTCTGCCAACACAACTTACTGTGGACACAATGCCAATATGGGGCAAACCGACACAAAGTGTGGGAGAGCTACTAGGTTTAGGTCTGGATACTGACCCACAATGCAACAGACATGATCTACCTGTGCTCAATTCCAAATAGCTTGTACAGCAGGTGGAGGGTCAGAGAGGCACAAGATACTTTTGGATCTGATGTAGACAAAGGGGACAGTACCTGTACACCCGGTTGCAGCTTAGGGTCAAACACATGTAGCAAGGCAGCAGATGTGCACAGTGGGGAAGTTTCAGTATCCAGGTAGCAGCTCACAGCCACTGGGGAACTAGATTGCTGTAGACCCACTTCTAGCATACACCGGTGCAGAACTATATGTCCCAGAAGTTCTAATTCTCTTCTGGTCTCCTAGTGAGACCCTGCAGCCATGCATTTCTTTGTGGCTATCACTAGAGCAACTCGAAAATCAAATGAACAGTTATGAAACAAGTCTTTGCATTAAATTCTTCTAGAATATCATGTTCATGTTATTTAGTGCAGGCTCTGTTCTGCCAACAATCTTCCTAACATCACTATTGTGGAGTGGAGTGGTGCCCACAGGACCACCTACAGCTTAAATTTCAGTCGGTTCAGTAGTAATGGGGCCACACAGAGAAACGGAGTACTCAAACAGATGTCCCTGGAATAGTATTGTTTAACACCACGGGGAAGTCAGCTCATTGATACCACATGAACTAAATGGAAAAGTACTACAAAGATCAGCAAGGAGCGCTGTTCCAGGTGCAAGAATGTCATAAACAGAGCCCAAAAGATCAATGACATATGCAAGATTTGTTGAGACCATGCAACTTGATCATATTTAAGAACTTCCAGAGAGGAGGCTGCTTACAGACATGGATGTTCTGAACCTGACAGTGCTGGACAGTGTCCACCGATGGAGGACCCACAATCCCATGGCCAGCAGGAGGTAGATGGGAAAAATGAGGTGTCACCACTGCCAGAAATCACTAAATCTCTATGGGTTCCAACAACCTCCATGAGATGCCGGACAATGAGATCTGTTGGCCGGAAATGACACACACGCGGCACACGGAAGCGACGTCATGGTGTCAGGTTCGGAACATCCATGTCTGTAAGCAGCCTCCTCTGTGGAAATTTTTAATTATGATCAAGTTGCATGGTCTCAATAAATCTTGCATATGTCATCCATCTCTTGGGCTCTGTTTATGACATTCTTGCACCTGGAACGGCGCTCCTTGCTGATTTTTATATCCACCTTTAGTCTGCCTTGGAGATCCTGATATTCCCCAGCTGTGTACTACTATCTCACTTTTCCCATAGCATAGAGAAGGTAGAGTTAAGCAGTCAGCTGCAGTCTAGACATCAGCTACACCTCTACCCTTCCACTGACAGTAAAAAGTCACTGAAATTTATATGGCCGTAAGAATAAGTCACTTGCCAGGGGAGTGGTTACAGATGGACAAAAAGGTTTAGCTACTAACTTTTGACAAAATGCAAAAATTGCACTTCAGTACCAGTTTAACATGCTTAGACATTTTCGTGATAGGAAGAGCGTGTTTGACAGAACGAGTTATGAAGTTACCACTGAGTTAACATGCTTGGGAAATAGAAAGAAATGCTTGAAAGGCTCTTCCATTTTTAAATAACTGTTTATGTGCTATTTAAACATACAATATATTTGTTTCAGTTGTATTTTTTCCAAAGGCATAAAAATGTATGACCTTCATTTTTGTTACCTCTGTTTCCTAGGTACGGTGGATGATGTACTGGATTGTGTTTGCCCTTTACACTGTAACAGAAACATTAGCTGACTTCACAATCTCATGGTAAGTTTAAGAACATTATACAATTTTTTTCAATGTTGTGTTTTTTTGTGCATGTCTTACTAGTGTCACATGGTTCCCAAGTGCATTAACACAGCAACCAATTAGAATTTATTCCACTCAGAGCATTCTGATTGTTTGATCTGGGCTACTGAACTTGAAATTATGAACTGTTTATTGAATAAGGCCATTGCTATCTTTTGTGTGCCATCTGTATATGTTCATCCCTGAGCTTGCTTCTCCTTTGCTGCACAACATTTAACTAAGCAAGTTATTAAAAAATAGTTTTTAAACTTCAGACCAATGATGTAGCCTTGTCTAAGTTTATACCATCAATCATCTGCAGCCAGGAGGAAGCATGTGCTCAGTCTACTCTCCTAATTAGGTAGAAACATATTCTTAGAGGCATATTCATGCAAAATTCAGCAACATTCGTTTCTAAGTATTTTATAGCACATAGATTAAACAGACAGGATTTCAAGCATGTGATCAAAACATTTTACCCCATATCCTAAAGGAAATTCCCTACAAATAGCATCATAGATTCACTGATTCAGTAACCTGCAGGACCCATTATCAGTGTTACACCAACCCTTTATACCACATAGCGAACCTTAAAGCTGAACTCCAGAAATAATCATTTTTTAAACTTACATTGGTCCAGCTCTGTTACATCAAACTATTTATGTCTCACATTCAGAGAGTTGCTGGGAATGCAGAAAGTCACTATAGTAGCCTGTGCTACATACGTACATACAGTCAGTGCTGTTCTCTTCTAGATGCTGCTCTTCTGTATACTAAACATAGGGGGGTGCTGGCTTGGTGCCTATATCATTCATAGAGTTTTAAATTTTTTTTTAATACGTGATTATGTGATTGAATGATGTGGACATTGGGATGTCTTCAGCCCTTCCACCCATGCCTGGATATCATATGTACTCTCCAGCGCTTCAGGAAATGGACAGCCTAAGGGACGCCAAGGGGACCAGGACAGAGGCAACCAAAAGAAAATGCTTCATGGGTGCAGCCCTCCTCAGATGGGGAGATCAGCCACTAGATAAAGAGTAAACAGGCGGCGCACACACCTAGTGCATTATCCAAGGTTTATTCAAAGGTATAAAAGACAAAAACATACTCACAGACGAAGCATGTATAAAATGCTTTTGCATTAAGAAGATAGCCACAACGGCAGGCAAGGTGAAACACGTCAGCCATTTGAACGCACTGACAGTTGGAACACCTTGCCTGCCGTTGTGGCCATCTTTTTAACGCAAAAGCTTTTTATACATGCTTCGTCTGTGAGTATGTTTTTGTCTTTTATACCTTTGAATAAACCTTGGATAATGCACTAGGTGTGTGCACCACCTGTTTCTTCTTCTTCTTCCTTCTTTCTTCCTTGTTCCTTCCTTCTTCCTTCCCCTTCCTTCTTCTTCCTTCTGTCTTCTTCCTTCTTCCGTCTTTTTCCATCTTCTTCCTTCTTTCTTCTTCTTTCTTCTTCTTCTTCCTTCTTCCATCTTTTTCCATCTTCTTCCTTCTTCTTCTTCTTCTTCTTCTTCCTTTTTCTTCTTCCTCCTTCTTCTTCTTCCTTTTTCTTCTTCCTTCTTCTTCCTCTTCTTCTTCCTCCTTTTTCTTCTTCCTTCTACTTCCTTCTTCCTCTTCTTCCTTTTTCTTCTTCCTTCTCCTTCCTTCTTCTTCTTCCTTTTTCTTCTTCCTTCTTTTTCCTTCTTCCTCTTCCTTCTTCTTCTTCCTTCTTCTCCTTCCTTCTTCCTTTTTTCTTCTTTCTTCCTTCTTCCTTCTTCCTTCCTTCTTCCTTCCTCCTTTGTCCATCTTTTTCCATCTTCTTCCTTCTTCTTCTTCTTCCTTTTTCTTCTTCCTTCTTTCTTCTTCCCTCTTCCTTCTTCCTCCTTTTTCCTCTTGCTTCTTTCTCCTTCTTTCTCCTTCTTCCTTCCTTCTTCTTCTTCCCTCTTCCTTCTTCCTCCTTTTTCCTTCTTCCTTCTTCTTCCTTCTTTCTTCTTCTTCCTTCTTCTTCCTTCTCCTTCCTTCTTCTTCCTTTCTCTTCCTTCTTTCTTCTTCTTCCTTCTTCTTCTTCTTCCTTCTTTCTTCTTCTTCCTTCTTCTTCCTTCTTCTTCCTTTTTCCTTCTTCTTCCTTCTTCCTTCTCCTTCTTCTTCTTCATCTTCCTTCCTCTTCCTTCTTCCTTCTTCTTCTTCCTTCTTTCTTCCTTCTCCTTCCTTTTTCTTCCTTCTTCTTTCTTTTTCCTTCTTCTTCCTTCTTCCTTTCTTCATCCTTCTTTCTTCTTCTTTCTTCCTTCTTTCTTCTTCTTTCTTCTCAAAATAGCTCAAGCTCTGTCAAATTGGGTGGAGAGTGTATGTGAACAGCAGTTTTCAAGTCTTGCCACAGATTCCCATTTGGACTTTGACTGGGCCATTCTAACACATGAATATGCATTGATCTAAATCACTCCATTGTAGCTCTGGCTTCATGTTTAGTGTTGTTGTCCTTCTGGAAGGTGAACCTCCACCCCAGTCTCAAGTCTTTTGCAGACCCTAACAGGTTTTCTTCTAAGATTTCCCTGTATTTAGCTCCATTCATCTTCCCATCAACTCTGACTAGCTTCCCCATACCAGCTGAAGAAAAGCACCCCCAGAACACGATGCTATCACCACCATGGTGGGGATGGTGTGTTCAAGGTGATGTGCAGTGTTAGTTTTCTGCCACACATAGCGTTTTTGCTTTTAGGCCAAAGAGTTTAATTTTGGTCTCACCTGACCACCTTCTTCCACATGCTTGCTGTGTCCCCCACATGGCTGCTCACAAACTGCAAATAGGACTTCTTATGGCTTTCTTTCAACAATGGCTTTCTCCTTGCCACTCAACCAAAAAGGCCAGATTTGTGGAGTGCACGACTAATAGTTGTCCTGTGGACAGATTCTCCCACCTGAGCTGTGGATCTCTGCAGCTCCTCCAGAGTTACCATGGGCCTCTTGGATGCTTCTCTGATTAATGATCTCCTTTCCCGGCCTGTCAGTTTAGGTGGATGGCCATGTCTTGATAGGTTTGCCGTTGTGCCATACTCTTTCCATTTTCAGATCATGGATTGAACAGTGCTCTGTGAGATGTTCAAAGCTTGGAATATTTTTTATAACCTAACCCTGCTTTAAATATCTCCACAACTTTATCCCTGACCTGTCTGGTGTGTTCCTTTGCCTTCATGATGCTGTTTGTTTGCTAATGTTCTCTAACAAACCTCTGAGGGCTTCACAGAACAGCTACATTTATACTGAGATTAAATTACACACAGGTGGACTCTATTTACTAATTAGGTGACTTCTGAAGGCAATTGGTTCCACTAGAGTTTAGTTAGGGGTATCAGAGTAAAGGGGGCTGAATAAAAATGTAATCATTTGCCTTCCACTTCACAATTATGTGCCAAATTGTGTTGGTCTAACACATAAAATCCCGATAAAATACATTTATGTTTTTGGTTGTAACATGACAAAATGTGGAACATTTAAAGGGGTGTGAATACTTTTTCAAGGCACTGTATACATAGTGTTCATGGTGTATGTTTGTCTACATAAAAACCTGACAGGTGTCAAAAACCCTCACCACTTTATCCATAAGCTAAAAAAAAAAGTTTTAGTTTTTGATGTAATTTAAGTTTAAAAAAACATGGGGACACAATTAAATATATATATATATATATATATATATATATATAACGTTAATGATTTAACTAATAGTTAACTTAAGATTCCTGTTGTATCTAAAAAGCAGGATCCCAAAAGGGGGAACGTCTACACTTCATTATGCGTAGGTGTGCTATAGCAGTCTGCAGCTTGACTGTAAGGGGCAGAGGGTGACAGATTTTTTTCCAAACAGCAGTGTTTAGACAACACGTCTTTGTCAGATAATCACTAATGGACCTCAAAGGGCTAATGACAGCCATTAACAAGCAGTTTTTGTAGCTGATCAGCAGATTTATATTTTCTTACTTGTACTTACTCTAAGTCACAGTCACAGAGGTAGGAAGCAAGCAAAGTCAGTATGGTAATACTCACTTTACTCCATGGTCCCATAAAAACCATCCTCCACTCTCCACTGCTGGAATTTGGGCGGGCAAGTTCCATCCTGTTGATGTAGCTGTGGATCTTGCCATCATTACAGTGCAAGTGGGATGATATTGATAAGAGGGAAGGCAACACGACTGATTGGAGATTGACATGAAGAGCGGTCTTGGCACACTGGCCATTACAACTGGATCCAAGGAGGATCCCAGTACTGTGGAGTCATTTTAATTTATAGCAGGACAAGCACAGTCAAAAAAATGTAAAGCGGAACTAAACCCACATGATTTAGCTATATCCGAACAGTTACATTCAAGGCATGTCTCTTCTGATAACTTTCAAGTTTGCCAGTATGCTTAGGTTAGCTCTCAACTGAATTTTCCAGCCCTCAAATGACAGATGTCATAGAGAATCACATGTGCAGCACCATGGCAAATGCAGATCAAACAGAGGCTAACATAGCAGTTTCCTTGGTTGTAAACGATAGGAGGGTTTAATTTAATTTTAAATTGTAACTAAATCTATTGGCTTAACGGTTTCAAAAAACGGTTATATTCGCGGCATGCCAGGAATGCAAACAGTCACTTTTGCTCGTGTCCTCAACCAAATTGTCAAACCATCAAATAGCTGGTGTCATAACTGATCACATGTGCAGTACCATGGCAGTTTCAGATCAAACAGAGGCTAAGATGGCAGCTTCATTGGCTGAAAAGGATAGGAGGGTTTAGTTCCACTTTAAAGCAGAACTAAACACAACAATTTAACTGTTTCCCAAAGGTTTGCCATGAATGATAATTGTCACAAGTGCTTGTGCTTTCAGCTGAACTGCCAAACCGTCAAGTGGCTGGTGTCTTACCTGATCACATATGTAGCACCATGGCAAAAGCAGATAAAAAAAGAGGCTAAGATGACAGTGTCCTTGGTTGTAAAGGAGAGGAAGGTTTAAATCTGCTTTAAGTTATCTGGTTTAGGAGTTCATATTAGGAGTCATTCCAGCTTTGAATATGAAGACAAACTTGCCAGTAGGTTATTTTTAAAGTAATAATAAAGGTTCCGCTTTTTTTTTTTTTAAATAACGTCATACTTACCTGCTCTGTGCAATGGTTTTGCACAAAGCAGCCCCAATCCTCTTCTTCTCAGGTCCACAGTTGGCGCTCTTGACTTCTCCCGCTTGACCAGTGCCCCCAATAGCAAGCCACTTGCTATGGGGTCACTGGTGTGTGCTCAATTTCAAGCCCCACTCTATGCGTCCCTAAGACACATAGAGCTGTGGCTCAGCCCTGCCCCTCGCTCTCTCACTGGCTGTGATTGACAGCAGTGGGAGCCAATGGCTCTCACTGCTGTGTCTCAGCCATTGAGGAAAGAGAGACCCGGGACAGTTGAGGCTCCCATGCACATTGCTGGATCGATAGGGGGCTTGGGTGAGTATTAGGGGGGCTGAGGGGGGAGCAGCACACAGAAGGTTTTTTACCTTCATGCATTCTATAAACCTTCAGCCTTTACAGCCTTTCAGAACATAAATATATATAGGGTGGGGTGCTGCAGCAATAATCAATGTATCAAAAGGTATAGATGAGAATAATATAAAATACATAAAATACATAAAGTGACTTGTGACAAGGTGCCAACATATAAAGTGACTTTAGTGATATCATGTATTCCGTCACAGCAAAAGTGACTCGCGGTGAACAATAATAATGGAATGAATAGTCCAATGTAGAGACAATGCTCATGTAGGGAACACTCCAGGCTCCTGTTATTAATCTGGTCTGGTCAGGTACTCCCCTCACTGGTCTCCTCAGCTGGTAAAGTGGCCTCACTTCCTCCTCAATAAGGCTCTTCTGCTAGATAGCTGGAGCAGGCAAGAGATTGATGTTGATGCCGTCCATTAACAAACATCAGCAATATGTCCTCCTGACCAGACCAGATTGATAACGGGAGCCTGGAGTGTGCCCTACATGAGCATTGTCTCTACATGCGCAGAGCAACTGTGCATCTGGTGAGTGCACAGCCTTATCATATATACCGGTCACCTCAATATTTGGTTTGATCGGAGAACCTATCGCTGGAGATATCCTGATCTCTCATATTCACATTAGGACTATTCATTCCATTATTATTGTTCACCGCGAGTCACTTTTGCTGTGACGGAATACATGATATCACTAAAGTCACTTTATATGTTGGCACCTTGTCACAAGTCACTTTATGTATTTTATATTATTCTCATCTATACCTTTTGATACATTGATTATTGCTGGAGCGCCGCACCCTATATATATATTTATGTTCTGAAAGGTTTTTTGGTATCCTTTGGTGCATTTGCTGCTCTTCTGACTTATAGCGCTCGCTTTTACCTTGTTTTTTGAGCCTTTACGGCCACTTTAAGGTCTGACAGTCATTAGAGAATGTTCAGTTGACCTGGCTGTTTATAGTCATAGCTGGAAATGTGCACTTCTCTGTCCAAGGTAACAAATATGTTCACCCAATGAGAATACAAATGGTCGTACAGCGCACAAAAAAGATCAATAACCTGACTATTGTACCATGAGCGATCTGGTGGCTAGATCATTAATGTCTGTAGGAAAGTTTACACAGAACTGTTAATTGACATTTGAAAGTACAGGAAGGTTTTTGTGTGCAAACGCTAAAATATTGCATGCATCTAAAGATGTTCAGGAGATCAGAGTGACTATTTTCAGAAATACAGAAACTGTGAAAATAAACTCTTACCGTATGTGTAACTTGCGTGCCTTTGCTATAATATGTAGCCCCTGGGACCCCCGGGTTAGAGTAGAAACTGTATAATTATACAATGCAGACAGCAGCTCTTCTTTCTCAGTGGAATTTTAAAACAGCACCTGCAACTTCACTAACCCCCTGCCCCCTCCTCTTGTTCTTAGAGCTTTTCATGCTCTCTTTTCTCCCCTCTTTTTACAGTCATCTGTGCTTTGAGACTCTAGTTTAATCAGGACCTCATACACCATACCTCTTTTCCTGTTGAGACACCCCATAGCTATCAGTTACATCAACCACACACACATATCTGACCTCTTCATATGCAAGTGTTACCTCTAAGCATGGACTGGCTTCGATATCAGTCTAAATCATTAGACTGCCTTGTGACAGATAATTGCATGGCTGTTTAAGACCTCATTTACACTTGCAGTTAGGTGGATGTAAAAACATGTGGTTGAGGCACAGTTTTACTGCCTCCCAACTGCAGCAGACAGGAGCGTATACATGGCACAGCAAAAATTATCTCCCCATTGTGTTTGGCGGGCACTACAACGTGCTAAACGTGACCCATTCAACTGCAGGATTCCATACCTTTAATCCCTTGCACGTGCATTACATCAGTGATGTGATCAGTATCAGTTCACTAACTGCATAGTGCAGTTACAGCACTATGCAGAACTATCTTATGACCACAACTGCTATCATTTGCTGAAACCACAGTGGCTTAGTGGTTGGCACGCCTGCCTTGTGGCACTGGGGTCCTTGGCTAAAGTTCCAAGCAGGACACGACTTGCATGGAGTTTGCATGTTCTTCCTGTGCTTGTGTGGGTTTCCTCCAGGTACTATGGCTTCTTCCCATAACCCAAACACATGCTTGTAGGTTATTTGGCTCCTGTCTAAATTGGCCCTAGTATTTGTATGTATGCATGTAAGGTAGGAACCTTAGATTGTAGGCTTTTTGAGGGCATGGGCAAGATTTAAAGCGCTGCATAAATTGTTGGTACTATATAAATACTAAGGGGTTGATCTAAAACTAGAGAGTGATAAATCTGGTGCAGCTCTGCGTAGAAACCAATCAGCTTCCAGTTTTTCTTTCAAAGTTTAATCAGCTGCACCAGATTTTGCACTCTCCACTTTTAGTAAATAAAACCCTCAATGTGCTCAAGCTGATTTCCTAAGTCCATAGGGGGATTATCAGATTTTGATGTTACAGGGTGCATTGATCTTGACTTAAAGTGGAAGTTAACCAGTTTATGGTGGGTAGACGGGCTATTGCCATAACGTGTACAGCACACTTTTACATTGGGGCCATTTACCTTCTAGTGTGCCCTCCTCCTGCGATGCAGTGTCCACGGTCCCCCTCATGACTCCATCACTACTGCTGGCTACTGGGTCCGATGTATTCTGTGTCTGCCATTGAAGATGTAACTGCATGCCCATGTGCACAGGAGTTGCATCATCCCCAGTACCTGACTGCACTCCAAGCATGTTACTTGTGCTAAGAATGAGCTGGGGTATACATTGTGTATGTGCTGAAGGCAGTGTACACTAGATAGAAAAATGCTATACATTGTGCATGGTAGCCAATCTGCTTCTAACTTCAGCTTGTTACATTAAGCTTTGACAATAAAACCTGGAAGCTGATTGGTTTCTATGCACATATTTTGCATGCTCCAGTTTTAGTAAATCTCCCCCAGTGTGTGTATACATTTTGTGCTCATAGGTTTACATATTCCTGGCAGAATTTGTAAAATGTGAACCATTTTTTAAGAAAACATGAGTGATCAAACAGGCATATTTTTTATTTTTAATGTTATTCAAATAAAGCTATTAGGGGCAACAAAATATCAGTCCTGTTCAAAGGTTTGCCTGCTCTTAGTTATTAATATAATGTATTACCCAGTTTAGCAATAATGATGGCTTGTAGTCTTTTGTGATAGATATGAATAAGTCCCTTTATTTTCTCATGTGGTAAAGCTGCCCGTTCTTTTTGGCAAAGATCCTTCAGGTTGTGTAAATTCTTTGATTGTCTAGCATGAACTGCATGTTTGAGATCTCTCCAAAGTTGGTCAATGATGTTGAGGTGAGGAAATCACGATAGTCACACCAAAACCCTCACTTTTCTTGCTACACTTACTGAAGGGTTGATTTGGCCTGATCATTCTAATATTGACTAGTCCAAATGCATCCCATGTACAACGTCCTGGCTGATGAATGTACATTTTTCCTCAGGTATTTTCTTATAGTAGGTTGCATTCATCTCTTACCATTCCTTTTGTCTAAATCCCCTGTGCTGCTATAGCTTTCTATAGCTTACCCTCCACCCCCTCCCCCACCTTCCAAAACTGAAGTGATGCCCCTCCATGCTTCATGATAGAGATATTATATTTCTCTTCACAGAACGTGTTGACTTCTCACATATTGTTTATGGCTATGACCGTACAGTTCAATTTTGGTTTCATTACAAATAATTTTGTTTCAGAAATTTTGAGTCTTCTCAAGGTGCTGTTTGGGATACTGTAAGTAGGCTGTTTTGTAGCATTGGTACAGCACAAATTGGAAACATTTTACACAGTTTGTAAACTAATGAGAACAACTTTGTATGTATGTGTGCGTGTATGTAAATGTATATACACACACTCACTATGTGTGTGCCACCTGTTGCACATATGTAAAAGTGTAGAGATTAGGAACTTTAAAGGGGTTCTTTACTGTTAGAGCAGTAAGAATGTGGAACTCTCTTTCACAATTGGTGGTTACAATACACAAGGATATAGGAAGTGGTAGATACATAGATATACACACACCTACACAGGTTGAACTGGATGGACTGGTGGCTTTATTCAACCTAACCAACTATGAAAGTATGGGAGTACGGTATGTCTTTATTGAAATAGGCAGATGGGGTCACCAGGCATGCTACATATAAATATATAGTGCTGTGCCTCTAACAAACCCATCAAATCGCACACATATATAATACAGTTCACTTTTACAGCTTCTCTTTTTATTGCTCTTTTTTTCTTGTCTCCCTATCCTCAGTTGACCCTGTGCTACTTGCTAGTTCTAGAACCAGACACTGAACAGTGCTGCAGATAATCACAGATTTAGTCTTTATATCAATCATGGGCACTTTTTATTTCTCACCATGTGTATGTTTTATTTTCTGTTTGGTTTATGGAGCTGTTGTACATTATATGGGAATACATGCGCTATATTACGCTTTCTGTTCTTTTTTTTTATAGGTTCCCTTTGTATTATGAGCTGAAGATTGCTTTTGTTATATGGTTATTATCCCCTTATACTAGAGGGGCCAGCTTGTTGTATAGGAAGTTTTTGCACCCTCTGCTTTCTTCAAAAGAAAGGGTAAGTTATTGAAGGTGTACAATTTTTAGAAAGACTGTTAGTTCCTTATTGGTGTGCACCTGTAGTTTTCAAAAAAAATAAAATATAGCTGAAATGTAGAGTATTGAACTCCTGCACCATGTGCCCCCCTAATCCCAGGGTGCTCTTGTCATGCAAAGCTTGACCATCTCCTCTGACCAAGAGCTCAGACCTGCCCCATCCCATCACGCTATTGGCCCATCAGGCTACCCACAATAGCTATAAACCATTAGGGAAAGTGATGCAGGGGTTGGCTCAAGCTGTTAACTGCAGGAGCTGGTCATGATATACATAACAAGGACATCCCATAACACTGTACAAGGTAAGTGTGTTCACATGCAGACACTTTATTTCGCTACTTTCCCGCACTACTGCTTTCATAAAACTTAATGTGACCACAAGGCTAAGCTTCACCTTCCATGATAATCAGCTCAACCTGCTTTGTATATGGTAAATTTCAGGAGGTTAGATAGGAGCATTAAACATTAAACTAGAGACATATACTACATCGTTCAGTATTTGAAGGGCCATGAACAGTGTCCCCTACTCCCCTCCTCATTATGTTTATTACCAAAGTATAGCATTGTTTCAGTACGTCACAACCAGTTAGGGATGATTCCAACCAGTTCTGTTGGGTAGAATTGCCTTACACAGCCTCAATGTAAAGACAAGGAAAAAAGCCTTTCTTTCTATAGGGTCTGTTCACACCATTGCACTTTGTTGGTGTGAACTGTGGTAACAGGATGCAGACATCATTTTAATTCAATGCGTCATAATGTGGCATAGTGCATAGAAGTTACATGAAGGTAACAGAAAAGAAGAATGAAATTTAGCACTGCAATGAGTTTCTGTAGGCGCAGTGGTTGCTATGGGTGATACGCGTTTGTACAATTATCTTATCCCTACTGAAAAAATGCCAGTAGGATAAAGTGCAGTCCTTATGTAGTTTGAAGCAAAAAGTTATCCCATAGCCATCAATCACAACTAAATTTATTGTAACAGGGTTTATTCTTGTGGAAGGGAGTTCCACATCCTTACCGCTCTAACAGTAGAACCTTTTCTCTAACTTCATTGATTTTGCACTCTCCAGAACCTTTTCTCTAACTTCATTGATTTTGCACTCTCCAGAACCTTTTCTCTAACTTCATTGATTTTGCACTCTCCAGAACCTTTTCTCTAACTTCATTGATTTTGCACTCTCCAGAACCTTTTCTCTAACTTCATTGATTTTGCACTCTCTAGAACCTTTTCTCTAATTTCATTGATTTTGCACTCTCCAGAACCTTTTCTCTAACTACATTGATTTTGCACTCTCCAGAACCTTTTCTCTAACTTCATTGATTTTGCACTCTCCAGAACCTTTTCTCTAACTACATTGATTTTGCACTCTCTAGAACCTTTTCTCTAATTTCATTGATTTTGCACTCTCCAGAACCTTTTCTCTAACTTCATTGATTTTGCACTCTCCAGAACCTTTTCTCTAACTTAATTGATTTTGCACTCTCCAGTTTTAGTAAATCAACCCCAGTATGTTTCCGTGTCATATTAATTTTGCCTATTTCATTTTATAGAATAACACACATAAGCGTTTAGGTATTACTAATTTTGTTACTTTCGTATAGTGTTACCATTTTTTTGTAAGTTAAAAGTTTTTATCCTTTGATTGACTTCTGTCAAAGGGACTGTTGGAAAAATGTCCTTGATCAGTGCTGCACTCAATCAGCTGTAGCCACTGGTCAATCTCATATATAACAGCAGCGGTTGCCGCTGTCAGAATACAATATCCTGGTGGGGGGGGGGGGGATTTCTCCATCCATTTTGTTTGTGTTTGGATAGAGAAATATGTTGGCTGAAAGAAAAAAAAGCATATGGCCAGATTTGCTCTTTGCATCTGTCTTTAGATTGAAAGCATTCAAAACTCTTGGCACATTGTTTGAGTCGAAGTACTCCCTTTGTAGAAGTCTCTGAGGCACAAGTACTGCTCTTCAAACTATGTCCAAGGACCAGAAGTATGCAGAAACCATTTTCAGTGCTGAGAGCCCAGGTTTGATGTTTTTGGATCTAGATACAGATGCCACTGCGGTAAGAATAATTACATACAACATTCATTTTTTTTTCTAAGTTATCTATAAACCTGGTGTCCTCAAGCCTGTCAAGCCTGTGAAAGCTGCACATTATATTTCCCAGAAAAAAGTATTCACTGGACAGGTTAGCTATCTAGTTGTTGTTCCTCTCCCAGCTTCCCCCCGCATCTTTGTAGCCACAACTATGGCATTTGCCCAAGCTAAGCTGTCATGTATGTGTGCCCGGTTTTGAAGAGCAGCTTTGCCTGATCGTCATCACATGTCTGTGGCCCCCCTTACTTTATCCAAACCATTATTTTTTGCATCACCTTATTGAGTTATTTTTTCTTTATTAAAGCAGAACTAAACCCTCCAATACTTTACAGTCAAGGAGGCTGCCATCTTAGTCTCTGTTTCATCTGCAGTTGCCATGATGCTGCACATGTGATCAGTTATGACACCAGCCATTGGATGGCTTCACAGTTCGGTTGAGGAAATATGCAAATGTGACAGCTGTCATTCATGGCAGGCCTTAAATGTAACTTTTTTTGGAAATGGTTAAATCAATGGGTTTACTTCCGCTTTAACACACATTGTCATTTCATGTCAAATCTTGTTACTAATTTTGCTTGTGCGAATGTAATCTGTATTTCACAAGAAGGTCAAGTATAGAATATTGAAGTCATTCCTAATAGCATATGATGTCGGCCAATGAAGTAAAAAGCGTGAAGATCCATTTTGAGCTAAAACAAGTTAAATGCCTTGGAGCATTTAACTTCCTTAGAAAAATGATTTTATACATGTAGAGATTTCTCAGCTGAATAAAGAGTGAGAAACCTGGTGGCATCTGTGTGCGGGTAAAGGTTTGCCGCTTCTTGCTTGATGTTGTAGCTAGAGTCATATATTTTAATAATTGCACGAGTACCAGCAGCTGCTCTCTGTTCCCTGCACAGGAAATTGATGAATACATCGTACAGGCCAAAGAAAAGGGCTATGAAACCATGGTGAACTTTGGCAAGCAAGGCTTGAATCTAGCTGCTAATGCTGCTGTGACTGCTGCTGTGAAGGTAAAAGCTCTATTTTATTACTTGGTAGCACATATTACAATTTTTCCTTCTAAGAATGCTAGACCTCCTCCTAAAAATGCTAGTTGCCTGACTGTCTCTGGCATCTATAATTTGAGCCCCTGACGTGGAACAAGCAAACAAATCATTAAAATCAGAATGTAGTCAGAGCTCCTTATCTGCATACTTGTTCTAGGTCAGGTACTTAGAAAATACTAAAGCCATTGAATCAGCATGAAACCAGGTAACTAATATTTTAGAATAAGGGGTCGGCTGTTGTAGCTTCAATTTTTCTCAGTACAGATTTCCTTTAAATGATAAGGTCACCTGTCATAACATGTTACATGTTGCACCCATATTCAGGGAGTAGCATGTTGCTGTAGCATTGACCCCGCACCCCTCCAACCGCCTCGGTTTGACAGTGAGCGGGGATCTTCTCCCCCCACTTGCTGTCACAATTTAAAAAAAAAAAGAGCCAGCCCGGACGGAGTCAATGTGAATGGGAAACTACAACTACTGGCAGCCTTTGCCTCTTGAAGTTCTCAATGAACTACCAGAGCACTGTTAAGCGGTTGTACGATGTACGGGCAGGCATCTTACACTAACAATCTGTAAGAGTCCCACATGGCGCCCATGATCTGAAGATCGCAGGTGCAATGCTTTCCAGGCTCCTACAAAAAAAAATAGTAAATGCACATTTTTTTTACCTGCAAAAAATGTGCATTTATTATTTCTTTTTTTAGTAAGTGAACCTATCATTTAACCACTTCAAGTCCGGACACTTTCACCCCCTTCCTGTCCAGGGCAATTTTCAGCTTTCAGCGCTATCACACTTTGAATGACAATTGCGCGGTCATGCAACGCTGTACCCATATGAATTTTTTAGCATTTTTTTGAGACAGATAAAACTTTATTTTGGTGGTATGTATTCACCACTGGGATTTTAATTTTTTTGCTATAGAAATGATATATTCAAACATTTTGAAAAAAAAGTGTTTTTCTTATAAAATTTTGTAAATAATCTTTGTAATTTAATAATTTTGTAAAAAAAAAACAACCCAAATTAATTTCTAATCAAAAATTATAATTCTTCAAAAAAATTTTTTTACATTTTTTTAATATTATTATTTATTTTTTTATTTTAACATAATGTCACAGCAGTGACACTACTTGTGGGGGGTGATGAAGATTTTTTTTTTTTTTTTTTACACTGATTGCTTTTACACCCATAAAGGCTGTAAAAGCACTAATTTCTCCTTCTCTCTAGCTGCATTCTTGTAGCCATTGATAAATACTGTGAGAGCTGTGATTGGTCACAGCTTGTCACATGGTACAAGGCTGTTGTGAATAGCCTTGTACAATGTGACCTCTTTGATCATTCACAGATTTCACATGTAGTAAGCAGTCATGTCAGAAATGACATCTTGCTTACTACTATTTATGTGATCACTGATTGGTCAATCAGAGATCACATGATCAGGACCGCACACAGAGGTCCCGTGCAGCGCGGTTCCCAGGGAGCACGCACAGGCAGGGAATGCGGAAGGATGTTTATAAACGGCCACCCGCTCCTGCACTGCTCCCATCCGGCCCATGTACATAAAGTGGTTAAGTAGAACTATGACCTCCCATGAAATGAATATGAGCTACTACACTTAATTGTAAGTGCAAATACACTTATAGTTATCTCTTTGCCACCCTGCAAAATCCCTCAAATACCCATTGAGCCTGCCAGTGAATGCAGTTTCCTGTGATGTTATGGTAACAATGCTGCAGGGCTCCTGAATTCAGATCAGAGTTGACACTACAGTAAGATGAAACAATGTTGCAGGGGGTAGGGCTATTAGCATGGTCACTGCTGATTGACAAGCTTGTAGCTTGTCAATCAAAACCTGGTCACACCTAGTCCTGCCCACTGCTTTCTTGATCAACAGCGCTACCTTTGCTGCTGAGGCTCTCCCACTGTGAGCGTCAGCGCCTGGGAGGGGGAGCATGTGAGACACAAATGAAAAAAAGGATATGGCTCAATCAGGAAAGGTAAAGGAAGTGTTTTGAATACTTTATAAGTCTTGCACATCATCTAATAACTGGATTTGGTACTTGTTTAGACAACCATACAGGAGCCCTTAGCTGTATTTTAAAACTACTGAACAGAATATATACAATACATATTCTCTAAATGTTTATTTTTTAATAGTTTAAATTTAGGGAACTTCACCCACTATTTGTTAATTTTGAATGTCACTCCAGGTCAGAGTAAGTCAAGCCAAAACTTGCATTTCTTTTTTTTCTCCAGAAATGTAGTCTTGTAAATGCACAGACCACTGGCTGGCGCATCTCTGGAAATCCAGCAATGAAATCCATTGGCTGGTTTTCCTGGATTGTATCCCCCATTGACTTTACTGTCTTTTAGCTGAGTGACACAATGCAGTACTTTAGGTGGTCTAGGGAATTCAGCTAATGGATCTTACTACTGGAATCTAGAGTTTACATAATCACTTGGTGTGCATTTGTACATGAAAGCATCCATCAAACAATGTTTTAGTTTCAAATGGCCAGTCTATGCCCAGAACTATTGGCATGTCTTACAGGGTTCTGTGCTATTTAAAGGTCGTAGTTTATGGTAGACAGGCACCAAATAAGCATTGACAGGTAATCAAGCTCACAAGCAAGTGGGAAACATTGCCTGAGAATATGAGGACGTAAAAGTGGTTTCTCAGTTCTGTCGTTCATGTCGGAAAGGAGCCCTTCTTGACTTTTTTCTCTCTCTTTCTTTCCATTTTGCTATCCTTGGCTAGTATTGTCACACTTAGGAATACAGCAATCTGTCTACTGTTCTCCTTCAACCAAGTGAAGGTAAATAGCCTACAACTGCAAGCATGAAACGTCCTAGTCATACTGAACATACTTATCATTCTCGAGACAGCTTACTAAAAATAGCAGTGACATAAAGCCTTTGTGCTGGGCTCTCTTTACACATGGGTTTCTATAGTTAGAGGTACTTACTTTTTGACACCTCTATTAAATAAACTAATGAATCAATATACATTGCTTAACCCATTAAAGGCCAAAGTTCTCTTGGCTGTTACATTTTGTACTTTGGGTAAGTCAAGTTGACCATTAAAAAAAGGATTGCAGCTAATCAATGTTTACAATTCTTCGCAATGTCATTTGCTTGGTCACCTGTTTGCTTGATGCGTTTGCAAACCTCCAGTGAAATGGAGTACTATGTGCACCAATAAATGTTCTCTTGTGGTTCAGAAAAATATATATAGATTTTGTCTTTAAAGTTTGGAAAATCTCCCTTTATACAAAGCTAAAGTGCAGTGTAATATTACTTTTGCATGTGGGATTTGTCAGCTAATGAACTCTGCCCCTTACCTGCTTATTAAAAGAGAAGTTTAAAAAAAAAAAAAAAACCTAGGTGGAATCAATCTGATGCTGCAACTGTCCCCTGCCACCTCTGCACTTAGAACTGAGCGATCAAAAACCACTGATCACTCAGTTCTTCCCTACGTTCTAAGCAGAGAGCAGTGACTGCCAGTCTCTGTCTCTGCCGTGCTCCTCCAGAACAGGAGAGGGAACTAGGCCAGTTGCTAGTCTTTACAGTTAGGATCTTTCCTCTGTCTGGATCTGCTGAGTGACATCAACCGACAGTAGGAATTAAACAGGTCACAGGAGTGCAGAACGAAGTAAGCATGACTTGGTCTAAAACTTTTCTGCGGTAACGTCTGTGCTGTAGCTAAGGATTTCTTTGGCCTGCTTTATACTTAAAACTTAAGTTTATTATTTTTTTTAAATCAGCACAAGGGGTGGTAGTTACATTCATTGAGAAGTGTCCCTTGTGCTGGTGGCTGCTCTCTTAGTTGAAATCTTCAATCCTGCACTCCAACCCCTCAGCACCGGATGAATACTGGTGCAGGGGTTAATACACTTGCCAAGAGTACCGACTGTAACTGCCCTTTCCACCCCCTCCTCCATTCATAGAAGCTGTACTATATCTTCCAGCAATAAAAAGCTCTATATGAATGGAGGGCTGGTAAATGAATGGTCTCCCTCCTCCATTCATAAATTGACTGTTATTGCTAGAAGCTATTGTACAGCTTTTTTAAGTGAAGGAGAGGTGTGGAAAGGGTGTGAATAGTCAACACTAGTGATGAGTGCTTATGACAGGTCCAGTGGCTGTATTAACCCCCACAGCACTGGAATATTATGGGGGACATTAGATTTCAACAGCAGCCACCAGCAGAAGGGACACTTCCTATTGAATATAAGTATCATCCCTTGTACTGATTTTAAGAAAAAATCCCAAACGTAGGATTAAAAATCAGCTCCTGTGTTTATGAGGATCCCCCTTGGATTCAAGTTTCATATTCTATATACGGCATTGACTTCTGCCCCAGATGAGATGAAGGCCTCATTCACACTTGTGAATGATGCCATTTGTTATTACCCATCAGAGACTTAGCTGCGGTTGGAAGCCCTTTTAAAAGCAATGAGAGTCTGACAATGCCCACAGTTATTCGTAAATCTTTGCATGTAATCACTCATGCAATGATTACCTTTGAACGTTTGGCCCTGGACCTGCATGAGTGATTACATGCAAATGGCCTTGAACAGCTGCAGGTACTTCCCTCCCGCAGCAAATCGCAGTGAACCCCCGATGAGTCTCCCCAGGTAATTGCAAACACAAGTGTGAATGGTTCCTAACCTGAACCCCACTAAGTAATTAGCACTAAAATAACACCATCTGTCATTCAGCTGCCAAGTGACAGAACTTCTGTGAACAGTAGAGACTTAGCCTCTGTTCACACTAGTGCATTTTTCCGGCCACGGTATGGCAGCCCATTCATTTGAATGGGCTGCTGTACCTTGCAAGACACAGGGAAAAGGTCCCTGTACCTTTGCAGAAATAGCAGCCCAGTGCAGGTGCAATTTCCTGAGCTGGGTGCATGTCATTAAGATTAATGGCACCTACCCGTGGGCTCCGCGTTTTGTGCTTGGGTTGTTGCAGCTGTGGGACAAAGTAAGGGTCCTGCAGTGGCTTCCACCTACACTAGTGTGATCCGAGGCTTAGGCTCCCTCTGTAAGGCCTCGTTCACACCATACATGCAGAATAACGGATGGAAAAATGCGCAGATTTTACCTGCAGGGACAGTTTTGATGCACAACAAGGTTTCTGCATTTAAGCACTGTTGTTACATTAAAAACATTTTGGGCCAGGCATGTGGTGTGCCCTTCTTTTGAAAGCGCTGCTTGCCTGACATCCTTTGAATTCACTGACCAGAGACAGTCAATGCAATTTTGAATACCTGATCTGCATAAATGTTTCAGATCAGTGATTCATTGATGCTGGAGAATCAGGATTATAACCAGGAAACCAGCATTTCCAGAATGGGATAATCGGTCACAGCCCCTAATTTCTATAAGAAGTTTCTTTTAAAGGCCATGGCTAAATGTGGTACCTTATTGGCAAGGCAATAAGGGGGGCAGTAACAGCACTGGTACTTGCACCTTGAATCTAGCTGAGGGACACAGCTGTTTGGCTCGTATCAGAGCTGGATATATCCTTGATTCGGTTAGAGAATACCTATCTATAGGTAGATTTATCATAATGTACAGTCAATAAATTATGAAGATGAAAATAATACCCCATTTGCACTACTCAGATTGATGATAATACAGGATTTCCCTTAAGTGCTACTATAGTGAAGTGTGTAAAATGCAGAACAAAGTCACCTTGCAATTAGAAAATGACTCACTTTGTAAATTACAGGAATTGGACAGAAAATGTCTGAAGCAGGCGGTTGTTTTCTACCTCTCCCGCAAATGCTTAATTAATTGAATATATAACGGCTGAGCCTAAGATTGAAAAATAACTAAGCTGCTTTCCATTCAGCAGCTTGACTCTTTTTCTGTTGTATAATAATTACTGCTTACTTATTGATGGTCCATGACATTTTTTTTTAAATAATGGGCGCAGTGTGGTATCAATGACGTATTTTCACTGTGTAAATGTTTTAAAGTACTTTTATGGGAAATGTTTTATGTGCCAAAGGATTTGTATATCTGTCCATCCAGTTTTGAGATTTACAAAGCTCTGCCATAGGACACAGCAGGACAGGAGGCCTGATTTTTCACTACTACAGGTCAATAACATTTACAGGTTTTGTCCCTCTCCCAGTGACCGAACTGGATTATTTCATCTCTCTGTCACTCTGCCTTCTTCTATCTGGCTGGCACATGAGCACTGCTGCACAACTGGTTGGCTCTATAGTGTTGCTTCTCTTTTTTCCAGTCTGAGCTCTGCTGTACAGGAGATTAAATAAGGCTAATATAAGACCAAAGATATGTACTAAAATTCTCCCCCACTTCCTTCCTGAAGCCCCTCTATGTAATTGCACAAATAAAAAAAAAATCCATATCTAAATGCCTGTTTTTACTTTAAACCGTGTTCATTTGATGCCTCCAGTCCTCTCCTATTCTGCATGACATGGACACTTCCTATTGTATGACCGCCAGTGTAGGCCTCCCAGGACAGAGAAGAGGACCAGAGTCATTACAGCAAGATAGTAGGGGAATGGTGGTCTGAGGGGGGCCATTGCAGTGGTGGATTAGTTGTCCCCCATACTGGAACTGGCAGCAGTAAGGGACCTGGATGGTGGATTAAGGTGAGTATTGCTGGCTTCACAAGGTAAAGGACACAAAAGACTGTTAGCTCCCTCCCATTCCCCCACCCCTTTATACTTATCTGAGCACGACCTCGATCCAGCATTGTGCACAAAAGACAAGGCTCTCTCTTTCCTCATTGGCTCAGAGATAGCAGGAGGGGCCATTGGCTCCTGCTGCTGTTAATCACAGCCAGTGAGGAGGGAGCGGGGGGCAGCACCAACCTGCTGTCTATTTGTCAATGGACATAGAGCGCAGCTCAGGAGTCTCCCCAGAGCAAGCAGAGAGCAGGGCTAGGAGTGCCAACGGGGGACCCAAGAAGAGGAGGATCGGGGATGCTCTGTGCAATGGTCTTGGTAAGTATGGTAAGGTAAGTATGACATATTTATTATTTTTCAAAAATAAACATTTTACCTTTAGAATTACTTTAAACTACTTGCATTGAAAAAACACATTCAATGAAGTATTAATTTTTGTCTTTTATATTTGTCTTGATTTTGTCCTTAATTTTGTGTTATACATAGAAGGGCTTGAGCATGGGGCGTCTTTGCTTGTAGCGTTCTTGTCAAAATTAAAAAAACAAAAAGCGACAGGACAAAGGCTTTATAGTAGAGAGTAGAACAGAACAATAGTCCTTTAATCAAAGACAGATATGCTGTCTGACTGAGTAGAGAACAAAGAATTCTCAGTGTAATCACTTTAATTTGATGGCAAATAAAGAAAAGTTGTTAATAAGAATAATGCTAAAGGTGATGCCTTTAGTGGTTTCTGGGAAACGACTAGCTCTGCCAACTTTTATTACAAAAGGTAATAATGATCACACAGCAGAAACGCCACTGTTTGCATTACTTCTCAAAGTTGTGGATTCAGATCTGTATGTGCAAGTTGCCAAGGGGCATCTTTTAGATGAATAATTCCCTTAGTAAACATGGCAATAAATGGAAAACAAAACAGCTGCCCTCCGAGGCTCTTTTAAAGTTTGTTGTTAAATATTCTGTATAGTTTTGCAAAAGTGAGACATTCTTATTCCCTGTGGTCGGTAGCGCCACTTTAAATATATTATAGATCCTGCCGCATTTTCCTCTTGTTCCATCTGCATCTGTCACTGAATGTAGGGTGGCATGGTGCTGTGGTTTGAGAACTGATAAGAATGCAAATGAATAATTTAGCTTAATTTGTTTGTGCTTCATACCCAGTGCTACCTATCACTGGGAGCATTAATTGGAATGAGGATAATAATAACTAGTCTGAGCTGGAGAACTCATGATATATAAATTACATCCAATTTTGAGATTCATCAGATGTAATAATGCCATGTTGCCATCACAATTTATACAACTTTTGCTGGAACTGCATGTGAGCTGCAGTTTGGCTTCAATTTTAGTGTATCTAAATCTGATAGTACACCTAACTCACCCCTCCCCCAAGGCTGACAATACTGCTGTCCAAAGGTGTCCCTGTGCTCCTTCGTCCAGAATGTTGGCACTCTCATACAGTAGATGTGTTACTGGCAGAATCACCAGGTGAAAACAGTGGGAAAAAAACCTTAAAAAAGAAAACTAATGTAGCCATTAATGATTGGTAAGTTACAATATATCACATTTTTGTTTTTGGGTTTAACACCCCATTGAGTCTGCTTGGAGACTGAAAGCTGAAACTCCATATAGATAAAAAAGACATTTTTTATAAACCGTGTAAGTACCTGAATTTGACCTGGTATCAACCTCCTTCCATCTTCTGTCCAGCATTTGGAGAGGGAGAAGCAGTACGAGTTGTGCTGCAGTATTCGTGTACTAACAACATGCTGGTAGTAGAAGAGAGCAGAGTGACAGGTGAGCTTATCAGTATGATTCTTCTCCTTTAACTGTCCAATCATAAGTAAGGTAGGGATTTGTAAGATAAGAGTTACTTAACTTAAGCAGAGATAAATCAGATCATCTTCCCTACCGGACAGTGCTGTGTTGTGTGACAGAGCAATGTGAATTTAAGAAATGATAACAAATACAAATTCTTCGGTATTTTTTAGCTGCTTGGCTAGAGTTCAGCTTTAAAGGGTAACTTCACGTTCATAGAAAAAAATAGCAAATAATTATAAAAAAATATACCATATGCAATTACAACACAAACCATACTGTAATTGAATGTTACTAAAAATGACCTTTGTTTTTTAGTAATAACAAAAGGTAGGAATCTGCAACAAAGTTTGTTAAAATCCTTGCAATGTACACAGATCGCCCAGAGGGGAATGTTTTTTTTCTCAACAAAAGTGGAGTTACTCTTTAGTAAAGTAATCAAAGTGTAGCACTGCAAGCACATGAAATGTGAAAGTTGCATCAGCAAAGTAAACATGAATGGATCAATCAAAACAAAGTTTTCCTTTATTTAGGGTCTACATCAGGTATGTAAAACAAGGTATGTACAGTAGGTGCTCATCCTATGTGACCATGTGACCAGTGGTTGTTTGCATTAGTAAGACTCCATTCACGTGGGCCTTTAACTGAGCTGCAAATTCCATTGGGAAGAATCTACTGGTTGCTGTGTCTGGGATTGACAGCATTGTGCAGATCGCTGTGCATCCATCCACGATCACTACAGGTAATCACTGGTTGTGTGATCAGTCTTCAAGAGCTGTGGTGCCGACAGCCCATTATATCATCGCACTGTATTGGCTCGGCGGCCACACACAGCTGTCAGTCCCAGCCACAGGACTCAGTAGATTCTTGTTGCTGGGATTCGCAGTATAGTTAAATGGCGATGCGAATGGAGCCTTAGGAACACTGCGATGGAAGGAGACGCAGCTGAATTTCAGTTTTAATTTCCATGACTTCAGTATAACAACACATCTTCCCACTTGTTTACCATGCCTTCCAAGTGTCAGGAATACAATGTTCTATGAAATAGAAACACTCTGCCTGTGTAGTGGAAATATTTAATGGTTTTGTCCTTGTCTCTAGTTTTTTTTTTTACCTCTGCCAAATACAAATGAAAACACACAGATATTTCCAATGTGTTCTAAATCATACCCCTATATTTGCCCAGAGCCAGGGGGCCATTACAGAACGCCTACGAAGCTTCAGTATGCATGATCTAACCGCAATACAAGGGGATGAAACCGCAGAGGGCAGATCCTATCCGCCGCTGCAAGAAGCACAAAAGAAGTCAAAAACTATGTCCAGTGAAGCCGCGGGTAAGTCAGACAATGTTTGCAGTGTTATGTATTGCACGTACCAAGTGTTTTTTGGGCAGCATACACAACTGGTCAGTTTGTGAAATTCTTTACTGCAATTATTCTCTGTGTCCAATCCTTGTGCTTGGCTGTATGATCACATTTAAGGGGTTAGTTCACCTTTGTAGCGTAAAAACTAATTTTGGCACCTGGTATGCCTAAAATACAAGACAATACTTCTGTGCACATTTGTTTTTGTTATAAAAACGAGCTTTTCCGTGTTGTGTTATCCTGCATTTTTGGGCTAAATTTAAAAAAATATATATTTTGAAGCTGCTTTTCCTGACTCTTAAGTTATCTGGCAATGTAGTTTAGTGCCCTGATATGAAACTTCATGTCCCAAAATTCAATGCATTATTACTATGCCTGCACAGAAAGGGAGGGAAGGACAGTGGAGTCATGGGAACACACTCTTACTCATACAGGAAGTGATTTCTTTCTCTTCCCCTGTGATCTTAGCACTGCTGTGATGGAGAGGGAGAGCCTGAGCAACTCCACACTTGTCCCTGTGATCAGAGGTGGGGATAACATGATCACAGCTGGAGAGGCAATGGGGGAACAGAGAATAATGGAAGGTGGCGATATCATCCTTTTTACAAAAATCAAAGGTACCATCCGTCCTAACTTTTTGCAGGGATGAGCCGGAATACCCTGGGGTTATTTTTTTTTAAATACTGGATACCAGAAACTGCGATTTCAATAAAGGTAAAATAGGGGAGTGGAAGTATTTCTAAGGATAACTCTTTAATCTAAGGATTAGAGAGTTAGACTGACCATAGATTCATAGATTTTTTGATCAGCCAATGTGCTGATCAAAAAAAACTAAAAGAATTGTTCCATCCACACATTCGAAGTGGATGGGGAAATCCTTCCTGCTGCCCTATTGTATTCTGACAGCAGGACTCTTCCGCCAGTGCTGTAGTCTATTGGCTGCATGTGCTGATTGAACACAAGTAGAACATGCTGCATTTTTTCTGCACAGAACTGTACTGGAACACAGCAAAAATGCACTGGAACGCACATGTCCCTGTTCAAGGTGAAGAAAAAGAGAGGGGTAAAAATTAACTGGAATGCATAAAAACCGCCCTGGAACACATCCGGAACGCACCTGGACTGTGTTTCTATAGTGTGAACCGGTCTTCAGCGAAATACTATATAGACAGCTGAATTTAGGCCATTCGTTTATTCAAACACTTTTTTTTTTTTTGATCAGTACAAGATGAAGTACTTACATTCAATGCAAAGTGTTACTTGTACCACTGGCTGCTGCTTTTAGTTGAAATCCAAAGTCCTCTGATCCCCCTCTATCCCCCTAGCCATAATCTCATGGTTCTATGAGGGTTAATAAAAGCCAAGGGATCTGTCACAAGCACTTGTCAAGAGTGCCCACTATTTCCACCCTTTCTGCCCCTCCTCCTCCATTCAAAGAGGCTGTACTACAGCATCCATCAATGAAACGTGATCTATGAATGGCAGAGGTGGACTTTCATTCATCGGCCTTTCCTCCGTTCATAGTGTTTTCCGTTCACCTATAGTAAAGCTATCAGTAACACTTTCCCACCTCTCCTTCTTATCACAAGTGGTATGTGGATCTTTCTCAGTTGGTCTTTTCTGTCTGCTTAGAGTGACCTTATAATCTATGACCATCTAAACCTCCTCTACATACCAGGTTTGTGAGTATTCAAGGCTTTTCCTTGTACCATGAGCTCTGATGTTCCTGCCTTGTAGCACAACATTTTGTACCCGCAAACATGCAGGTAGCAGCCCCACTGTAACAGGTCCCTTTAGCACTGTTGCACCCCAACAAAGAGAACATATGCCAATTTTGGATCTCGAAGGTTCTACTTGTCTTTATTTGGGCCAACAAATCTGCTTAGAATACACCAGGTCTGTCATAGCCTCCTGCATCATGAAGACTTGTGGCTTCTGTGGATATCAGGGATTGCTATGCTACCAGGACATTTGGGATATTAAAACAACCTGTTGAGGGAGCAGTCAACACAGATTCTGGATGACAACATGATGTGGATAGTTCAGACCTTGAAAAAGGCTCAGTTGGATCCTGAACCTTCAGAAGTCAGCATTAGACTGACTCATTTTTCCAAATATCTTGGTCTTATCCTAGACACTCAAGCCCGAGTTTTTCTTTCCCAAAAGAAACGTCAGAGTTTCTGCTCCCAGGTTAGACTCTTCAGTCCAGAAACTGAACATCTTTTTCCTTCTACATGAGGGTCCTGGGGCTGATGTTAGTCTTTTCTAAGGTTTCTGGAATTTAGTTCTGGAGTTGGGGTAATCTTTTTCCAAATCTCTTGGAAGCTACAAACAGTTGCCAGCATGATGGGCTGTTGAAAAGTCCTAGACACTGTTTTTGTAGGGGACTTGGTTGACATTCTGGAGCTCTGAGCGTTTGGTTGTCCCTATATCACTGGTCATCCTGACTTGAGGGCCATCTGAACAGGATCCAGTCAGATGCCACAGGAGTGTACATCAGTCATCAGGGGGAACCAGAAGTCTTGCTGCAACAAGAGAAAGGATTCTCTATTGAGCAGAGATTCATGTTTTGGCTGCTGTCTACATCCCAGGGCTGAACAGTTGTCAGGCAAACTCTCTCAGCTGTCAGTGTCTGGATCTGGGAGAATACACCCAGAGGTGTTAAAGGACCTGTGTCATAGGTGAGGGAAGCTTGATCAAGACCTCCAGGTTTCCAGGTTCAAACACAAGCTGTTTGTCTCCAGATACAGAGATCCTCTGGCAGAAGCAGTGGCTTTGTGGATTCAGTACAACTAGATGCTATGCTTTTTTTTCCCCTTGCCGCTCCTTCCCTGAGATGAAGGGCATTCCAGTGATACTCATAGCTCCAGATTGGCCTAGGCCAGTGGTCTTCAGACTGCTGCCCTTTGCTTTCTTTCATTGGGCACTATTCCATCCACTGACACCAACAAAGGGGCATAATTCCTCCAACTGACACCAACAAAGGGGCTCAATTATTCCCAGTGGCACCAACGATGAGGCACAATTCCTCCCAATGACACCAGTAATGGGACACAATTCCTCTCACTGACACAAACTATGGGGCACAATTTCTCCCACTGACACCTACAATGGGACACAATTCCTCCCAATGACACCTACAATGGGACACAATTCCTCCCAATGACATCGATAATGGGACACAATTCCTCCCACTTACACTAACTATGGGGCACAATTTCTCCCACTGACACCTACAATGGGACACAATTCCTCCCAATGACACCTACAATGGGACACAATTCCTCCCAATGACATCGATAATGGGACACAATTCCTCCCACTGACACTAACTATGGGACACAATTCCTCCCACTGACACTAACTATGGGACACAATTCCTCCCAATGACACCTACAATGGGACACAGTTCCTCCCAATGAAACCAATGATGGGACACAATTCCTCCAATTGACACCAACAATGGGGCATTATTCCTCCCACTAACACCAACAATGGGGCATTGTTTGCTCCTACTTATACCAGGCCATTTTCTACTCCCACTAACCACAATCCTGCCCTCCCCTTAAATCTCAAGGACTATAAACTGGCCCTTTTTTGGAGTTTGGAGACCCCTGGCCTAGGCAGATGATCAGACTCCTAGCAGATGCTCTGTGGGCTATCCCACGTTGTCAGGATCTTCTGTCCAAAAGACCAGTTCACCATCCTAGTGCATGATTGCTACCTTTAACAGCTGTACTGTGAGCATATAATATGTATTAAGGCTTTAGCTGGCATCATATGTGTCCTGGAACAGCCTGGCTCTTCAGAGCTACTAGAGCTACCATAAAGGTCTGTATTTTCATCTGCATAAGTATGCTTCCCATGTGGTAAAGCTCAGGCTTGGTTTGCCAGCGGGCATTTAATTGTAGGCAGCAGGAGGGACTGTGCCTATTCACCTCACACCCAGAAATGTAGGCTTTTCAGGGGACTCCAGCATTATACTATGGAGCTGGACTCCCAAATTGGAGGTACGTATGGATCCTCCTATCAACCAGCATTTTTATATCGTATGCCTGCACTAAAGATTTCCTTTAAATTGGGCATCTATAGCTCTCAGAAGAGCCTACAGTGCTGTAAAAAGAGTGTCTCCTCAAAATAAAAATTAATGAAACAGTGTGTTAATCTCACCGTAATTTGTGAAGTGTCTTTCTGATATATTGCTGTTTTCCCCAGACACTTGACTAGCCTATCTACCAGGCTTCACAGTGGATAGAATACAATGTAGGAGATGTGAATTCATAAGCATGTAGAAAAAAAAAAAGATGGAAGATAAAAAGATTTGAGAGAAGGTTGGCTGGAAATGGTTCAGCACTGTGCAGACATGACTGAAATACACAATGCACTGCTAGTCTACCAGGAATTTTAATAGCAGAGCTCTAAGTTGCTTGCAGATTGTCAGTTCACCACAAAAGAGGTCGTTGATGGAAATCTGAAGCTAGAATAAATTAAGACAGATTTTTCAATATTTGGGAGTTTTGTCCTTGTAGGCAGAATTACCAGTAAATTGCTGTTTAGTAATGGAAAATACAGTCTAAAGTAATTCCTATGCTCACCGCTGGGATGGTTGTTTCATCAAGTAAAACAATTCATATGGCTCTCGTAATCCAAATAATTTAGGACATTTCATAATAATCTTGTGTTCATGGATGTGATGTAGAATGGTTTGTTTTGAATGGAGGCAGGAAGTAGAACATAATGTAACCCAGATGTTGGTGCTGCAGAACTTTGCACTTTTCTAGGTAGAAAAACATGCAGCTTGTGCCACCTAGTGGGATTTTATAGAATAACATGGATGCTAATTTGCCAAAAAAACTACTTTCTGTACCACATTTTCTTGCTGTGTTGTGGTGCATTTTAAAATGTGACAAAAATAGAAAAAAGGTAGCACTCTAACCAAATAATCAATAATAACAAAAAACCATCATAAAAACATGAAAAGAAGAAAATATATATTAATTAAAAAAGAAGAAAAAAGTGAAAAAGCGTATTAAAATCCAAAAATATGATCTTAAATGCAAATAAAATATCATAAACTTATTTTATAAAACAAATGATATGTTCAATTTCATCATGGAAAAAATAAAATATATTCTAAAAAATCAATACCAAACATCAAAATATGTCCAATAATAGTGTCCTTAAAGTGGAGCTCCACCCAAAAGAGGAAGTTCCGCTTTAAGGACTGCTCCCCCGCTCCCCATTAAGGATGGGCACCTTTGGGGAGCGGGTACCCGAATTTGACAGGTACCTGCTCCCACGTCCGGTCCGATAGCCTAGGCGATCGGAAGCAGAAGGTGTCCTCCCTCCCTCCCTGTAGTCTTTTGGTACGTGTTACAGGTCCCAGAAGACTACAGGACCATTCCCTAAGCGCAGCGCTACTCACACATGCACAGTGGGTACCTGGCTGTGAAGCCGCAAGCTATCACAGTCGGGTGCCCACACTGAAGATGCCGACGCCTGGAATATAGGATGGCCTGTGAAACGAGCTACGGGGGGGGGGGGGGCACACCACGGGACCGAGGGACAGGTAAGTGACTGTTTTTTAAAAGTCAGCAGCTACAGTTTTTGTAGCTGCTGATTTTTTATTTTTTGATAGGTTGAGTGGAACTCCGCTTTAAGTGTAAAAAAAATATATGAAAAAAAAATTTTGCATCAATGAAATTCCAATGTGCAACTTGATAGAGCAAAAATTTTATCTTAAACTTCAATGCTCCAAACTGTTAATTCTTGAAATAAACCCAAAACACAATGAAAAATCCACCACCAGATGAATTAAATAAGCTCACCAGAGCAACATGCTGGTCAAATTATAAACCAGCACACACGCTTTAGCTCAGGGAGCAACGATCTGCAGATTGAAGGCCGGCAATTGAGAGGCGATTCAATGAACATTAATATCTTCTTGACATCACACTCATAAAGGACAGAGAGGGAACTAATAGTGTAAAATCATACAGCAATTTTATTCATAAAAACATTCCAGAAATTACACTCACATTCCGTAGTGTCAAAGCCGACACTAGCTTGAACAACGTATACAGCACAAATTTAAAAAAGCCTGCTTCGGTGTCAGCCGACGCCAACAGCTCATTGGGCGTGGTGACGTAACACCAAGGCTCAACCCTACGCGTTTCGTTACTTGATGCCTTCACGGAAAATGTGTTTTTTTTTCTACTTCACAAAGATTTTTTTCTGTAAAGGAAGCTTCAAATGACTGTTTTGACTTCTGTGTTTTTGCACAGTTTATTACATTGTGCTAAAAAAGAGTAGGGCATGTTCTGCATTTTTTTAAGTGTAGGGCAGCGCACATCAGCACAAAACATGTGTTGATCAAAGCATACCAGCACATATGGTGTGAATGGACCCTTAAGCTGCATATACATCAGTAAAATGAATGCTTTGGTGGCAGCGGCATGCAGGCTGATACCAGTTCATGTATAATTTTTTGAGAAATGTTAAGCACATCCACATTTGCACACTGAGTATGAGTAATCTTCATCTTCAACTGGCCAAAATAGACAAATGGAAGGGTGGTGACCTGAAACAAGAAAACAACTGCAAAAGTGACTGCAGAGCTCAATCTCAGTCTTCATGTGACTGGGATTGAGTTTTGCAATCACTTTTTGTAGCAGTTTTTTTTTATTCCAGGTCACAATCCTGTACAATGTCCTTTTGTCTCTTTTAGTCAGTTGACCACGTCGACCGTGCTTATAAATATCAGACAACTTTTTGGCGGTAACTGTATATGCCGTCATAATCTTTGATACTGTACTGTGCGACACTGCAAATAAAATAGTAACTTCAGTCACAGATGCACCGGTTAAGTGGCACCAACAATCTGCCTTCTTTGAAGCTCAGTAAGCTCTGACATGACTCCGTATTACTAGCAGCGCACGCAGTGAATGACGAAAGTGAGGCTTCCCACCTGTTAGCTAGGTGTCTCATCACACAGCGGAAGCAAAAGTGTGTTACGTCACTTCTGCTTTCAACGCGAAACATGTTGTCACTTTCACAACTGCAAATCGTGTAGTGTTTCCAGTTTTTTGTCCAACCCCTGTACACTCCAACACTAACCTAATATATCCTATATACTAAGCCTTAACATGAATTACCCACTATTCTGCTGAATACACATGAGATACTTATTATAAGGAGCTATAAACTAGCTCGCCAACTACCTGCTTTTCCTATGGTTGGCAGGTTTTTGAAATAACAGAAGCCAGAACTGCTCTGGCACTATTGTGCACAAAAAACGACATCATCTGCGCTATATGACCCAGAACAAGGGTGTATAGATGGACCCGGACCTTGAAGAAGTTCACCACCAAATCATCAAAGGTTGTGCGGCTCCAAACATGCTGGGGATGGCCGACCAATAATGTAAAGCAAAAAACAGAGACTGTTTATGTCTCTGACTTAAACAGTCAGAGACCAGCAGCTCTGAGGAAGAAAGGACTCCCTTCGAAACGCGTCAGATTGACTCTGAGAATCTTCTCTTGTGGTTAGACTAGCTCTGGTCTCTGACTGTTTAAGTCTCGCTAAGGACATTACACACTTGTTTTACTTCTCTGTTTGTGAGTATATTTTCAAATTCAATAAAATCACATTTTGCTGAGGTAATGCGCAAGGTTGGTGCGCTTTCTTTTTGTTTTGCTTTACAGTATTGTGCACAAACTGCTGTGGTTGTTTAACTCTCTGTACTGAACACTGCTGTTTATACTGACAGCTATAGGAATAACACTGCCTATAAAATTTGGCAGAATATTCTGCATGGATTGGCCAATGATCAGAATGGGTAAGCACCCTTCCTTGATGTGATCATCTGGGCTCTTCAGAAAAGAGACTAAAACCACAATAAGGATTATTATCTGTGTATAGGCTGTGGCACGGGATTGGATTTATATATGTTAGTATCGTCACATAAAGTAACACTAGTACTCCTTATGATGCCAATGAGGGTTCAGCTCAAATGAATGCAAATATGGACACAGTTTAGAAGGAAACTTTAACAAAATGGGTATTTGCTCCATCTGGACAATCCAACTGTAGGTGACCTATGAGTTTCTGACGTGGTACTGTAACAAGATGTCATGTACAAGCACATTGCAGCAATAATATATATCTAAATGGGGGCAACTACAAATCTTCCTTTATATAGGGTCCTTCAGAGGTCTAACTCTGCTTTCACTCTTTGGATTTTGGCTTGCTAGCAGATGACTGCAAATATAGAGGCGTAATGGTTTAACTATATACCATGCCAGAAAATTGTTTGAGCCATATATTCCCTTTACTGCAGCTTATGTTAGTCTTGGCTTTTTGTAGTGCTTTATTTTCCATTTAGAAATGTATACTATTCCAAGTTCAACAAGACTATTTCCTGTTTATCCAGCGCAAAGCGAATAATAGTCCACCAGTGCTTTCTGTGTCTCTCATTTCAGGTTTTCTAGGCACTCCTGTGAAGGATGTCCAAATAACAGCATACCAGTTCCTGCATTATGAATGTTTTTCAATATTCCTTCATAACAGTGTATATACATATATGGAGCGAATGAGCTAGCAGCCTGTTTAACATATATGTTTTTATACTGACTAACTCCAGAGTCTACTTTCCATATTATTGCTAATACCAGACATTTCTTACATGCTTGAGAACTATTCCATTTGTTAAAGGAAAAATGTAGTTGGTTTTTTACACTATCTATAATAGTTAGTATTTTAAAAAAGACTAATATTTATATATATATATATATATATATAGAGGGAGAGGGAAAGAGAGAGAGAGCGAGATCACTGCAATCACATAATTATCTGTCCATACATATAAATAGACCAACATATAAATTAGGAACCAATTAATTCAATAGACTAAATTAAACATACATGATTGATTATCACTGTTCCATCAAATATATCAGAGAAATGACTGTCGAGTAGTGTTCACTCCCCATCACCAAGGCTAGGGAGCATCCTGGTGAAAACCTATTAAAAATAACATCAATCCATTAGAAATATTAACCACTTCCCACCCACCCGCAACGTACTGCAGCAGGGCAGCAGCTACAAGCAAAGTGACATACCCGTATGCCGCTCTGGCTCCCCCCTCGTGACTGCTTTGTCTAGCAGAATGAAGAACCTGGTGAAAGGGACCCAGTGATCATGTGATTGCTATGCGATCACATAATCACAGTGTAAGTAAAGCTGTTATGAATCAATCTCATTCATAACAGCTCTGCTCCTCTTCCCTTCTAGTGAGCTGTGATTGGCCCACAGCTGTCACATGATACATGGGGCCAATCACAGCACCCTGTTCCAAGTTACCAGCTCCAGCCAATCACAGATCATTATCCTGAGCTGTCAAAACTTAACTCATCCATGACAGTTCATGAATGAGTTAGGTTCATAACGGCAAGCTTTGCATTGCAGCAGAAATTATCTTTATTTCTTCTGTAAAGCAAAGTGTAAAAAAAAAAAAAAAAAATCCCTGATCACCCCCATACATACAGTAGTACAATGTTCTATGGTAACATTGTACTATTCTGATAAAAAAAGTTTAAAAAGTAAATTTTGTGGGCGAGCAGCAGCTCTTGGCAAAATGCCGTCATTTTGTGTCACTTCTTATTTTGGGGTGTGAACGCACCTGCTCCCCTTGCTGCCCCCCCCACCCGTCGGTCCAGGGAGAGAAGAGAGAACACTTCACCAAGTAAAAACTCTACATTTTACACACACACGCCTTAGATTAGCACATTTAACCCTTTGATCGCCCCTATTAACCCTTTGATCACCCCGTCACCCAACCAGTACCATTAGTACAGTGTCAGTATATAGAATTTTTCACTGATCACTGTATTACTGCCACTAGTGACATCAGATAGTGTCAGGGTCAGTATGCTCCCCACCCAGCCAGGGTCAGCTAGCATTAGATTGCGCACACACTATTGCACTCACACTATAGGTCGCTGATCACTATTACTAGTATAGTGTTTGTACGCATCAAGATATTGATCATGTACAGAACTATACTAGTGCCTCCTTTGTATAGTGTCCCCAAAAATGCAGTGTTAGCAGGATCAGCCCCATTCACTGCCAGCACTAGCGTTTAGCCCCTCTGCTGTTTTTCACGGAAAATTTGTATTGATTGATTGTGGGGCAAGGCAATTTATACGCACAACAATACATGACCGCCCACCCAAATTCAGCTCTTGCCAGACAATTCGCATGGAAACCTATCACGGTTTCTGAATTTAAAACTTTTTTGGGCCTAACCCTCAACATGGGCATTACAGAAAATGAATTGCGGTCATATTGATCCACAGAGCAAATTCATCGTATGCCCATAATCTCTGCTGTTATATGTATGCCCAACATGGACCAACAATGTACTGGTACATCGCTGGACTTTGAGTGGTTATACTGGGATGATGCCTGCAGCTACAGGCATCATCCTGGTATAATTTTTTTCAGCTGGTGGTTGGCTTTCATGTAAAAGCAATCCTAGTGGCCTATTAGCTGCTGAATTGTTTTCACGAGCAACAGGTAGGGGCATTCCCCCCCCGCTGCTTTTCACAGTTTTCTTGGGGGCTCTACCTGTTCCTGGAGAATCTGAGAATGCAGCCGGCAGTTCCGTGTTGGCTGACCATAGAGCTGATCAGAGACCAGAATGGCTCCTATCATCTCTATAGTCTAAGGAATCGGAAGCTATGAGCATTTCATCACTTCAGTTTCGCAGGATATAAACAGCGCCATTTGCAAATTGGGAAAGCATCTGATCACACTGATCTTAGTGAGATTAGATAATGTAAGGGCAGAGGAGATATCTAGAGTCTGATAGACCCCAGATTTCTCAAAAAAGAATCTATGACCATGCCCATTGAAGTTGTAGGGGATATATGCATTCCCTGTGATAGCATTTAAAGTGATCCAAAAAAAAAAAAAAAAAAAAATGAAAGGGACAGTGTAAAAATAATAAAAAAATCAAAAAAAAAAAAAAAAAAGAAAAACACCCTTGCCCCCCTGCACATGTTTCCCCGTACCGGTATGTAAACAGCAGTTGCACCATGCATGTGAGGTATGGCTGTGAACATCAGATTGAGGGCAGTAATTCTAGCACTAGACCTCCTGTGTAAATATAAATTGGTGACCTGTAAAGGCTTTTAAAGCATCGCCTATCGATAATAAAAAAGTATGTACTTTGTTGCCATTGCATGCGTAATTTTAAAGCATGTCATGTTTAGTATCTATTTACTCAGGAAAACATCATCTTTTATATTTTATCAAACAATTGGGCAATATATTGTATTTTTGTGCATAAAAATTTTAAAAAGTGTATTTTTCCCAAAAGGTTTGCATTTGAAAAATCGCTGTGCAAATACTGTGTGACGTAAAAAAAATTCAACACCCACCATTTTATTCTCTAGGGCCTCTTCTTTAAAAATATATATAATGTTTGGGGGTTCAAAGTAATTTTTTAGCAAAAAAAATGTGCACAAAAAGTGTCAGAAAAGGCTTGGTCTTCAAGAGTGGGTGATGTGTGGCATAAGCTTCTAATGTTATCCCTGAAATGCCAGGATAGTAGAAGCACACCCTCAAATGACCCCTTTTTGGAAAGTAGACACTGCAAGTTATTTGCTAAGACGCATGGTGAGTGTTTTGCGAAGAAAGAAAACAAAAAAAAAATTTTTTTCTTTTGTTTTTTTTTTCTTTTTCAAAACTCTGTGACAAAAATGATATCTGTAAAATACTCACCATGCCTCTTATCAAATTCCTTGGGGTGTCTACTTTCCAAAAAGGGGCTTTTTTTTGGGGGGGGGGGGGGTTGATATGAGGAAATATGCCCTTTGAAAGCCCGGAGATGGTCATTGGATTTGGGGGCTTGTATGTAGATAGGCTAAGAAAGAGTCTCTCACATGTGGCATCCCCATACTTGGGAGAAGTAGAAGAATATGTTTTGGGGCGTTATTCCACATATACCCATGGCATGCATGAGCAATATATCATTAAAGTGACAACTTTATATAAAAAAAATTGTCCTATTCAAAACATTTGTGGCAAAAAATAAAATGTTCTATAGACTCAACATGCCTCTCTACAAAATCCTTGGGGTGTCTACTTTCCAAAATGGGGTCATTTTTTTTGGGGGGGGGGGGGGGGGTTGTACTGCCCTGGCATTTTAGCACCTCAAGAAATGTGATAAGCAGTCAGGAAGTAAAAGCTACGTAAATTCCAATATTTATACCATGGTTTGTAGACGCTATAACTTGCATGTAAACCAATTAATATACATGTATTGAGATTTCATTTACCAAAGACATGTAGCAGAATACATTTTAGCCTAAATTTATGACTAACTTTGAGTTTATTGGATATTTTTTATAACCAAAAGTGAAAAATATTATTTTTTTCAAAAGTTTTGGTCTTTTTTTTGTTTATAGCGCAAAAAATAAAAACCATAGAGGTGATCAAATACCACCAAAAGAAAGCTCTATTTGTGTGCAAAAAAGGACATAAATTTCATTTGAGTACAGCATTGCACAACCGCACAATTACCAGTTGAAATAGCACAGTGCCGAACAGCAAAAAATGGCATGGTCAGGAAGGGGGGTAAATCCTCAGAAGGGCAAGTGGTTAAAAATTGAGCAGAATAAAACACTCTACTCCTACATTTTACAAAATATTCACACTGCAACTATTAAATCCACAGAAATAAAACAAAAAACTAAAAAGAGAAACAATACAGAAAACTAAATAAAAAATAAACTAAAAAAAAAACCTCGAAAATTTATATAAAAAAATACAGATTAAATACCAAAAAATAAACAAAAATGAACAAAAATAAACTAAAAGCTTCCAATTAAAGGAAAGGATTTAAGTCAAAATCAGAATTTAACCCCCTAGGGTGCAGTCTGTCCAATTGGGGTGAGGATGTGCTGCTGAGGTGTGGACTAAGAGAAATGTTACTTTCCCTACGTGGATAAAAAAAATATTATGATAAATGAATGAATAAATTAAACTGGGGCCATTAATGTTTCCTTTTTACTTTGTGTTTTCTTTAACTGTATTCTAGATTTATTGGCCTTTTATTAGCTGTAATTTGGTATCTGTACTTTTTTTTTATGTCAAATGAATAAAATTAATAATAAAAGTATTTGTACCCTAGGAACAGAACATGCAATGTAAAGCGGAGCTCCAGTGAAAATGTATAAGAATAATAGCAGCTACAAAAACTGTAGCTGCTGACTTTTAAAAATCCAGTTTCACCAGCCATCCTTTTCCCCCGGCGCCGGCATCTTAAGTGTGGGCACACGGCTCTGACAGCTTGTGGCTTCATAGCCGGGTGCCCACTGCTCATGTGCGAGAAGCTCTGCGCCTTGTGAATGGTCCCATAATCTTCTGGGACCTGTCATGTGTCCCAGAAGACTACGGGGAGGGAGGACAATGTCCGCTTCTGATCATCAATGTGATCGCAGGGGAAGTGGGACGGGTACCTGCTCCGACACATCCCCAAAGGTGTGAATCCTTAACGGGCAGCGGAGGACAAGGCCTTAAGTGGAACTTTCCCTTTTGGACGGAGCTCTGCTTGAAATTGATTTTACCCCTTCCATTTTGTTTAAAGCATTAATGAGAATGTTTTGTTGTTAGGAAAATATTTGAAATGCTGTTGTATACCATTTCTTCCACAATATCTCTCAACTGTTCCTTTTCCCCCTATTTACAGATTGCTGTTTCGGACTGCTGCCCTCTCCAGTCCTTGCGTATTGATTAATGCTTGGAGTGTAATCATTAGTAGCATTAGTTTAGCCTGTTAGCTGACATTTTTATGTAGTGTCTATTTTTCTTTCTGTTTTTACATAGGAATTGGCTCATTAAGAAAAGATTATGGAGATGACAAAACAGATGAGGAAACAGAGGGGGCACAGTCAGAGGATGAAACATATTCTCAGAAGGGACTTCGGAGGACACAGAGCATGAGATCCGTCAAGGTTGTCAAAGGCCGCAAGGAGGTATGCAGTGCATTTTGTTTTGATAAAGTTAAAGTGCACCAAATGTTAGAAAAGCCACTCCAAGCCAAGATTTTCTCAGATTATTGGGGGCTTTCAGTGTGATCAGAAATGGAGGAATACCAGCATATTAGACTTTGCCAAGTTTACCAAGAATGACAGTGTTTGCCACTGGAGATGTGCCTGCATTCTGGTTGTGATCAGGGGCGTATCTACCGCAAGGCAAACAAGGCATTTGCCTAGGGTGGCATTTTTCGGAAGAAGGGACACACAGGTGTGAGCGGTTTTCAGAGCAGGGCAGCTCTGCGGCTCCTGAGTTGATTTTCCTGCAGCTCCACTGGCTCCTCTGGGCTGGACGACTGTCATAGCCAAGCTCCATCTCCCCTGCGGATGGCCAACTCCACTACGGTCCTCCACAGACTGTCTTTCTTTGCCCTCAATCCGTCTCTCTTTTTTCTCTCTTACCCTCTTTTCTGTGATCTGCTTGTTGTGGCAGCTCAACTTCCCACTACATAATCCACCCCCACCCCCTCCTCATCCGTGCAAGTAATAAGAAATCTGGAGCGATGTCAGGGACTAAAGCTGTGCGGAGCTCCACTGACACACACACTGTGCCGGGTAGGCATGGTTGGCTCACTATCTCTACTGCTCTCCAGCTCTAGTAAGGGATTCAATGTGAGTGTGAGCACTGATGTCATGTACAAGTTATATGTGAGTATGAGAATTGGGGGAAGTACAAGGTGTATTTACAAGTTATATGTGAGTGTGAGTCACATTCACATATAACTTGTAAAGCCCCCTCCCAGTGTCGACAGTCACATACACCTTGTACACCCACAGTACTCATACTCACATATAACTTGTAAAGCCCCCTCCCAGTGTCGACAGTCACATACACCTTGTACACCCACAGTACTCATACTCACATATAACTTGTAAAGCCCCTCCAGTGTCGACAGTCACATACACCTTGTACACCCACAGTACTCATACTCACATATAACTTGTAAAGCCCCTCCAGTGTTGACAGTCATATACACCTTGTACACCCCCCCCCCAGTGCTTACACAGTATGAGCACTGGGGATATACATGATGTATGAGTGTCGACACTGGGGGCTTTACAAATTATATGTGAGTGTGAGCACTGGGGGTGTACAAGGTGCATGGAAGTTCAGGCACTGGGGGGGGGTTATAAGATGTATGTTAGTATAGGCACTGAGAAGAGGGGATGTACAAGGTGTATGTGAGTGGGCACTAGAGGGGGCAGCACTGTGGGATATACATAGTAAGTGTAGGCACTGGGAGAGGGGGGTGTACAAGGTGCATGTGAATGTGGGCAGTTTAGGGCCATGGATTTAAAAGGTGCAGTTGACTATGGGGACACTGGGGAGGTCAGTGTACAAGGTGCATGTGAGTGTGGTCATGGTGGGGGGAGCAGGCAAAATATACACGGTGTATCTGCATGTGAGCATAGTTGTACAAGTTAAATGTGAGTAGGGGCACTAGGAGTATGTACAAGGTGTACATGAGTGCAGGCTCTGGGTGTGTGGGGGCAGAGGATGTGCTTTGGCAGTTGTTACAAGTCGTGCAACAAATTTAGATGGGGGGGGGGGGCGATATTGGTCTTGCCTAGGGCAGCACAAAGCCAAAATACACCACTGCTTTTGATCAGTGTTTCTTTGGCCTTATTATTTATTTATATTAAAAAAAATTTCTTTGAATGCAAAGAAGCATTTCTGATATTTGATACCCTTAGATACATAGAGCTGTGGGTTGATTTACTAAAGGCAAATAGACTGTGCACTTGCTTCAGAACTTAGTAAATGAGGGGAAGCTCTGTTGACTTCCATTATCCAATCATGTACAAGCAAAATGCTGTTTTTTTTTGTTTGCTTTTTTAAATTTTCCTTGCATGTAATTGAGTATTCTTTGCAAAGTGAAGCTTTAACTAATTTACTAAGGTCTTGAGCAAAGTTCCCTACACAGTCTATTTGCCTTTTAGTAGATCAACCCCTGTGTGTTGTTGGAATCTTTCAAATGTTGATGTTGCCAACTGTGCATCTCATTGTATGCAGCAAGGTAAAAACCTTCTGTATGCAGCTTCTCCTCTCCTCATTGGCTCAGATACTGCAGCAGGAGCTGTTGAATCCCACTGCAGTCAATTAGAGCCAGCGACAAGGAGGGGGGGATGGGCTGTGTGAGCCCCATTCTGTGTGTCTTATGGACAAAACAAAAGATCCAAATTCTCAGCGTAGAATGGTGGTATAACAACAAGCGCTTTTGACCTCCTTGTGATAGGTCATATTACAGGGTAAGGAATTTGGCTACCTTCTTACACAGCTTTTGTTTAGGGCCAACTTTAGAACCATTCTGTTTGTTTCTCTTTCTCAAGGGGAATTAAACTATTAAGTTCCTATGACTTCTACCCTGGCTGTTCTTAAACTGGCAATACATGGATTTAAATTCAGTTCAGCAGGGATCGGCTAAATTTCGATTCATGTATGGACATCCTGTTTGTACAGAAGTCAATCTATTGATCAACTTCTATACAGCCACCGTGTCTGGTTTTTCCAAATGACCAGTGCACTTGGCTATAGCATGCAACAATGATCGTTGTGTTCTGATGGTGAGGAAGGCTTTCCATTGTGAGAACACAATAAATAGCTCAGTGGGAGTGATTCCTTCATCCACCTCGAATGTGTGGATGGGGGAATCAACACATTTTTTTCGTATATAATGTACAGCATGCCTTAAGCTGACCATACACTAGTACATACAATTTCATATGAATTTACGTACAAAAATTCTTACTAGAACAAGCTTAGAATGATCTTTCTTGCCATTGAGTCAACTTTTTGTTTGAAAGCCCTTAAAACTTCCTCCAGTTTTGATATTTGAATGTAATCCCAGATGTATTAAACAGGTTCCATAAAAATGTACAATTCTTGTACATTCTGCTCCTCTGAATTTTTTCCTCACCACAGTTGAAAACTAACATTGATTTGATTCCATCAACTATTAGAATATCAAAGGAAATTTTATACGAGATTCTATTAATGTATGGCGAGCTTTAGTATTAACTAACAGATGTTACACTTGATGTAGAGCAGGGGTCTCCAAACATTCTAAACAAAGGGTCAGTTTACTGTCCTTCAGACTTTAGGGGGGGCATACTGTGCCCAATAGTAGTAAACAATGCCCCATCTTTGGTATTAGGGGGAGAAATAGTGCCCCATTTTTGGCGTCAGTGGGAGAAATAGTGCCCCACTGTTTGGGTCAGTGGGAGGAATAGTGCCTCATTGTTAGGGTCAGTGGGAGGAATAGTGATCCTTTGTTGGTGTCAGTGGAAGGAATTCTGCCCCATTGTTGGTGTCAGTGGAAGGAACAGTGCCCCATTGTTGGTGTCAGTGGCAGGAATAATGCCTCAAGGGCCAGACAAAGGCAAACAAAGGGCTGCATCTGGCCCCTGGGCCACAGTTTGGAGACCACTGCTGTAGTTTGTTGCAGGAGTGTTTTTGGGTGCTTGGTTGTGCATCAGACCCATGTATGACAAAGTCCTATGGCATACTTGAACAGAAAGTAGACAATTAAAAAAGACAATGACATTCACTCATCCAGTACTAGCCTTTTATAAATCACAGCATACATGTTATTTGCTGATTGTTATTGAACAAGGAGTTTTTTCATGTATTTGTATACTTTGTTTTATTAAAATAAGAAATGATACAACAATAATACACAATTTTAGGAATGACTTAGGACAAGGCTGTCATCTGCTAATTTTCCCCCTTTAGACTGCTATTTCATAGCTTGAGCTGGGTGCAGATGGGCATGAGCTGTCCAGGCCTAACCCAATCTGCTGGAAGACGTTTGCTCCTCATTGTATATACCTTAATAAACACAGCTAGTTTCTCTTGGCAGGATTGTTCTATGAACAGCACAATGCAGACCCAGAGCTAGTATGTGTTTTATTAAACTCCAAATGAACTGTGTGCTCTCCCCCTCTCTTTCCTCCATATGTTCATAGAAGAAAGTGTTCCCTGCCAGAAAGCAGAGGCAGAGATGATTCACAGTAATATATTGAAGATAAACTATAGCCAATCTCATGCTATCACAATTATATTGCCTTTTCTGGGAAGGCTTCTAGCAAGCTGTTGTCAGGAGGAAATAGAACACGCATCATTATATTTGTTTTTGACCCTTACTTACTTTTTTTTCACAAGTCTCTGTACTCCACAACTGCCAAGCTAGTTTTCAGGTATACATGAGCCATCAGCACTAATTATGCTTTGTTAAAGCTTTGCTTTGTAGTATTTGGCAGAATATATCGACAGTGGGGGTTCAGTATTTGGCACTGGAGAGAGAACAAAAAGAAATGCAATTACAATACTTACTAAGTTACCTGATGCATCAAATGTTTTGCAGGAAAATAATACGGTAATAGCTTTTTAGAGATTTTAGGTAGAGTGTATGGGTACTTGTTTGTAGAATTATTTTATAATATAATATATTTTCCAGTAAGGATTTCAGGGTTTTATATTTCTTGCCTAGGGATGCAAGTAAGTGTACCCTGGCTTTCTCACAGTCGTTGGGTATAGCCTGGCCAGTCTGCCACAGCTACATGTTTTGTTGGTTGGGGTTAGTTTGCATGGTGCTACCTCTGCCTACCATACTCGTAGGTCTGTTCTTACCACTAGAGGTTGGTCACACTACAGCTCATACAAATGCTCTTTGGGACTTGCTCCTTTATTGTATATAGAGTCAAGATGGAAAGAGATTTCTTACAATGATCTTCTTTTTATTAAGGGGTCCATCCAACCAAAAACTGGTATTTTAGTTTTAGGTATATAGTGAAGAGTTATTTTCACTAGTGTAGGGGAAGGGTTGCAAAGTCAGATTTTACTGCTGTCTTTGTCCTCATGAGAGAGGTTTCTCGCAATTTCCTGTACTAAAGACATGACAGGAAGTAAGTGGAAATGTTACCAAAAATGAACAAATCACACCTTTGGCAGTTCCACCAGGTCAGATGTTCAGATTGTTAGATATTCCCTTTTTGTTCTGATTACAGTCATATTATTTTGGATTTTGGATTTCACCTCATCTTTTATTTGAGCAATGGTCACCATGACAAAGAGAGTGAGGGTGACTCTCCCCAAGAGTGACACAGACAACTAAAAAAACCTTGCCCTTTATTATTGGCTATTTGTTATAGTCAGCTAGATTTCCATGAATATAGGTCCACGTGGACACTGGAAGGCTTTTGTATGCTTTAAAGTGATTCTGAAAGTTGTAATAATAAAAAACAAACATGTTTTACTTACCTACTCTCTGCAATGGCTTTGCACAGAGCAGACCAAATACTCTTCTATTTGGGTCCCCCGCCAGCGGGCCTGGCACCTCCCCCCAGCCAAGTGCCCCCAACAGCAAGTCACTTGTTATGGGGGCACTGGAGCAGACTTACTCCCGAGCCACGCTCCTGTGAATGTGCATGGTCCGTTCACACACACAGAGCATGGCTCTGCCCTACCTCCGTTCTCTCCTCATTGGTTTCCGGCTGTGACTGACAGCAGCAGGAGCCAATGGCTCCTGTTGCTGTGTGAGCCAATGAGGAGAGAGAGACCCATGGCTCTCATGCACATCTTTGGATCGAGATGGGGCTCAGGTAAGTATAAGGGAGGGCTTAGTGGGGAGCTGCACCCAGAAGGATTTTTTACCTTAATGCATAGCATACATTAAGGGAAAAAAAACCTTCTGCCTTTAGAACCACTTTTTAAGTCCCATTGTTTAAGTCAGGAATCCTGAACTGGCAGTGATGTGCATGTACTGTATATCTTAAATTTCTCTTGTTATATTTTTATATATTTTATTAATGCAGTTAAAATGATTTTCAGCTTTCCTGTATAGATTTAATATCAACATGTCTCATTGTTTTCCAGGTACGATATGGGTCACTGAAGTATAAAGTGAAGAAGAGGCCCCAAGTTTATTTTTGATAGGTCATATGGAGTCCCCTGAACTGACCTTCTGCAATAAGAGTTCTTTGTGTGACATGCTGTACATTTTAGAACCAATATTAGGGTTCTAGTGAATGGATATATTGTCATGAGTATATTGTTTATGCTCTGAGGAACGTTTTGTAGCTGCATTTACCTAACTATTGGGAGTAGCTACCTTTTCAAACACACTACAAGTGTTTCTTCCAACTTGTTATTTAACCTCTTAATAGCTAGGAGTTTGGGTCATTGGCCTGGACTAAAAATGGAAGGTAGGAAAAACTGGACCACCTCATCAGGGTTTTAATACAGTTTTATGCAAAAGCATTTCTCTTACATAAAATGTATGTTCCACGATAATAGTGGTGTCTTGAAGCTGCCACTGAATTTTTTTAGTGTTATTTAAACCATTTTTAAAGGAGTTCTTTACATCTTTGTCTTCCAAGTATTGTGAGAAGAATAAACAAGTCATTTTAAAGCATTTTACATTTATTTGGACTGTTTGGTCCCACCTTGATTATTCATCATACAGTCTTATAAGATACTCTCTGCTTGCAACATTTGTGTCAGAGGAGTTTCTTTTAGAATTAAGAAAAACAGAGAATAGGGTTGTTACTACAGCTTTCTATAGCTTCCCCAAGCACAGAATATTTCATTGGCTATTATGGTTACTCCACTTGGGTACAAATATAAGGGGACAACATAGGTCACACACTTTAACTGCAAAGCAGGTTATTTTGTTATCTTACAGTATATAAATTTTTCAGCAAACTAGAATTGTTAGAGATAGTCTGAGATCAAGGTAAAAATAACCTAAATTGATGGTAAGAAGTGAAAGTTTTTAATACAACTTTCATTTGGCAGGGATAAGATTCACGAAAAGATATTTAAAATCTTGTTTCAAAAAATGTGTAATTTCTGGTAAAAAGTGACCCCCACTAAGATGGCTATTCTGCATATGGTGAGATTGGCCAAAAGGAGCCTTTTCTGTAAAGCACTGCCTGTCTTTTAAGAAGGCATACTGTACTTTTGGTGACAATTACATAGTATTTAAGAAAACTTTTTGGGTGGAGGACCCTTTAAAGTATGTAGAAAAACTCAGTGGTTGCTTCCATAAAATATAAAGCAATAAACCTAGACCAAAAAAATAAATTCAAGTTCGTAGAGTTGAGAGTATCTTATTTTTGTCTTAAGTATACAGCACCAAAGCAACACAATAGTTGAAAAAAGTCTATTTTTACACTTGCAGAAACTTGCACAATGTACTCTGTTTACTAATGAACCCTCCAGCTGTGTATGTGTTTTCTTTTTCTTGGGTTTTGAAAGCATAGCAGTTTTATAATAATTCCGTCTGTCTCCATTTATTATTTTTATTTGGATTTCCTTTTTTAGTGTCAAAATGTGTGTTTTGAACCTTACTTTTCACTGTACCTATTCAACCTTTAAGCTTACTTTCAAATGGAATATTTGTCTTTTGATGCTTGTTGAGCCACTGCTGGCGGTGGAGTATGCCGCAGGGTGGAAAGCTTGGCAGATATATTAATATCTAGACTTTTAAAATTCACCTCATCTGTTGAAAGTGATAGTTTGCTTTTTTTATGCTGCTTAAATGAGAGTGGCTTGTGGTGTGCTTATGCGGCTTAACCCGCTTTTTGTTTTTTTGTTAATTTACCTTCTCTGTAGTGGGCAGATTTTTTAATATGATTTATAAAATTATGCAGCATTTCTCGGGAGTTCAAAATTAAATGGATTTTTCAGTTAAATAGTAACTTCTCTGAGCAGGGTTAAACTGAGGGTATTGTGTAAATAGCATTCGGTTTTGTGACCTCTTACCTTTGGCTAAATCTGCAGTTTGTATATCAGTAAATCTGGGCTTACATGTGGGAGCTCAGGGCAGGACTACTATTTAAGAATGGGCAGAAGTTGTGGCAGTGGCCGAGGGGCTTATGCTGGCCAGACACTAGTAGAATTTTATTCAAAATGTTTTGCTTTACGAAAATTCTTTTAATTTTCTAATGGCTCATGGGGTCAAATTGACAATCATTTTTCACCACAGTGATGAGAAAATTTGAAGGAGCAGGATGAAATTTTTTTTCTGACCATGAGGGTTTTCAATGTTTAGGTAGTTGAGCTTCAAACCACATTGTGCAGGGTTGTATCTGCAAAGGCATGAAGGTGTGCTGACATTGTTAAGGAAATTCCATTTCATGCTACTTGCTGAATGGAATCCCCAGCTAACTCCTTAGTGCTGATTCTGTATTGGCATCTGTCCTTACTGTGGGGGAAAGGGAAGCCTAGAATCGAGGTGATACAAGGTCACTACTTGCTAAAGCTGGCCATAGATGGATCAAAATTTGGCTGGCTCAACATGGACCAGCTGAGTTTCGATCTGTGTGTGGACTTTTCTGCTCGGCAGCAGTCAATCGTTTGAACAACTTCTGTCAAAGGAGAATTTTGGAAAATGTTTCTCAATCATCACCACCAGCCAGTAAGCAGCAGGAGGAGCAGGACCCACTATCAAGATGCAATGGTTTGGAAGGTGGGATTCCTTCATCTGCCTTGTTTGTGTGGATGGAGGAATCTGTCTGGCCAGCCCACTGGCTAAATAAAAAAAACTATCCTTCTATTGCCAGCTTTAGGGTTCTCATATTTCTTTCTATAAACCAGCCAGGTTGTTCTGCCTTTCTGCACAGGGCCTGAATTGTGTATGCTTGCCTTACCTAATTCATTTTTGTTCAGCTGGAGAAACTGTTTAAGATTTTTAATAACTCATCATTTCACAACTATTGGAGTGTTGTTTGTTGTATTGCAGTGTCATTTGGTGTTCTGAGATCATGTATTTTTTTTTCTTGGGAGAGGGATATTATGTTTTCTTATTATGTAATTTCAGAAATAAATGTTTCATGGTTTACAGGATAGAACTATATGTTGCTAACCTCAAGTTTTCCCACTTAAGATAGGAATCTCACGGAGAATTTCACGGAGCACATCTCTACATATTTTACAGTCACAGTTTTGTGTGCCTTTTTTACTCATGTATGTTATTGTATTACATATAGAGATTTGAGGATTCTCTGTCTCATGGAAGCCTAAATTTAAGTGCACTCTTTCAGAAAGTCTCTCTGGTCACCAGCTAAGATAGTGGGGTTGATTTACTAAAGCTGGAGAGTGCACAATTTGGTGCAGCTGTGCATGGTACTCAATTAGCTTCTAACTTCAGCTTATTCAATTAGGCTTTGAGAAAATAAAAACTGGAAGCTGATTGGTTTCTGTGCAGAGCTGCACCAGATTTTGCACTTTCCAGTTTTAGTAAATCAACTACAAAGTCTCTCTCCCCTGCTTTACTCAGGGAGATTCCTACCTATCTATGGTTGGTCTAAATGTGCCCTAGACGCTGAAGAATGTTCACATGTGCAAAAACAAACCTGACCACCTACTGGCACTTTATTATGGGGGTCCTATACATGAAAGGTCATATCTGGTATCTATTCACATTTAGCCAATAGGGAGAGGTAGCATGCTGCAGACACCTCTGCCAAAACCTTATCTGGCATAAATAAGAAGCCTCTGTTGGGTCATGACCTGATCTTGCTTGATCATGAGGCTGTCATCTAATGTCATTGGATATTTTACGGTACAAACATTGCATAGCATGACAATGTAAAGCTTGCAAACAAAATATACAAATACTGTTGACTGATCTACATATTGAATGGCAAACTATAATATGTATAAATGGTCATTTTCAAATGCAGGTCTAAAGTAATAAACACACTTTAGTTTCCTTTAACCTCATTTCTAAGCAGGAACGTTTGTGACTGATATAGCTGGAGAATGATAACTAGTTTGTTAAAATTCTTTTAACTGTGAGTAAAATGCTGACATAATAGCACACAGAGCCAGTCGGCTCTAGACTGCCTCTTTCACGTTTCTTCAAATTAAATATGACATCTTTAAAGTGTACCTGTGGCGATTTTATATCCTGAGCAATATCCATTTTAAAAATGTTCTGAAAACCAGGTACATTATTAAACATTATTTTATTATTTTGTATAGTACCAAAATATGCTGTGGAGCTTACAGTCTAATTGCACCAATCCCTGGGGTTTAATGATGGCACCGCAAAAATTTGTTGGAGACTTTGCAACTTCCAGCGCCATCATGGATCGGATTGTTTGTGATGCCCCCACCTCTCCCTTTGTCTATAAAAGTTGATTAATAGTATGGCTCTTGTGTCATGCAGTGCAGAGCATGTTCCTCTCTGTGTCATGTGTCTACCCCACAGGTTAAGATGATGCTCCTCTCCTTTTGAATTAACCTACAAATACCAGGAATGTTGGCAGTGGAGACTCTGTGAATCAACTCAGGCAGATGTCATGGCTCCATACACAGCCTGAGTCTAAGATCCAAGGTGGCTTCCCCAATATCGATTTGAACATTAACACGAGTACCTGCTGGCACCACAAGATGCTACACAACAGCATTGTGACTACTTTAAAGGTTTCATTCACCTTTACATAGAAAATCTGGCTATGCAGTTAAAGGGTGCCAGTAGATAAATACAAACTGTTCTGCTATGAGCAATATTGAATAATGCACCTGTTATTGCTGTAGACCATGTTGCCCAAAAAACTCCCATAGCTGGTGTTTTGCTTTTCTGTCCTTTTGCTAGGACATTGCTATGTGGCCTCATCCAATCCTTCAGCCTTCAGTGCTTGCCTTCACCATCACAAAAGTGCACTCTTTCTTGGATTCAGACACCACACATGCTCAGTCTGCTACCTACCCTATCTGCAACAGCTTTGAGTTGAGACCTACTGGAATGGATGAGAAAGAGTGAATGCACGGGTTTTCTAATCTGAGATAAAGGACTCTCTTGTGATGGTGGGCATTATCAGCTGGAGATTCAGCTGTAGCATCATAGCAACAGAGATGCCAGGGAATCTCAACTATGGTTTTTCAGGCAGGCTTCTGGAGGGGAGAGAATGATTTGCAGCAATAGCTGGTACATCATTCAATATTGTTCATATCAGCACAGTTTTTTTCTGGAGCCCCTTAACTGCATAGACAGTTTATTTGCAAAGGGGAACTATCTTTTTAAAATGCTTTATGCCAGGTCAACTGGTGCTATATGCTATGGGTTACTGCACGTTGCACATGATTGCCCTTTGCATTTCCCATTAGATTCGTATACATGTATGATTTTAAAGTTAAATTAATTATTCATGAGCATAACTTCAAACTACAGAATTGCTGCCTTTACTGTGTGTATGTGATATGTGCAAAGTGTGTTCCTGATTACATTTTTTGATGTTGTGTAGATTTTCACTTACATTGTCTCACCACTTAAATAAACCAAAGTGCCTGCTGGCTGTGTAGGAAGATTACAATGTTCTGTTGTGGTAAAATCTCTTGTAATGTTAATTTTATAGAGAAGTACATAAAAAATACATTTTTTACTTTGTATCCATTGTGGTAAAAAAATGCTCATAGCGGATATGTAATATTTATATGATCAGACAGTGCTCAAAGTAAAAGAATTGTTTTATTCTCAAAGTAGTACGGTAATTATCAGTGAGTCTACTGTATTCTAAAAAATAAACCTGGTAGGAGAGATTGGAGGCCCAGCTTGGCTATGACTAGTAAAAGTCTCCAGCTTTTGATATATCATTGCATCCACAAAACAGTATAGTACCATTTACATCTGAACATGTAAGTTGAAACTCCATTCAGAATCTGATGTAGGGAGTGGGATGTGTTACAACTTCTTAAGTTTTTTTTTTTTTTTGCTGTCCCTTTTTTGGATATGTCCCCTCATGTCTTTCCCTGGAGATAGGTGGTCATTGAAATGAGAAGTCAGAGGACGTCTTCTCAATAAAGATACAGACAACAATAAAAACACTTTTTTAGTAGAGTAGGGAAGGGTTAGGTCCTTTATTAGGTTTTCATTGCTGTTTCTCTGTCGGGAATTCTACCTTTGCTTGTTGTCATGGTGACCGGTGGTCCTCGATACCCTAAGTAAGGAGAAATGTACCTACAGGGGAATAGAAGTTCTAAACTCTATACTCTGGATCCAAACCTAAGGTTTGGCTGGAGTACCACTCTAAACCCTGTTGCCAATAGCCCTCTTTGTATAGCTACTTATTGTGACTGTCTCACTTCGACTGGGCAGTTAATAGGAATATAATAATTAAATTACTAGGATCATAAAAAAAAAAAACACACGATGTGATAAATGTACATTATTTGTTGCAGTTTTAAAGTTCTGCTTCATGTTTGGTTGGTATCATTTATTCACATTTAAATTTTGATTACATTAAAGCTGAACTCTGGGATAAGCAATTACGTAAAGGACAGCAAGTTTCAATTAAGATACAACTATGAATACAAGAGGCATGTGTATCTTTACTTGAATATTTCTGTCCTTTGTGTTACTCTCTCCCCTTGTGCAGGGTGACTGGTCTTATTTTTGCCCCCTTCTGTAGTTTTCTGGAGGCAGCCTGTAGTGTGTGGACCTGAAGGGTCCCTCCCACAGATCTTTTCTCTGCACAGGCTAAATGCATATGCATTTGGTGAACACAAATTGGGTTTATATTTTTTGTTACTATTGGAGAATATATCTGAATGAAAGTTTTTGTACCTTTAACTAAATGGTAGAAAAAACTAGCATTGCTCCCGTGCACTAAACCCTAGAAAACCCTAAAAACTAGTGGAACTAAACCCCCAGAAATACCTCCACCATCCAGTAATTTGGTGGCTACATCCCTCGCTGACTGCTGTCATCTTTTTTCCGGGGCTGAATTTTCGGCCTCCTGATTGGCTGGTGGGGATGGATGACGTCATCCTTTGCATGCACACAGGAGTCAGCCATTGAGGTACAGCAGTGGAAATGCACTCTGAGCTGCTCATGCACAGCTCAGTGTGCACTCAGTAGAAGACTGCAAGCCAGCAGGTAAGTGTGTGTTATTGCAGAAGAGACATAGGCATGTCTCTTCTGCAATAAAGAGTGGCCTTCTCGCAGTCTTTTAAAAATTAGGTTTATTTCCGCTAAGTATGATACAGGAAGAATTATCATACGTTCTATTAACTTTTACAGTAAACACTATATTATTAAGGTCTCAAAACAATGACCAGCTGATGTTAACGTTAATATTTGAGGTATTATGTTAATAAGACTGAGCACCATTGATAGTTTTCACTAACATTAGCCTGTGGAGATGAACGCACTAGATTCAAACTTATGTGCATTGTTTTAGGAATAGGAGAGATGTGGACTAAAACCAAATGACTGCAATTGGTGGGTGTACAATGTGTTGTGTTGTTTAGGTGATGAACATCCAGCAGTTTCATGACTGCAGAAGGTGACTAATTATATGTAAGGATACACTGTCCTTCAAAAATGCCTGAAGATGGTTGAATTACGCATCATGTCTGACCATCATTTACGTTCTATAGCTTTTCTGTTGTCCCTTAGTACCAATAGTTTCTGAAACATGTTGCTAAATAAGGCCATATCAGGCTTCAGTAAAGCAGAGTTAAAGTCAAAAGTGCAGTAAGCTATAAAAATCCATGATTAAAGTGCTTGAAAAGGCAGAAGGTTTCTTACTTTAATGCATTCTCGGCCCCCAGCCTCCCCTAAATACATTTTTGAGCCTGATCTCAATCCAGAGCTGTACCCATCTGCAGCAGCAGCACTGCTATTTCTTTCCTCACTGGACTTGGAGGCAGTAGCAGGAGCCAATGGCTGTCAATGAATCCAGTGAGGAGTGAGTGGAGGGTGCGGCCAAGCTGCATTGTGTATGTCAGTAGACCTCAGCTCAGGACAGAGCCCGCACAGGTGCCCCCATAGCATGCGTAGAAGGGGGGAGGAGCCAGGAGTGCTGGCAGGGGACCCCAGAAGAGGATCGGCATCGCTCTGTGTAAAACCATTGCACAGAACAGATAAGCTTGGCCTGTTTATTATTTTTTTTTAAATTGTACCTTTACAATCACTTTAACTGATCTGGCTATAGCATGCTGAAATTTGGATGTTTTGAGTTACTGCACTGTGCATATCTTTTATTTCTTCTCTTTGCATTGCTTTACTGAATACCCCCTTTATATCTTTATAGTATGAATGCATTATTTGTATTATCTAGGCATCTGTGTATATTGAAAGAATATTTTAAGATGTCATAGTGTTCCATCCCTGTGTAAAGCCTTCTTCTGATACCAAAGCCTAATGACTTTATATGTACTTAGATCTTGCACTAATAGACAGCATAAACTGTCCCAACACACTACTGATTTCAGTCGCTAATAACCTCCCATCTCTTTCGTCATGCTGCCATTTCTGTCTGATCTGAGGAGTGTTGTTTTTGCATGCTAACAAAAAGTATGAAGCACTTAGCAATTATTTAAATCCTTTGCGCTAAATTTTTGAGAATGCTTGAACTTTGTAATTAATTCTAACATGCAAAAATGCTGGAACTTTTTGCAGTGGAGCCGAATAAAGCTTTTAGCTAAATATGGTGTTGCTTCATTTGTTGTTCATTTATAATGTTTGAAGAGCTATTTTGGGAAAAATGCGTAACTAATCCTTGGGCTGCTACGGTCCCTTGCACATTAGTTGTTTTGCTCTTGTGTGTATAGTCTCCCCATTTAAATGCACCTGAAAGGCACAAATGCAGCTTCCAGCCCCACTGCTTGTAGCCTAGGGCAGGCTGAAATACCCTGCTGCCGGTTGGGATTGGATGCTATGCCAACTATGGGACTGAGGTTTAGCACCATTTGCATTCAGGGACATATGCCTGGAATGCGGATATGCTGTGTTCTAGACATACATCCCTGAATGCACATGTTTCTAAACATCAATACCATATGGTACAACGTTCAGCCCCGCCCAGTTGCAACTTATGTCAGCCTGCCATAGACTTTGACAGGTTGCAAGTCTGGATGCTGCACCTGTACCTCCTGGGTGCAATAACAGCTCAAATTGGACACGCACGCTAAAATCCTAGTCAGTAAGGGGCCTAATACTGTCCAGTAAAGCATTGCTGTTATGCTACAGTCTCTGTTATCCCCCCAAACCCCATTGCAGAGTGATACTTACATGTGAGATGCATATGTCTGCTTCCTGAATCTGTCCTGTGTAGCTTCCTCTTTTTTAATAATTGGCAATTAGATTAAAGCCTCGCACCTACTGTAAGTTGTAAAAAAAAACCTGACAAATCGCTGTACTAACACAAACGATGTTAGTGCAGCAATCTTTCCTGCTGAGCTATAGTGTTTTGACAGGGGAACTGCCCCCAAACCCCTCCCTCCCTGCCCGAACACACCGGTCCGCACTCTCTGGCAATGGCTGAGAGCGCTGATCAGAAGCCGATCAGCAGACTTTTTTCGGTCATGCCCCTTTGACAAAAATCAGACAAAAGTCTTCTGTCCTACCGGCTGCCGTACATACAGGCCAAATGAAACAGAAACTGGACGATACTGCCCAATATTCAGCCCGTGTGTACTAGGCTTTAGATTTCCAAGGCAGATTCTAATTCAAGTGTAGACTTTGAAATATATACAGTGTAAGATATCTAAATTTTTATATATGAGATAAAGCACAGAGTATGCAGTAGGCGTGTGTGGGAATATATCTCTTCAAACAAGTAAGAAAAAAAGGTTCCTATATAACCAGATTCCTAGCAAAAGTAATTATAGTAGAATGAAATTCTATAGCAATCCATGAAATAAAACTGAAGACCAGGGCTCGTGGAAAGTGTTCCCTTTAGGCATTTTAAGACTTACATGTTAGTTTTCACTGTCTCTGTACTAAGCTCATACAGTATCTTCCTTCTTGCATGAATAAAAGACATGTTTGGAATTGTATAGGTTTGTTGTGCATGTGTGCTCTAGACGATAAAAGGAATATTTAAGTATGGTGCATGAGATAAGCTGGTTAGATAGTTTCTCATGCAGTGAATTGTATTTTGTGGATTAATATGTAACAGCTTGTGGACAGCAGTTGGGAGTTTTAAAACATAATTCAAAGCATGTCCTGGAAATACTGTTTTTTTCTTTCCATAATGGTATGAAATCTGTTACTGTGGATTCAGAAAACAATGGTTTTGAGAATACTAGATACCTCCGCACATGCTTAGCATCTCCATGAGAACATGCTGGTGGCAAGGAAGTTTTTAGTTGATAGTATTTGGTTGTTTTGAGATCAGGAATATGCAGGAAGTTGTCCTGGTGTACATCGAGTCTTACAGGATGTAAGCAGTCTGTGTGACCATCAGTAGAAATTATAATTACTTACTGCCACCATCTTTTTTAGTGGTCAGGCCTGTGCGTCTGTCATTTAAAAATTTTTTTTTTTATAGGTAATTAAAAACATAAAAGTAAATGAGTGAAAGCATATGACTCTAATAGACATCAGGTTACACAAGAATTGATCTCACAAGTGTATGGCCCAACAATGTCAAAACCCATATGACCCAGGAAAACATTGTGAAATAATCCCAACAAAATAATTCACAGGGCAAATATAAATACTAGCAAAAAGGGCCCAAATAAGGGCTTAATACCTATCAGGGTCTAAGCAGCCCAAAAAAAAATACCTATAGAAGGGTCAGGAAAAAGGGTAAGGAAAAAAGAGAAAGGAACCAGAACGAAAGAGGACCCCCTTTCCACCTAAGGGAGGAGGGATATAAACAGCATTGAACTCTTGGCTGATTTAATTGCTGCCATGATTTGACTGCCCTTCAGTACCTGGGGCAGCTCTCAAACCCCAGTGCCAATCCTGGCCAAATGTGTATGTTTGCAGCATTGCCTATCTTTGAAGCATGGCAGGATTGGAGTACATTTTTTTTTTAATTTGTGCAGCTGACATATCCCTTGACAGCATTCACCTGATATTTGCCTGACCCTATAGGCATAAGATCATTGGCTGCTCTAACTTAAAACAACTGGTGTTCGGCCTTCAGCAGGGAAATACATTATGATTGTTCTTCCTGCAATATTAAATTGTAATATTCCTGCATAATAAATGTACTGTCTAATAGTAGCTAAAGACTATTTAGATTTAAAAAGAACTCTCATCATCCCTTATTCTGAGAAAAGGAAACAGATGCATCCTGGCAGCTCAGACTCCATCTTGGGATGAGGGAGAGTAAACCAGCCATCATCCCTGCAGCACGTTGGTAGACTAAACCTATATCCCCTACAGGCAGAATCGCTTTTGAGCATGGACTTATTGCCATCTGCAGGCTTATTATTTCATTGTGTTTTTGTAAGTTTCATACATTGATTGTATGTATTTCTCATATGTTTTTCCAATAGTTTTAACCCACCCTCTTTTTGTTAATAAAGCTTCAAGATTACATTCAGTCTGGCTTATTGCAGAATAGGAGGGTTTAGCTGCATGTCAAGTTACACACAAGGAAAAGTGTAGCAAGGACAGAGCAACTGGATTGGCCAACTTTCTTTCTATTCATGTAGCTCACTTAACTGCTCAGTTTTGTTTTTCTTCTGCTTGTGGTAGAAGGGAAGCTTATAGTAGTAATCCAGTTTTCTAAACTTTTAGCTTACCCATCAATTTCTGTCCCAGTGAATTGATCACTGATACAACAAGTGAGAGTCAATCGCTCAAATAGGGACACGAAAGCAGTAAAAACTGGTTACTAAACAGAAGTTCTTAAGGCTCATTTACACTATCCCTACCAAGCTCCCTGCAAATACCGGGATTAAATGTGTATACTACCTATATTTATATGTCTGTAATTCTACGTATGCAGCTAAATACACAGTCAAAACACATATTTCAACTGTACTATCTGCCAAAAGATCTGTAATTCTGTTTTGCCTGTCTTCTGATCCAGACACCCCAGCAACACTGCGTAGCCATTTTCTACATTTCTCTGCAGAATAAACTGCAGATAAGCAATACAGTCTGCTCTGCTATTAAAGGGGCAGGAAGGCACTGATGAGATCATCCCTCTGCTTTCTCCTCCTCTATGACTCACACAGTTACTCTTTCCTCCCCCAGGGTGTTGTCGTGCAGAAAATACATAATGGTATCAGGACAGATTTACGTAAACTGATAATTGTTTAATTACTACACAGCAAAGTGTGTGTGTGTTTTTTTATATTTTCTTGTAGAGCTTTAAACACAGTGTCCTAGTCCAAAGTGAAAGCAGCTGGCCAACAATATCCAGGAATATAATAAAGGAAATTAAAAAGTGAAATGTGAGAAATGTATTTGTATGTAAGAGACTTTATATAAGAAAGGTAGTAGTACGTTAAAGAATTAGGTAATGGAGTAATTGTAATGATCGTCTTGCAGGTATAGTTGCATACCGGGCCAGGGAAAGCACTTTAAGTTGGTGCCTAAGCTTGCCCACACCTTTCTGCCTCCTGCACATTCCTATTCTATGAGATAGCCTATCATAGTGATTGACCAATAGGAACCTATCATAGTGATTGACCGATAGGAATGTGTGGGGGCGAAGCAAAGATATAATGCTTGCCCTTCCTTCCCTGCCTTGGACCGCCAATGTTTATTTCCTTAAAGGGCACTTTCTGGTGTCAGATACCTGGTTTTCCACTATGTGCTGTGGTTCCTTCAACCCCTACATCAGTGCTTGTGCTGTAGTGACTTGGGGCCAGTGGAAGGAACCACAGAGACCAAACGGAGACCAGACATTCAACTCTCTTGAAAGGTCCTTCAGCAAGCTTAACTCTTACAGAAAGCAAATATTGCCAGGGTGGGTGGTGAGAGAGTAAAGTAGTTATTATTCTCTTTGCAGGGGCCTTTTCTTAAGTTCTTTAATCTAGTGATTCTTTCTGACACTTGGACTTGGACACATTAAATTGAAAACAAACAGCCTGCAAAAAAAACCTCTCCAGGGACTAGCCCTGATTTTGCTTCAGCAGCTTCTGAACGAAATCTTTACGTCCGACATACTTTGAGAAGTTGGAAAACTCGCATAGTTTAGAGCTAGGGTGCCTTGACATAGCTACTGTATGTGGCTTTTACATATACTTGTAAATGTATGTAATTAAAACCTTTAACCAGTAGTTGAAACGGATTAAGCATAAATGTTTTGCTGGAAAGCCTGAAAATGTTCTGGGGACGCAGTTTGTACACGTTCAAGTTTCCAGATGCCTGGTTCCCCTTCAGCATCCTGGTTCCTCCTGTTGGTCCCTACATCACTACTGTGTCCTTTTGTGACATATGGACTGGCCAGTGTAACTATATCGCTTGGTGGTGGTGGACTCCGATACCCAACACACTCAGGTGTTTCACATACTGGAGATTCTCTTGGAGGAGGTAGCTTTTAGGGCAAAGTGAGGATTAGTCACTTGCTGGATAAGTGAGTTTTAATGAGTCTTCCTTTACAACCTGCTTGTTTAAAAATGTATTTTCTTGGAAGCTGTTGCCACAAAAAAAATATGCTTCAGCATGTCCATACAAAAATATTCTCTAACTTTATTGTTGCCACTTTTTGTTTGATTTTTTCCTGTATCTGGTTACCCTGACATAACCTACATCTTTTTTTTCCCCAGTCTCTTGTTCTGAATGCATTAATTAATGACTATCCACACATTGTGTGGCTCTTCTCTATTATCTTGATATTGGAAGAGACAAAGCACAGTGTCTCTTTTTAATTAGCTTTCTTATCAGATGACTTTTAAATAATACATCTCTGATAAAAGAATTAGAATGGAGTTGATTACAAAACATGTTAAGAGGCAAGCTGACAATGAGATAATTAATGTTGAACTAATTACTTGATTTTTAATGATCTCTTTTTTAGAAGCATCTGCTTTTTTCACTCCACTTTCAAGGAAATTATCATCTTATTAAAACACTGAACATGAGTCATATTTAACGTCCAACTACAATTCTGTCATGTAGAAAAGGATGTATGGACGACCGCACTTCGATATAAACTACCTTAATTAAATCATGCCCATAAAAGCAAGGTGAATCAGTGAAACAAGGAACGCTAATGCGTTTCGAGCTTTCAAACGCTTAATCACTGCTGTCAGAATTTTATTTGTCTGAAACTCCATTGCAGAGATTTTTCTCATTTCTACGCCCCCATAATGCTCATACAAGAACTGGGTGTTGCAGGAGTCACTGAGACAGTATGGCAAGGCAGCAACAAAAACATAGCCAGAAGTAGTAACCCTTCCACATACTAATATATTTTTGCTTGTCTGTGTCTCCATTGGAGAGACTCAAAGAGAAGCATAAACAGCAGGAAGGTCACAAATGGTGATAAAACTCTGGCAAAGGCTCTAACCTTTCCAGCTCTAAAAAACCCCAAACAAAACTAGATTAAATCTGATAATAAAGTTGAGTTTCATTTATGTCTTAGGACTGAAAAACCACCTTTGCCCTGGGGTGGGATGTTATGTTAATTAGCGCATTACAGTGTCATTCATTTTGGTCACACAGCTCCAATCAGCTTGCGTGCAGTGCACCGCAACACATGGTAATGCACTGCCATGCATAGTGGTTCACTGTATTTAAAACAATGCCGCTTACCTGTTTTTAATCCATTCCTGTGTGTTTCCAGCCTATTCAAAATAGTAGGCTATCTTTATATAAAGCATGTTAACCTGTGATATAACATGTCGTAAGGTAATGCACAAAAGAAGAAATGTAAAAGGGTGGCTACACAATCATAACTACATACAAATCTATACCTTTGCTTGTGCATAGTATGATATGGGGTGATTATGCTCAGCCTGGTAGATATGTTTTGGTGAAGTCCATGCCAGTTCAAACTGTGTTTTAAAGGCTTGTCAGCCCACTTTTATTTAAATGTTAAAGCAAAGTCTTTACAAAGTTGCCCACACAGGGGTTTCAGCTTCACAAAGCAAACAGTCAATGAAAATGTTAAGTCACCTGGCTCTCATCAACCTCTCCATTGCACTCTTTGGTTTCTCAGCCCAAGGCCCCTCCAGGCTCACTCAGCATATAGTTACAGTGCCTTGCTGCATGGGCCCACTCTTGGTCTCTAGATAGGGTTTCTCCTTACACCCTGTGCTCTCTCACTCCTCTGAGACTCAGATTACCTCAGTCCCATGGACTTGCCTAGTTGTCCTGGCCTTCTCAGTTTCCCAGACCCTCTCTTGGTCTTCCAGACTCATGTGGCTCCTCAACTCTCTCAGTGCAATGGACATGGAACCCTTTCAAAGTGGAGTGCAGTCTCTCACATAGAACGCCTTGGTCACTGTCTGCAAATGGAAACTCTAAACTATGCTTTGACTGGCTTAGAATGACCCTACATACCTGTGTACTCACCTCCAGCAAAACCCAGACACAGGATTGAAGACCTCACCCCTCCCAAGATACGTTGAAGCCTTCAAGCTCTAGACATGTTCTGGGATTACAAAACCCAGAAATAGCTTAAAACGCATCCTTCTATGCTCACAATAAACATGCCAGAGCTTCTCAAACTGTACTTTTGAGAATCCTGTGTCATTTCTATATCCATTTCCTAAACTCACATCATGGCAGAGCCTCAAGCCTAGTACACACTATAGTGTGTTGGAATGGTATTAACTTGTAAGAATATTCTCAGCTGACAAACGCAAACTAAGCTATGTACTGGCATAGTAGATGAGGAAGTGTAGGGTTGTCCTATGCTTCTGATCTTGCTAATTTTTTTCAATGTAATTATTTCCATATGATTCCACATGATTACTGTACACATTAAACAAAAATTGGATGTTGTGTTCACAAATGATAAAAACTTTCTAGCTCGCACCATTTTTTTTCGTTTGAAAAGTTGGAATTGGCTGTCAAAAGCACTATACTATCACTTCCTTGTATGGAAATTTTCATACGATTTTCTCACGTGTATGGGCCATCACACTGTATTAATAGTGATAATGATGTAATTAAAGTAAGCTCACTTATCACAAATAAAGACCATTCAAATTGTTTATAGAATGAAAAATGCAAAAGTAGAGCTTACCTGTCATGTACCTGATAGAAGTCTGAATTGATGATGTCGGCATCTCTTGTATCTTCAGTCCAGGCCCCACTGACAGTGGAACAGATGGTGCCGAGGGACAGGAGGAACATGAGTGCCTGCAGATTCAACTTGCGGGCTGGAGGTGTAAACTCAGTAAATCAGGCAGAGCATCCGGTCAGGAACAGAGGAGATGCAGGAATGACCAGCTGAGGTTAAAGGAGCACTCCAGCTGAACTGAAAGATCTGGTTGCGTGGCTTGCCAGAACTTCTAAAAAGCGTGAGGATGGACCACACCATGACAGCCGAAGCTGATATGATAGTTAGCCATGGCTAGCATGCAGCAGGACTGTAGAGCCGAACAGCAGGACACAAGGAAATAGGAAAGACCAGTCAGCACTGACAGAGTAAGAGCCTCCTTTAAATAGTCTGTCTGGTGGCAAGGCTATGCTCATTCGTATTAGCAATGCCCCTGTGCTCATTTCTATGTGCGATGTTGCGTGCATGTGCATTTCTATGCGCCAGATGCTGTACAGGAATTCCCTTACATTACCTTCCAATTAAAACTGCATGTCCAAATGATTAATCCAGGATACATCAGAAAGTCAGAGGAAATCTCTACGAAGTGTTGGAAGTCCTCTTTTAGAAAGTTATCACTACAAGATAAGACATCTCCTTCCATTCTGTTCAAATGACAATGTCAAATTTTGTGTTCTCCCCAAGTTCCTGCCCCATTGAAAATGGTGACAAGAACAAATAGAGTGTCAATCTACCCAAGAGGGACACAGTGAGAATAAAAGAAACAAAATGGACAGGGTTGACAACCCTACTCTTATCTATAAAAAAAAAACCTTAAAAAAATAAATTTTGTTTTTTTTTATATATTTTAACTGTGTATGGGAAGATATATATTCTCTGGGCTCTACCTGGTGTTACTATGAATTCCTGCGGCACTGTATCAATTGTGCTCCATGTCCCCCACACTTTTGGAGAACAATGGTCTAATGCCTATAGGTACATTTAAAGTAAAATAAGTAAAGGCAAAACTTTTTTGAATAGATGGATGAGAGGCTAGAACAGCAATGGGTAAACTACGGCCCGGCGGACCTTTTAATCCGGCCCGCGGAGCTAGGCTCCCGCTAGGCTCCTCTCACAGTCCGCCCTGAAGACCGGTGTAGCATGAAAATCTGTCTCCTATGAGGATCTGTCCCCCTCGACGTATCTGCGCATGTGCCGGAGATCGCCGATCGGCTGCTAATGCCTGAAACTGGCACATGCGCAGATACGTTGAGGGGGGCAGATCCTCATAGGAGACAGATTTTCATGCTACACCGGAACGGCGCGGGAACACGGCGAGAGGAACGCGCGGAGCAAAGGTAAGTGAATTGACACAGGGGGGACTTGGGGACTTAATATGGGGGATGAATTAATATGGGGAATTAATTACTATAGGGGGGATGAATTACTATGGGGGATTAATTACTATATGGGGGATGAATTACTATATGGGGGATGAATTACTATGGGGGATGAATTACTATATGGGGGATGAATTACTATATGGTGGATGAATTACTATGGGGGATGAATTACTATATGGGGGATGAATTACTATATGGGGGATGAATTACTATGGGGGATGAATTACTATGGGGGATGAATTACTATATGGGATGAATTACTATATTGGGAATGAATTACTATGGGGGATGAATTACTATGGGGGATGAATTACTATATGGGGGATGAATTACTATGGGGGATGAATTACTATGGGGGATGAATTACTATATGGGGGATGAATTACTATGGGGGAATATTACTATACTTACTATGGATGACACATACACATCATTCATCTACTCTTGGTCCGGCCCCCGAGTCCAATATATGAACCCATTGCGGCCCTCAAGTCAAAACATTTGCCCACCCCTGGGCTAGAACCACTGTTTTGTCTTAATTCCTATGTGTGTCTTTGTTAAGGAGATTGACCATCTAACTGTCCTGTGATCACCCGTGTCACCAGTAAAAGTGGGTAAAAATGTTGTTTGTTTTTGAGTTGCCACCAGAGCAGGAATAGAAGAGAAATCTTCCAATGAGGACATTTATTTCTGTGACAACGTCTAAGGGGATTTCCCTCACGTTGCACAAATATTCTGTCACTTTCTACTGTGTCTATGGTAAAAGATGTGAACGGGAATCTCCCCAATTAAAAAAAAAAAGACACTAACAGTACATTTAACCTCCCCTACTCTATCCAAATTGAAGAAAAGTTTTGGATTTAGATATACTTTAATGGCATTTTAACAACCAGATTATATAATGTTGGTTTTTTGAGGATAAGTAAGATATCTTCCCTTATTGTAATCTGGTATTTTCTGTAACTGAATATTACAATATTTACTTTTTTCGTCTGTGGTAAAGAAGGGTCAGAGTAAAGCAAATGATGTTAATTTGGAATATGCTTAATTTATTTCCCACAATAAATTCTCCCAAGCATGTTTTTATATGGCTGGCTTCCTATTTCCTCTTCCTGCAGATGTGTTGTTTGAAATTTTCTGTTAATGAAAAGCAGAATAAAGATTTTCTGTTTTCTGTTAATGTTTGTAGCCAGATGGAATTTCCCAGCCTTGTCATTTTCACTTTTTTCCACAGTCATGTTATAGAGAAGTGTCATTCATTTCCCCCGTATAGCTGTTTGCCTTTTTTTTTCTCATCTGGAACACATCAAAAAGGCCTCCTGTGTGGTTCAGCCCTTTCCTCCCTCACCCGGGAGAACTTCTCACACTGAGACTTTGTATAGAGACTCCTCAATGTGGAAATGTCAGGTTTCCCTAGTGATTTTTTTACCAAGCGACAAATCCAGACTATTTATCCGCCTTCGTTTCACTTCATTTTCTGTCTACAAAAGCAGTGAGGTCTTTACACTATATTTGGCTGAGCCAAAAAATAAATAAATAATCGGATAGCAAACAGGACCCCAACCCAATTCATGGCAGCACAATATATTGGTAAGGACAGGCTCTGATGCAAAGAATAGATCTTCACATTAATGTTGCTGTGGATGAACTGTAGAACAATACATCTAGTGTGAACAACACCTTCAATTAGGCACACAATAGTACCAGAACAGATTGCCTCTTATTATCCTTCCAATTGAAGTTCAACTCCCTACTTATATTACTTCCAAAACCTCTTTGTCAGGGGCTCCCCTCTTCCTCTACATGCTAGCAGAGCAGACCATAGATGGTGCGATTTTCTTTCAGTGTTGATGAAGTGTTTGTTGACTATGTTACATGTATTTGTGAATACACCCCAATCCTTGTAGGAATATTTACATATATCCAGCTACATCTGAGAGTTCCTACACAAAAGAGGTAGTTCCATCTGCAATATACATTTATTGATAGAGGTACATAATATATACAAATTACACGCTAAGCAGTATTTACAACACAATGTACAGTTTCAGTCCTTTGACTTCTACGATATTTACAATTTACCCACAAAACCATGTTTAACCACAAGCCTACAGGGCACTTATACCCCCTTCCTGCCCAGGCCAATTTCCAGCTTTCAGCGCTGTTGCACTTTGAGTGACAATTGCGCGGTCATGCAACACTGTACCCATATGAAATTTTTATCATTTTTTTGTGACAGATAGAGCTTTATTTTGGTGGTATTTAATCACCTCTGGGTTTTTTTTTCTTAAACCAAAAACCACAGACAATTTTGAAAAAAAAAGTTTTTTCTTAGTTTTTGTTATAAAATTTTGTAAATAAGTGATTTTTCTCCTTCACTGATGTGCGCTAATGAAGCTGCAGTGATGGGCACTGATAGGCTGCACTGATGGACACTGATAGGTGGCACTGGTAGGTGACACTGATGGGCATTGACAGGCATCACTGATGGGCACTGAATACAACTATGAAGCTAGTTTACCTCTCAACTTCAGGTCTAATCATCCTGCCTGCTGTGTGTGTCCCATCACAAAGAGACCTCCAGCTGGGTGACCAGGCCTTATATCCCCCCTCCTTTCTGTACTGTGGCTAATATAATGCTAATTAGACACTGAACCTAGCCAATGTATATTGGGCACAGCCTAATTGGAAGTTCAAAGAAGGCTGCTGTTTACCACTCATGTGAGATGTGCTAAGGGGACAACAAAAGGCCAGAACTTGTATAGTGGAAAACTCTATATACAGTATGTTTACACCAGTATGGAAGCTAGAAATAGTTTGATGCTGAACACTCAATGGTTTAAATACTGTATATTTCCATCTAACTAAAATATACTTGTAATTATAACATTATTTACATCCATTAATGGAGATTTCACATAAACTCATTATCTAACAGTGTTCTCCCGGCAGGGAAGGGTAGGTGGGCGCGGAGAGCCGTCCCTGAAAACACAGTGATTATTACTAACAGCTATAGCTGCTGGCAATAATTGCATGAAAAATCAGTCAGGCTGCTTGAACCCAAGTTGTACAACAAACAAATTTGGTACAATCAGCCTTCCCATAGATGGTTCAGATCTTGGCCGCTCCCTGCTGAACCAGCTGAAAACCATCTATGGATGACTTTAGAGTAAGGCTGACAGCTACACACCCAATGCTCAGTGATTAATCTCAGTCCCCAAATCACTAGATAAGGAATGACAATGTACTGTTACATGACTTTCACTGTCTCAACCTTTGACCACATGCTGCAGTCATCTCCATTGTTAACCAAATTCTTGCTTTAAAAATTAAAAAAAGAAAACAAACCGTTAAAAGCCAACTTTTGGGCTGCTGCTTTACATCAGCTAAACATAAATCCTATCTCCAGCCAAAATGTTTTGATGAGAAGCCCAGCAATATGGGTACAGACAGCAATAAAACCAACACTGACATAGATTCTAACCCTTCACTACACTATCCAAAATGAAGTGAAAAAAAATGTTTTGTATGTAGTTCGGCTTAAGAATATGTCAATATTTTATATTCGTCATATGTTCCTGTGATACCATGTACTTGTGTTAAACAGTATCCTGTTCTCTGTATTGCTTACATTGTGTGCAATACCTGGTTTTCCAGCCAGTCTGCTTGCTTTTTTATTTCAAACTGGCCAAGCTAGGCATGAGAGCACAACTAGCTAGTGTGGTCAGTTTTCTGGCTGTGCTGGGAACACAGCCTGCCTGTCTTCCAATGATCAGACTTGTGCTGAGACACCACCCCTGAAGAAGTCACATGGGCATGATGCAATGGGACATGGCAGGAGGCAGATGTGAACCGGAAGTGACGTACACGAAAGTGCAGTCTGTGCTTGTTTGCTCCATATGTGATTTTAATTGTGTTTTTACAAGTGTAAACATGTAAGTGCAATACTTTTAGTAAAATGTATTTATTGGAACATACTGCACTATTGGAGATCCCTCTGTTTCCTCTGCATGAGTGAAGGAAATTTGATCTCAACGACCCTTACAGGAACTGGTTTTGTAACCGGGTTCAGAGACCAGGAGAAAGGAAGGAGGGCCCCCTGTGGTTATAAAGTGGTGGAGGACCAGGAGAGTGGAGGAATCCCAGTTTATTCATCAGTATAAGCGCATTGTTATTTTTTAAGGTGAGAGTTCTGTGAGCACTGAGGTGGCACAACCTGAATGTATGCAGCACTTTAAGAGACGGTAATGGTTTAGCAAGCATGCAAGAAATGGGTTTCCATGGCTGAGCAGCTGCATCCAAGCCTTACATCACCAAGTGCAATGAAAATGTTGGATGCAGTGGTGTAAAGCACACCGCCACTGGACTCTAGAGCAGTGGAGATGTTCTCTGGAGTGACCAATTATGCTTCTCTGGCAATCCGATGGATGTGTCTGGGTTTGGCAGTTGCCAGGAGAATGTTACTTGCCTTACTGCATTGTGCCAAGTGTAAAGTTTGGTGGAAGAGGGATTATGGTGTGGGGTTGTTTTTCAGGGGTTGGGCTTGGCCAAGACCAATACCAAGACATTTTGGACAATTTCATGCTCCCAACTTTGTAGTGACAGTTTGTGGATGGCCCCTTCCTGTTCCAATATGACTGTGCACCAGTGCACAAAGCAAGGTCCATAAAGACATGGATGAGCGAGTTTGGGGTGGAGGAACTTGACTGGCCTGCACCTCAACCCCATAGAACACCTTTGGGATGAATTAGAGCAGAGACTGCGAGCCAGGCCTTCTTGTCTGACATCAGATCTCAAAATGCGCTTCTGGAAGAATGGTCAAACATTCCCATAGACACATTCCTAAACCTTGTGGACAACCTTCTCAGAAGAGTTGAAGCTGTTACAGCTGCAAAGGGTGGGCCAACTCAATATTGAACCCTACGGACTAAAACTGGGATACCATTAAAATTCATGTACGTGTAAGGGCAGGTGATCCTATTGGCAATATAGTGTGTGTGTGTATATATATATATAATTTATATGCAGACACTCATATACAGAGCTCTGAGGAATGGGACTTGTCCCCGAAACGCATCAATGAAGCGGACCATTTTGACAGTCGGAACACCCTGCCCTCTGTTGTGACCATCTTGATTTCCATACTATGCTTTACAAACATGCTATGTCTGTGAGTATGTTTTCATCTTTTTGACTTTTTAATAAAACTTGGATAATGCACTAGGTGTTTGCGCCACCTGTTTGCTCTTTTTCCTTTTTTCGGGTTTCACTAAGTCACCACAAGCTCAGATATTAAAGGGTGACAAATGTAAATTCTAAAATGGCACTGGGGACTGAAGTTGGTAATGGCATTCTACATTTTCAAAGGTAAAGTATTTTGTGGGTACAAGGACAGTGTCTAAACATGTGCAGTGTGTACTGTAAGTAGGCTCAGACTCTATTTAACCATACCCCTCTAAAGAATGCCCAATATGCTGCACTGCATGCCATGCTCAAATTTTGGTGATGAGCAGTGGGCTCCCCTTCTTTCTTTTCCCCTGTGGGCCTTGGAGTCCCAGTCCACCCGCCTCTAAATATGGAGAAATATCTTTAACAGGTAAATTATTCATACTTATTTATAGATGCTATTTTAGCTATGCTTTGTCTAAGCAGTATGCCTGTTTGCAAAAGGTCTAGTCTCTAGGTCTATCAATATATTGATAGCACTTAAGGTATTCTTAAATACTAACACAGAATCCTCAAACCTACTGGCAAGAAATAATAAAATACATCACTCATGAGACTGATTACTCCCTCATGCAAAATAGCTCAGCCTTATTATTCTCTGGAACACACTTGAAAAGGGATCACATGGCATTAAAATGTATTTAAAACACCAAATGTATAAAACTAAAGGCATTTTTCTTTGTCCAAAGAAAGTGAAATATCTTTTTTGATGAGAACGTACAAAATGCATCACCTTACAGCAACCTAGTGGATTTCAGGCTTATGCAGTTGTGAGATGGGGAAACAGCTCTCATTGTTTGAACACTGTTTGTGTGGAAGTAAATTAATGTTTTGACTAACATTCTGCGGTTTAGCCACAAGATGTCACTGTTTTTCTAACATGGCCTCAGACTGCATAGATATTTGTATATTCATGAAGAGGTGGGGTTTTGCACACAGAGTTGGAGAGAACAGGAAGGAGAGAGAGAAGCCATGTTTTGGAGCATGGTGAATAAGGGGCCCTGTGAGCTGAGAATCTGATGACATCCAGGTGTGAAAGCATCCCTCAGTAACTAGAGCTGCAGCTGAGTGAAGCTGATGAGATTGCTGCCAGGAAGCTGATGAGATTGCTGCCAGGAAGGCTGATGTGAGCAGAGGAACTAAACAACATATACGGCGAGACTGCATGTCTGTTGGAGAGAGATTTGTTCTGTTCAGAGTCACCAGCGGATGCAAAGCAGACCCAGGTCGGTAAGATCGTGCACGCACCTCATTTCAGTGTTGGCGCCTTGAGACTGAGTCCAGGCCTATAGTTAGTTAGTTAGGGTCTCTGTTCGTGTCAGGCCACAAGTGTTGTTACTGATTATTGACTCCACAACTTAAAGTGACATTTCACATTGGAGAGCTGATAAAATCCTACAAACTCAAGCCAGACTGGCGTTTTGCTCATAAGGAATACTCAGGCACGTGCTACAGGACCAGTTATGGGAGGGGGAATACTGTAGATTTGTGTAAGATTGTAAGCTGTTGTGCTGCACCGCAGGCTAGCCCATACCGTACACAAATTCACTGATTCCTGCTCTTTTAGGGTAATAGGTAAGGTGTGGCAGCTTAGTTGTGCCCGTCAGTAGGTAAATACTTCACTTTCTACCTTCATCCATCAGAAGGCGCCGTACTGTGCAGCACAAGGGTCTCAGCCTTTGGGCTGGGTGTATGTAAATTTATTGTATGTTCTCAGCATTTGTGGTTGTGTTTATTTGCCACATCTAAGTAAAATTCTGTTGTGGCAAAAGCTGGTGTTGGGGTTGCTTTCCTCGTTCGTGACTTCACTGTATCCTGGGGAGCCCACCCCGGTACACGGCTTACACAGTCATATTAGTAATGAGGTTTGGGTTGATTCACATCATTCACATCTCACAGCATGTGTTATTGTGCAAATAACGTGTGCCCTGGTGTGTACTTTGTGTGCTACTATGTGCTGCATTGTTAAATTGAATTGCAGTTTTTTTAATCTTTTTTTCAACTTCAATGTAATGCTATGTGCTGTGGTGCAAACTGAAGCAGCAGGATTTAAGGAAATGTCCTTGTTCGTGCTTTGGGACTGCAATGGCAATGCTGGTGCTGTGAATGAGCCCTTACTGATGTACAGTATGTTAAAGTGTTACTAAACCCACAACAGTAAAATCAGTCTGTATATGCAGTAAAGCATGCTTGTTATACTCACTGTAGAACCTAAGGGGTTAATCCTCTGCATTGTGTAAAAAGGCCGTTTGAGCTGACTACTGTGATCCTCCCCTTTTCCAGTGTCTCCTTCTTTATCGCCTGATAAGACATAATGTGTGGAGACACTCTGCACATGCTCAGTTTAGTGTGTATTACTAGAGGGTTTTTTTTTTCTGATGTGATCAGCACAGGGCCAATCATTACTGCCCAGACAGAGGTCAAGGTTCTGCATCCTCCTAGAGCAGAAAGAAAACTCCTTCTACAAGTGTTAACCAGTACTCTGCTGTACACTGATAGAAGTCACAAGACTGATCTAACTGCTGATGAGAAAAGGTATTTAGCAGTTTATATTTACTAAAATAATTTCATTTCTATGTTGTGTGTACTGTGGGAGACCGGATATAGTGAATGCAGGGTCCTGAGTTTAGTAACACTTTAAGTGAATGAGGTAAAATTGTGCTGGCATCAAATATTCAGTCACGCAAACAAGTGTAAGTAAAAATGTTGTCTTTGAATTTTCCTTGCATATGATCGTGTATTCTTTATAAATGTGATTTTTCACCTAGGGCACTTTATAATGTGATTTTTCACCTAGGGCACTTTATAATGTGATTTTTCACCTAGGGCACTTTCACACTGAGCCCCTGCAAAAAAAAAAAATGCAGTTTGCTGCACTTGCGGTGCTTTTTTAAAGGACATGTGACTCAAAACTCATCTTGGGTGCATTTTTGTGGCGTTATTGATGCATTTTCCATTGATTCCAATGGGGAGGTGCGTTTTTGGTGCATTTTTTAAACTGAACAAACATGCTACAAAAATACTGCAAAGAGGATTTTTTATACCACAACGGAAGCGCAAAACACCCCAGCGTGATAACATACATAGAATTTAAAGGGAATTATTTTTCTTAAGCTTTTCTGGCGCTTTTTTTTTAACGCAAAGCACTTCAAAAACTCCTCAGTGTGAAAGCAGCCTTTGTAAATGAAGTGATGCTCAATTCTGGGAGGTCTGCAATTCCAGATAAATCTAATGATTAGCATGTCTATCTTGTGGAACCATTTCTTGGAATATTAATACAGAGGAGTTAAGGCAGCCATACCTCTTTTATAAGGTTACCCATTGCAACAGCAGTCAAAGGGAGCTGGGTTCATGTTTAGATTTCTCTTGAAACTTAAAACTCCTTCAAGCAAGTAGAGTAGATTATTTTTTATATAATTCTGGGGGGTCTACAGAAATAATCACAGAAGGAGCCAACAATCCTAATGAAAGGAAAAATAAACTCAAGAGGAAGGATGTAATATGTGATAGTGTACAGTCATTGGATGTGGTAGCTCCATTTGTTTTCTTTTTTTTTTAAAGAAAAAAAATTTTCAGCAAATACAGAAAATACCTGTTGATCTTGCCAGTGTCCTTGTCACTTCCTGTGAGCTGTCCTAAAAAATATCTTCTGTAAACTAACAATTGTCCTACCCCCATCCCTATGTAATGGAGATGATGACATAAATGTTTGTAGTTCATATCAAGATAGCATAGTTGTGAACATTTAAAAAAAAATTGTAGGGACTCTTTTTTACTGTATGTTGAGAAAGTCAGTGTAGGCTGAGCAACATGTAAATTAGGGTGGGGCTTTAATGTGGGTGTGGCTTAGGGAGAAAAATGGCATATGGCCAAAAAGTGGGTGTGGTTTAAATTATGCTGGATATTGGGTGTGACTTAAATGGGGTGTGGTTAAATAGAGTGAGATTTTCTTGGGCTCGCCTCATGCAATTTTGCTCTCCACCCAAGTCCCAAATAACAAACACACACATAGACTTATTTAAAAAAAAACTTTAATAATGTAAACATAAAGAACTGGTCCACACACAGTGATTGGTTGCTGGAGGTTACAGCACATCATTACCTCTTACTGATTGGTTGCTAGAGGCTACTGCAGTTAGCACAGGGGAGGGTCAGAGACTGCAGGTTTAGTATAGGGGTTGGTCAGAGACTGCAGGTGTAATACAGGAGAGCGTTAGAGACTGTAGGCATAGTACAGGGCAAGACAATAGACAAGGCTGAGAAAAGTCCTTTCAGAGTGTTAAAGGCCACATTCTAGTCAAGACCTGATTGTAGGAATGTCAGAATGTGAGGCACAGAGTAACCTCTGGAATGGAAGCACCTGTGTTTACACCAGACAAAGAAGAATTTCCAGAAGACAGTAGACTGTTCTGAAAGTGGCTTTTTTTTTTCTTTTAGTAAGTCTCCATTAGTGTGGACGCAGCTATTACAGAGAGGACTCGGGCATTACCTGAGCTTTCTTACCTTTTTCACCATGTGAGTGCTTTTACATTGCGCAGGAGTTGGTCAGAGACTGCAGACATAGTACAGGAGATGGTCAGAGACTGCGTACATGGCGCAAGGGATGGTCAGAGACAGCGTACATGGAGCAAGGGATGAAGAGAAAGTGCGTACATGGCGCAGGGGGTGAACAGAGACTGCAGACATGGCACAAGAGATGGTCAGAGACTGCAGACACGGCACAAGAGATGGTCAGAGACTGCGTACATGGCGCAAGAGATGGTCAGAGACTGCGTACATGGCGCAAGAGATGTTTAGAGACTGCGTACATGGTGCAAGGCATGGTCAGAAACTGCAGCCATGGTACAAGAGATGGACAAAGACTGTGCACATGGCACAATGGATGAACAGAGACTGCGTACATGGCACAAGGGATGGACAGAGACAGCGTACATGGTGCAAGGGATGGTCAGAGACTGCAGACATGGCACAAGAGATGGACAGAGACTGCGTACATGGTGCAAGGGATGGACAGAGACTGCGTACATGGTGCAAGGGATGGTCAGAGACTGCAGACATGGCACAAGAGATGGACAGAGACTGCGTACATGGTGCAAGGGATGGTCAGAGACTGCAGACATGGCACAAGAGATGGACAGAGACTGCGTACATGGTGCAAGGGATGGACAGAGACTGCATACATGGTGCAAGGGATAGTCAGACTGTAGACATGGCACAAGGGATGAACAGAGACTGCATACATGGTGCAAGGGATGGTCAGAGACTGCGTACATAGAACAAGGGATGGACAGAGAATACATACATGGCACACGGGATGAACAGAGACTGTGTGCATGGTGCAAGGGATGGTCAAAGTCTGCAGACATGGTGCCTGAAATTTACAAACTCTCCTTAAACTTACAAACAGTTGGCAACCCTGCCAGGGTGGGTGGAAGCATTCAGACAGCAGCACAGATCCCTGTTTGATCCCTATGCCCCCTTCTCTATTCCCTATTAAGGCTATATTGAATTCCCTGAATATGTTTTGTTGTTGGACTTTACATGGAAACACTGGGGAAGAAAAGTTTACTGGGATATGAACGCTCTGTAAACTGATATAACATTCTCAGTGATTGCTTTCACATGGGCTTGAATCCTTTTTCTACAACATTTGTGTTTAGGTATGTACACTGTGATTTCTGATCTTCTCATATGGATCAGAATCCTGTTTTTGTAATATTTGTATTTATTCTAGCGCACTGTGTTTTTTGAGGGTGGTTTTAGCAGAATTTATTTAGTTTTATAAACAAGTGCGCTGTTTTTTTTCCTACACAATATTTGTATTAAAATGAATGTTACTGAAGCTGTGTTCGCTTTGAATAACCAATTATGCAAGAGATAAATGTAGAAAACAGCATTTTTCTCACAGATGATTGAGTAGTTAGAAAGAACACATCTTACATGCATACACTTTGCAAAGTGAGCAGGCACTGTGGTAAGTGAACATCCTCTAATCCATTAGCAAATAAACCCATTTGTGTAAACGGTGTATTCTTTATACAGAAATATCTTGCATTTCTGTAATTTAACTGTAAATGTACGATCAATTGTGACACACTTAAAAAATGATGGAGTTCTGTTCTGCACCATAAATACTACTACTGATTTGTGTCTCTGGGAAATGCAGCTGTTAAAATGGACACATTGAATTTCCTTCCAATACAAACAGCACTCCAATGTGTGTGACAGCTGTGTTTTATCTTATGTATTAATAAAAACACAGAGGTCACTGGTGGGGTGGATATGATCATTTGACTTCTTGGCTCATTGATCTAGATGGAACTAGATGAAAACCTGATTAAAAGAGTGACTATTAACATATGGGTTTACTAAAAAAGAAGTAGTGAACTAAAATGTGATTGCTGTTTCCTTGTACAGCTCTCTCAAAAACATGTAGGCCAATCATTTTCTGACGTGTGTTTGTGTGTATATATATATATATATATATATATAAAAAACACACGTGTAGTGCAACCACTTTAGATGTGCCACAAAGGTGTGTGTAGTGCCAGGACAAGGTCATCCAGTACCCAGGGTGAATATGCCAATCTGTGCCCCCCCCAAAGATGTATGAACATTATGTGTCAGCAAACTCCCCCCCAAAAAAATATAATAAAAAAATCAAGCATTAATTTGCATGCCTACTGCCTAAGCATAAATTCCCTTTGTAAGCCAAATTATCCCCAAACAAAAATCCCCCTCCAGTACAAATCCCCCCCCCCACTTAAATCCTCCTCCCAGCATCAATCTTTGCCACCATGTCCTCCCTCCCAGCTCAAATACTCTCTTCTTAAATCTCCCCTCCTAGCATATATCTCCCTACCCCTCCCAATCGTACCTACTATACAAACTTAACTGCGCTAAGCTAACAGGAGTGGTGATGCCACTGCTGGGTGACACTGCAGGGCACAGGTGGGTGGCACTGATGGGTACAGGTGGGCGGCACTGATGGGCACAGGTGGGCAGCACTGCTGGGCACAGTTCATTAGGGCACTGATCATCAGTGCCCTGATGATCAGTGCCGATCACTTCTCTGATCAGTGTGAGGAAAGTGCAGTGTGAGGAAAGTGCAGCCGATAACCCATTGGACACAGCTGATCACGTGGTAACAGGTAAAAAACGTGAATTAGCCAGGAAATTTTATCTTGAAATAAAGAGAAAGGAGGATTGGGTGTCCCAGATTTAAAAAGATATTATAACTCGGTAATAATGGCGAAAATTTGACTGGTCATATAATGCAGAGGGGAAAAGCTGGGTTCAAATAGAAAATATACTAAGTAATACTAAATTAAGTGGAATTGTATGGTTACCTCCACAATACAGAGGATTAGCAGACAGTACAAGTTTGTTCACATTTAATGTTTTAAGAGTTTGGGATGTTTTACGCCAACAGATGGGATGGGAATTTAATTAATTGTTAATGCCCTTAAAGTCCACAGAGTTTTTCCCCCCGGGTAAAGAAGGGAAGTGGATTAAGAACGAAGATGCACAATTAAGGGATATAATGGTGGGGGAGGAAACAGGATCACTTAAGGAATTGGAAAAAAAAGAAGTATTTACGAGAATGGAGGAGTGGCGTTATTTTCAATTGAAACACTTTGTAGGAAAGCTTCCAAAGCCTTTAAGAATAAGAGAGGATTGGAATCCTTTTGAGCACTTGTTAGGTACATGGGGAGATGGGAAACACGGAACCTCTAAAATATATAAGATTCTCACTTAAATAAACGCAGATATAAGTCCTCCATATATAGAAAAATGGGAAAGAGAAATAGGAGTTACAACAGATGCGGAAAAACACAGGAAAATGTATAGAATAATCTACGGAAATATAAATATGCAGGAGGTAGAAATGAATTATAAGTGTTTGGCAAGATGGTATATCACACCGAGTGTGGCACATAGATTGAGTGGAGATAATTCACCGTAAACTTGATTCAGAAAATTACAGAGGTTGATATTCTAGTAGACCCAGAGATTTGCCTTAAGCATAGTACTAAGCTTTCAGTTAAAAAATACAAAGAATCTGGTTTATTGTACTATTTGAATGCAGCAAAGGGACTGATACCCAAGTATTGGAGGAGACAGGAGGTGCCGAAAATAAAAGACTGGGTGGATCAAATATGTAAATTGGAGGAACTTTATAATTTGAATGAAGATAAGATGGAGAGTCACCATACAGGATGGAACAAATGGGAGGAATTCAAAAAGTCAAGGCTAGCCTTAGAGGTTATGGGGAATTAAAATAGAATAATATGGAAACATATTTTGTTCTTTTATAGGGATTACGATCTCCAGAAATGAACAGGAAAAAGCAGAGCAGAAGGGGACAGGGATTGAATGGGGGAGGGGGATGGGGATGGGTGGTAAATAGGTAGGGGGGGGTAAAGGGATGACACGATAAATGTTTTGATAATAAGCTAATGTTTTAATGAGTATGTTTGTATAATTTGTTTATCTGAAAAATTTATAAATATTTAAATTTAAAAAAAAAATTCAAGTCCTTAGCTACTAGCCAGGCCTTAAGAGTTACTCGTCACCAACAAACACACACACACACACACACACACACACACACACATGTACATACACATACACACACAGAAAAATGTACACACACATATACAGACACATGTACACACAGACACATGTATGTACATACACACAAACACATGTACATGCACACACACAGAGACACATGTACACACACATACATGTACATACACGCAGACACATGTACAGATAAACAAATGTACATACACACAGACACACACAAACAAACACACACCTATAAAATGCTGCAGTACTTCGTTGTTCACTCACAGAGCCGGGTACTGCACTCTAGGGGAAGGCAGAGAGCACAGCACACACTCCTTCCTTTGCTTTCACTGCGCTTAACTATTGAGCAGTCTGACGGCTCCAAGTGCCAATGACAGATCTGGCCTGAGCTCCGAGCCTGCTCAGCAAGATGGCCCTGGAGGACACACTCGCCCCCACCATAATTTTCACTCGCCATTGGTGAGCAGGCGAGTGGAAATTTCAAGGCCTGATTTAATCCATTTGTAGTGGCTTCCAGGCAGGTTGATGAATTACAGGTCTACTGTATGTGTTAAAAAATACAGATATTTCAGGTCACTGTACCGAAGATACAGAAGGTAACACTTTAGTGAAAATATTTGGAATAGTATTAAAGTGTTACTAAACCCACAACAGTAAAATCAGTCTGTATATGCAGTAAAACATGCTTGTTATACTCACTGTGGAATCTAAGGGGTTAATCACCTGCATTGTGTAAAAAAGGCTGTTTGTTCCTGTCTTCTCTGATCCTCCCCTTCTTCCACAGTCCCCAATCCATCTGCCGATAGAACAGAGCCTTAGAGACAAGCTGCACATGGTCAATTTGGTGTGTATGGCTAGAGAGTTTTTTTTACTTGGGAGAGTGCATGTGATCAGCGCAGGGCCTATCAGCGCTGTCCAGACAGAGGGTCAGGGATTTCAGATCCTCATAGAGCAGAAAGAAAACAAGCTTTAACCAGTGCTCTGCTGAGCACTGATAGAAATCACAAGACTGCTCTAACTGCTGATGAGAAAAGGTATTTAGCAGTTTATATTTACTAAAATAATTGCATTTCCATGTTGTGTGTACTGTTGGAGACCAGATATAGTGAATGCAGGGTCCTGGGTTTAGTAACATTTTAATTATAAAAAAACATGTTATGCACTAAAACTAAATGCTGCATTTAATTGTATTGTGTCCATTTCTGTGGCCTAGGGCTCTTGTACACAGTTGAAATTACAGCATATTGGTATACATAGTAAAATATGGCTGTAGTTGTGGCACCCAGGCCATTACAGAAAACATAGTGCATGTCCACACATACACACACGTACCTATTGGTGCTGACACTACACCCATATTTTACTCCGTACACCAATATGCAGTAAATTATGGCATTGAGGAAGAGTCCTTATTTTATTTTTTAAAACAAATCTAAGTATGATTGGAAATAAACCCGTTGTTGGAGCAGCAGAAATAACTATGTAACCACACCAAATGGTTCACACTTTAAAAAACAAAATATTTTCTGCACTCCTTTCTGCAACTTTAATGACTGATGCACATTGTATGCTCATCAATGAATACTTTTCAACCTTAAAATATAATTAAAGGCAAAACTTTTTTTATCATTTTTGCACAGATGGAGAGGGATTAGAACATCTGTCAGGTTTTTATTGCTGTCTGTGCCACCATTACCCCTGGTTTACATATGTGCGCGGGCATGAGAGCCCATTCATTTGAATGGACTCCCATGCCACGGGACACACAGGGAAGAAGTCCCTGCACTACATGGGAAATCGCAGCCCGCATGGGAACCAAGGTTCCCAGTACGGTTGCGATTTCCAGTGTGGGTGGCATGCCATTAGAATTAATGGCACCCCTCTGCGGGTTCGGCATTCCTCTGTGTGGATGGTGCGGCTGCAGGTATTTGTGCGGGTTCCACAGCAGCACCACCCACACAGATGTGAACCAAGCCTTAAGGATAATTCACCCACTGTCTGTCCTGTTTATTGTTATCATCAAAAGTGAAAGTATAAAAGAAAAAATTCCAAATTTTGGGTTCTCCCCACTACAGTAATAGAAGGGAAATCCTCCAATGGAGACACTTAGTCTGGTTACCTTGGTGGCAACCAGAGATCCCCTTACTTTGGAGGGATTATCTCTCACTTCCTGTTTTGGCTATGATACAGGAAGGGAAGGGAAATATCCCCAATGGGACACACATGGCAATAAAAAATCTGACAGGGGTTATACCTTCCATTACTTTATCCAAAATGAAAAAAATGTTTGCCATTAGTGCTACTTTAAAGGGTTAAGGGTTAGCTCGCCTTTACCAACAACTGCCTATGCTGATAAGGGGCATCTGTAGATAAAAACAAGCTGAGTAGCATTGATCAGAGTTGAATAGAGCACTTGCTATAGGTGTCATGGCATTTAGGTGCCTCATGAAGCCTGAATGGAAAACTTCTAGGATGCTGCGGAGGACATTGCTAGAAGACACCTTGCTTCTGTGATGGTGAAGGTGCACAGTAACAGCTAGGCCTTTCTTAGCAATGTCCTAGAGGTTTTCCAGTCAGGCTGCGTGAAGTATGTAAATGGCCTACATTTATAGCAAACGTATTATTCAACTTTGGTCAAAGCTGCAGTTTGTTTATATCTACAAACTCCCCTAATCTCCATAGACATTTGTTTGGTAAAGGTGAACTATGCCTCTAAATATTCATACAAGATATAAATCTGAGGATGACACCCAAGAACACTTAGTAAATCAGGTTCCCACAGCCTAAACCCAAACCATTGAGAAATAGAAACTAAAAGGACAAATTCTTCTATTGAAAACATCTAATAAAATGTTCTCTAGACACCTAAACATCCCCGACAGATGACTATTAGGCTCCATGCACACTTTGCGGTTTAATAACGCTGGTAGCACTAGCTATGTAGAGTCGGGTTAAAAAGCGAGTTATTCAGCTTTTTTGCATCAGCGTTTAGCTGTGTTCAGGGTGGATTTGATTTAAAGCAAACTGATTTAAATCACGATTTAAATCACTAGTCAGGCTTGATTTAAATCCTAGTTTTCTACATAAAGACTAATTCTTGCTGGTATAACTTTAATATGCAAGTTAGTTAAGATTTTTAGAATAACAACTTTTCATATTAGTTTTTTTATCCCCAGTTTAATAGGTTAATCATTCGTATTTGGACAACTTTTCTGTTGTACTTAGGAAGGAGAAAAATAATCATTACCTTAATAATAACAATTTAAATAGATTTATTCAACTGAAACAATCACATTCCAGCATATGTTATTTGCTTAAACAAACATCCATGTTTGTTAACTAATTTGGCAAAACAAAATATATATATTTTAAGAAACTTAGACTGTCAGCCCCTTCCTCCTCACACTTAGTTTCACTTTCTTCTTGTGCAGATCTATTCCACTCCAAACAATCAGAAAAATATTGTTTCTCTTTTATTCACTGAACTTCTTGAAACTTAGCACTGAAGGGGTTGATTCTGTATTCATAGGTTTGTAGAAGTTAGGATGAAGGTTTTTTTCTTAACTCTGTTCATGTTATAACATTTTCGCTGTGAAGAAGAGGCATGTGATCTCCGCTGAGTCAAATTCAGTTTTGAGAACTGCAAAAGTAAACCAAGCATCTGTGATAATATCTTGTAGGCAGAGAAACTGCCCAATAATCTTACAAAAACCTCTGGAAGAGCATGACATTGTGAATGGATTAATGGAATTTATTTACCAAAAAAATTATGCCTTATTCTGCATAATTAAAAAACTAATCTTTATTTCATGATGGAATAACCTTTGGATGGTAATATATTTTCCTCAAAAAGCATTTTATTTAAAAAAAGCTGATTTAAATAAAAAAAATCCGATTTAAATAAAAAAAAAAATCCGATTTTTTTTTTTTTTTTTTTTTTTTTTTTAAAAATCATTGATTTTTCCCACCCTGGCTGCATTTTTCCATGTTTGCGGTTTTTAGCGTTTTTTTTACACACAAAAATTTTTTGCTAAAAAAAGCCCCAAAACACCAGTTTACCACATTTTATCGCGTTTTTCAGCGCTAGAGTGTTTTTACAGCTAAAAAACTCCTCTAGAAACCCACTAGTCCTGTTTTTTTCCCAGCCAAAAACCACTGATTAAAGTCTATGTGTGCATGGACACATAGGATAACATGCTGGGGAGTTTAATGGCTGTAGAAAAAAATACCAAAAGTCAAAAACAGCAGCTGTAAAAACGTCCAGTGTGCATGAGGAAGCAAGCGTATTGCTGAAACTGTAAAATGTTACAGTGCTGCTATAAGGTGCTCCACTAGATGGCAATGCCGGACAAGTTTTTCTATGACTTACATTACCGCAGTTACAAATCTGAGGTCACTTTTTCTGTAATGGCGTGTGATTTTGAAGCCATTAACTAGCACATTTTCTAATCTCGTTAGTGTAGTGCAAATGATCATGTGCCTTATGGGAAACCATACATCTGGTTTATTCTTAAAATTATCTTCAATAAGAAGCAGTCAGGTATTCAAAGACCTGTAGAGGTTCCAGTGTTTAGTGTGCAGGCATAGCCCTCTCTATCTTTATTTGCTTTTCTCAGAAAGCGTAGAGAACCAGTCATATTTACAGTAACCTGCAGATTACGTGGGGCCTGTGTACTCATGCATATTCTAATTCATCTCCATTAACTTCAACAATACAGTCGTGGCGAGAAATATTGGCACCCCTGCATTTCTGTCAGAAAATGTACCACTTTGCCTAGAAAATTGTTGCAAATACAAATGTTTAGGCATTCTCACGTTTATTTATTTTGTTTGTATTGGTATGACTCAAAGAAGTGGAGAAACAAAAGGCCAAATCTGACACAAACCCCCAAAAATGGATTGGACAAAATTATTGGCACCCTCAATTTAATATTTGGTAGCACACCCCTTGGAGAAAATAACTGAAATCAATCACTTCCTGTAACCATGACTGAATTTATTACACCTCTCTACTGGAATTTTATTACACCTCTCTACTGCTGTTTTGAGATCTGTCCACAGGTGCTCTATGGGATTGAGATCTGGACTCTCAGTTGATCAGGATCTCAATCCCATAGAGCATCTGTGGAAAGATCTCAAAACAGCAGTAGGGCAAAGGAACCCTTCCAATCTGAGAGATCTGGAGCAGTTGGCAAAAGAAGTGTGGTCCAAAATTCCAATGGAGAGGCCTTTTGTCTTGACTGTGTGCAGTGTCAGAAATATGGTCAGTTCAGTACTCTCCAGCGCTTTGTCTGAAACCATTGCTGGGTGCTTTTTGACGTGTACTTTGGGTCATTGTCCTGCTGTAAGACTCATGACCTCTGACAGAGACCCAACTTTCCGACATTGAGCCCTACATTGCACCCCAGAATTCTTTAGTAGTCTTCAGATTTCATAATGCCATGCAAACGGTCAAGACATGCCTGAAGGGACTGTATTCTTTTCTGAAAAGGTCTCATTTCTTTTTCTGAAAACAGTAGAAAGATGGGCTTTGCCAAAAAGCTGTAATTTTGTTTAGTCCGTCCACAGCACATTTTCCCAAAAATTTTTTGGCTTCCTCAGGTAAGTTTTGGCAAGCTCCAATCTGGCTTTTTCATGTTTCTGTGTCAGCAGTGGGGTCCTCCTGGGTCTCCTACCATAGCGTCCCTTTTTATTCAGATGGCGACGTATAGTGAGAGCTGCCTGAAGGTCAGTTTGAATTTGTCTGGAAGTTGATGGAGGTTCTTTAGCCACCATTCAAACAAACCTTTGTTGCAATATTTGATCAAGAATTTCTCTTTTATCCAGGGAGATTAGCTACAGTGCCATGGGTTGTAAACTTCTTGACAATGTTGCGCACAGTGGACACAGGAACATTAAGATCTGTTAATTGATACAAGTGAGTTTAATTACAAATTACAGGAGCATCACAAACTTGAAATGCAATTATTTCTTACAATTTTTAGAAGGTGCCAACAATTTTGGCCAGTCCATTTTTGGTTTTTTTTGTGCGTGGAACGGGCTAGATTTGGCGTTTTGTTTGTCCATTTTTTGTGTTATGCCAATACAAACCAAAAAAATAAACATGAGAATGCCTAAACATTTGTAATTGCAACAATTTTCTGGGCAAAGTGGTACATTATCTGACAGAAATGCAGGGGTGCCAATATTTTTGGCAATGACTGTACATAATGACTAGTGCCCCTTGTACTCAGGTGTAGCCTGGGTTGTATTCAGTTCTCCTCAAAACATTTCTTAGAGACAACTATTTAAGTTTCCTAAAAAGTTGTAAAAAGTGTGCACACTGGGATAGTCATGCCCACTAAGGATGAGCAATCTGCCGGATTTGATCTGTGGGAAATTGTTAAACTTTGTATGAAATTCTTGAAGCCCAAATTTAGCAGAAAATCCCTTGAAAGTCTATAGGAACATATCCTGCTGGTACATTCTGGCCATTTTAGGGGCTTATAGGCAGCCTATTGTCACAAAAGGGGTGGGCACTGCCATGGGAGACATATAACAAATATTTTTTTTTTCATACAGTAAGGAAGGTGTCCTTTTAATAGGACAACATAGCAAATAAACCAGTCCTTTAAATTACAAGCTTGTGAGATGCCTTTAACTCCCTCCTCCGAGCTACTGTGTTTGTGCTGAGAGTTTGCTGCACAGAGACTGAGCTCCTTCTGACAGCTTTGTGTCTTGCAAATGACCGGAAACTGAACGGACAGTCACTGTACAGTCCGTCCCTGTGTTTTTTCTTTTTTGAAAGGAGAAAAACATGCATTGGGGTTGATATACTAAAACTGAAGAGTGCAAAATCTGGTGCAGCTCTGCATGGTAGCTAATCAACTGCTAACTTCAGCTTGCTCAATTAAGCTTTGACAAAAAATGGATGCCGATTGGTTTCTATGAAGAGATGCACCAGACTTTGAACTCTCCAATTTTAGTAAATGAACTTCATTGCACCTTTCTCCTTGCTAGAGGGGAAAATTGGAAACAAAAAAGTGTAAGGAAAAAAATATAAAATAGCTAGATCAGGGTTAGTGTCAAGATTAAGGGCAAAGGTCATTCTCCGAGTTAATGTAAGAAGAGTTGAGATTGAAGTGCCACACCACTGCCAAGAGGTCCAGACACAACTCTATTCCATTAAAGGTCAGGGTTTAATTAAAGTCCAACGCGTTTCAGGGGTCTAAGTGCTCCTTTCATCAGGGTTAGAAAGAACATAAGAAGATTTTCATATCAATCTGACATCAATATAATGTCCCCTCCACGGGGTCATAATTTAAATTAAACAGTCAATCGTAATGAGAGTAGCAAAATAATTACGTAAATTACATGCTGAACAAAAATGAGATTATGGGTGTTGAAAAGCAAACCAAAAAAAAGGTAAAAAAAAAAAATAATAATCATACTCATCATCATCACTATTATTAAAATTATACATTATGGGTGATAAGTTAACCCAATAAGAAAGAGAAAAAAACATTGGGTAAAAACTCTTATAACTGGTATACGTATAAATTGAACCATACATTAAACAATCTGATTGTACAATTTAAAGAGAGTTTAAAAAAAAAAAATAAATACATTAACAAATAAATAATAAGTGAATACAAAAAATTATAGGATAATAAAAAAACAATAATAATTTTAATAATAATGATAATACTACCAACAATAATGGTCATAATCATTATTGTTAAAATGATACATTCTTGGTAATAAATTGATCTAAAAGGAATGTGTAGAAAACCTGAGTAAAATGATAAATATATAAATTGAACAATACATTATAAAATCCAAATGTACAATCGTAAAATGGTAGAAAAGGTAATGAAAATGATATTAGTGCTAATACTGCTATGAATAATAATACTTATTATGAAATAAAACATTCTGGTTAAAAAACATTTTTGCACCTAGTAAGATTAAACGTATAAAGATGACAAAATGTATCCAAGAGCTGATAGGAGCCATACACTGAACGATCTGACTGTCCAATCACTGAACAAACCACCTACCGTATTTGCCGGCGTATAAGACGACTGGGCGTATAAGACGACCCCCCTACTTTTCCTGCTAAAATGTAGTGTTTGGGCTATACTCGCCGTATAAGACTACCCCTCTTCCAATGCACACCAGTGGGAGGAATAGTGCCCCATCATTGATGTCAGTGGGAGGAATAGTGCCCCATCATTGGTATCAGTGGGAGGAATAGTGCCCCATCATTGATGTCAGTGGGAGGAATAGTGCCCCATCATTGGTGTCAGTGGGAGGAATAGTGCCCCATCATTGGTATCAGTGGGGGGAATAGGTGCCCCATCATTGGTATCAGTGGCAGGAATGGTGCCCCATCATTGGCATCAGTGGGAGGAATAGTGCCCCATCATTGGTATCAGTGGGGGGAATAGGTGCCCCATCATTGGTATCAGTGGCAGGAATAGTGCCCCATCATTGGTATCAGTGGCAGGAATAGTGCCCCATCATTGGTGTCAGTGGGAGGAATGGTGTCCCATCATTGGTGTCAGTGAGGGGTGGAATAGTGCCCCATCATTGGTGTCAGTGGGGGGAGGAATAGTGCCCCATCGTTGGTGTCAGTGGGGGGGGGGGGAATAGTGCCCCATCGTTGGTGTCAGTGGGGGGGAGGAATAGTGCCCCATCGTTGGTGTCAGTGGGAGGAATAGTGCCCCATCGTTGGTATCAGTGGGAGGAATAGTGCCCCATCATTGGTATCAGTGACACCAATGATGGGGCACTATTCCTCCCACTGAGACTTGCTGACCCTGTTCTCGTATGGTGCTGCTGCAGCCAGCATATGTGGTTGCAGCAGCACCTCTACACAGAGCACTTACCTGCTGCTCCGGCACTCAATTTTCGCGGGGCCGCTCGGCTCCGCCCCCTCGCCGGTGATTGGCCGCCTGTGTGCCTTTCCTGAGCTACAGTTCTGGCGGCCAATCACCGGTGAGGAGGCGGAGCCGCGCAGCCGCACGAACATCCAGTGGCCGAACTGAAGGAGACGCCGCGCTTCCTGGACCGGATCGTCGTGGGACTGGATCCAGGTAAGAGACGTCGGCCCCTGCAAACCCCTGTACTTAATGCCGCAGCCCCCCTAACATGTGTACCGGCGTATAAGACGACCCCCGACTTTTGAGAAGATTTTCAAGGGTCAAAAAGTCGTCTTATACGCCGGCAAATACGGTAGTCTTAAAAATCTCATGTATTAAGGGTTAAAATTCAAATGACCCATTCCATTGGTGTTGGATCCAAGAACTACTGTGCAATCTGATTGTATTTTGTGTGTGCAACCTAGAAGCTGATCACAAGGTTGTATACCCACAGGCTAGAAGGTACATCTGGGGGAATATGTCACCTGCAGCAGATCATTTGTGTATGTAGATTGCTGTATTGAAGAGACAGATCTGAATGAAATAGAATTACCTTGACTGGCAACAAAGTGAACAGAGTTGAAGTGAACTGGGCCTACAATGTTATCTGTAGGAAGAAAAGAATGAAAAAAGGGTAAGTGTTTGGTAAAATTATTATTGGTAAGATCTGGTGGAAAAATGAAAGGCATCCTTACTAATTCCAGTGTGAACTGAAAGCACAGGCCTGGTCAGCAGCTTGTTTGGCAGAAACCATGCTGCTAGCCAAGCAGCCATGTATACCACTTAACCGTCCCAGGTCCTGTGGGACCAGGGGCGGACTGACCATTTGGAAACTTGGGCACTGCCCGAGGGCCTGGGGTCAGTAGGGGGCTCCATGAGATGCCCCTGGTACCTTTTCCATAGGCTTTTTTGAGTTTGGGCAAGGACACAGGTGCCCCATGATCCCCTATTGCCCGGGGGCCCCATGAGTTGTCAGTCCGCCCCTGTGTGGGACCTTCCTGGAATTCCAAGTCCCCGTAGGTCTGGGCTACATCCCGGAGCCCAATGCCAGAAGGAGTTCCACTATCTTAATTTGCAGTCGTCCGGGAGCGAAAGATTCTGGCTGCTGTAGTGCTGGTCGGTAGGGGAGAATCAGTGCAAGAGACGCAAGAAAAGTGCAGGGCCAGGACAAGGAGGAGCGCCTCGCAATTGCTGTGTATCCTATTGAGTGCTCTGGCTTCAGGCTTCCCTCTGTCTTCCACCTAAGTTTGCCCAAAGTTTGCAGCGGTCTACCTGGCAGCCAACTGTGATCCTAAGCTATCTGTCATTCACTAACCATTGCCAGCACTGCCTGCAGCCCCATGGATGCTACACAAACAGAACGGTCCTGCCCTGAGGCTCTGGTGAGCAAAGAGGAAAGCAGGGCAAGGAGGGGGTGGGGTGCTGAGCTTAGCACAGAGAGTGAGCCAAGATAGTATTTTCAGAAGGTAGCAGAGAGAAGGGGGTGTAGAAAGTAGCAGAGAGAGTGGGTGCAAAAGTCAGCAGAGAGGGGAACAGAGGTTAGGAAAGGGAGAGAAGTTGAGTTGCAGAGGTTAGCTGAGAGGGGGAGTTGCAAAGATTAGAAAAGAGGGGAGTTGGGATGTATGGCAAGGAGCAGTTGGGCCGCAAAGGTGAGAAGAGAGGGGATAGAATGCAGACATGAGCAGAAAGAGGGGTTGGGGTGCAAGCGTGAGTGTACAGGTACAGAAATTATCAGAGAGGGTGGTTTTGGGAACAGAGGTTAGCAGAGGGGGAGGGGTTTGGGGTGCATATTTTAGCAGAGAGGGTTTGGGTGTAAAGGCAAGCAGACAGAGGTGTAGAGATAAGCAGAAAGGGAATTTGGGGTTTGGAAATCAGTGGCGGGGGGGGGGTGTTTGGGGAACAGAGGTCAGCAGAAGGAGAGGGGTCGTGGTGCACAGGATCCCCACTGCCAATGTAAAAAAATAAACTATTGCCGGCAATTAAAAAATAAAAATAAATGGCAAGCACTTGACCAGGCCACATGCTCCCAACATGGTTTTTGACAAGTCCTTTATTAAAAAAATGTCCCCCAGTGTAGATTCATCGGCAATCACGATGTCTGCCACCAGCACTGAAAAAAAAAAGGCTCCACTCTTAAGGAGGGCTTCTGCCGTCTGACAGCTCCACCACCTGACAGTTCTTAAATAACTAAGGGGTGGTGCCACCAGGTGTCGTCACTGGGCAACCCTCCTCCTTGTGATGTCATTGACCCAGCATGCCCTGGTGATGTCTCTTGGCCCCTCCCCTTAGTTGTTTAACCTCCCTGGCGGTATGATTATTTCAGATTTTTGGTGCTGAAAGCGGTACCATTATTTTGCATGGAAATATGTAGTTTTTTTATTGTAGGCCTGTCATTTTTAGGAATAACTCACTGAAATCTGTCCGAACAAGAGTCTAGTAAACATTCCGGATATGATAAAACTTGAAACACGAAATCATAAATTATAATTTAATAAATAATCATAAAAAATAATGATATAATATTAATAAATTTAATTCAATAATATAATCAAACCAAAAACACTGAAATTTGAAATAGAGCGCCAAGTTCGCACATCGCTGAGCAAAGTCGCAGAATCGTTTTCAGTGTCTGATGACGAATTTCCCTACAAATCATTATCACTCAATTCTGCAAGTGGTTCTGATTTACTATCGCTGTTCTCTAGCTGGTCTAAAATCGATTTTGACCTAAAGGGACGCTTTTTGGACGCCATGGACTTTTCCCAGTTTCCAGGCAGAAAGAACAGTCAAAATGCAGGCAGGGCACAGGACAAAAGCACGAGGGACAAAATGTATATGAAATGGTTTGGTACAGTAATGTTTTGCTATGTAATAATCTTCAAAACTTTCAAATTTGCCGCCGGTTCCGGCGCCCGTACGTCCCGACGTCACAGGGACCGGAACACGGAAGCGGGATGCCAGCATCGGCCGGAGGAGATGGCCAGGGACGCTGCAGGGGACACATCGTGGGAGCTATGGACAAGGTAAGCGCTGCAGGGAATCCCTGAGCAACGCCGCATGGTAAGCCCGAGTGTAACTTGGGGTTACCACTTGTGGTACTGAAACTTTAGCCCGAGCTACACTCGGGAATACCGCCAGGGAGGTTAAGAACTGTTGTCAGGTGGCGGATCTGTCAGACAGCGGGAACCTTAATCGAGAGCAGAGCCTTTTTTTTCTCTGGACGGCGGCGGTGACAGTGTGCATCTTGATTGATGATGGATTTACACCAGGGGAAATTTTTTTATTTTTGTTTTTTTAATAAATGACTTGTCAAAAACTGCCTCCTGTGTTTTTTACACTACACTTAGGGTAACCTAAGGGTTTGGTATGGATTTTGGGGAGGACCCCACGGCATTTTGTTTTTTATCTTAGCGTGGGGGTCCCCCTCAAAATCCATACCAAACCCAAAGGGCTTGGTATGGATGGGGAAGGGGAACCCATGTCATTTTTTTTTTAAATTTTAATTGTCAGCAATTCTTTTTTGTTACATTCGACTGTCAGTGGGGAACCCTGCTAACAGCTGATGACTCATCAGTTGTTAAGGATGCCACGCCTGCCCATGACAATCACTGGTCCTAAGGACGTCGGCGGCTGCCCACTCCTTAACAACCAGAACATACCGCATGGCTCGACCACTACCTTATTACTGCATGCACTTAATTATTTATATAATTCTGTGAATTGACTTTAAGGTCTTTTTATGTGGTATTTACCAAGCGTTTTTGCGATTTGTGGTAAATACCACATACTAGCAATAGTGAATTGACATTTTCAGTATCGCATGCGATATGTGGTCACCTGACCGACATAACGCATGTGGTAACCTTAGTGAATTGTCCCCATTGACACACACAAACACATTGTATATATACAGTACACATTCCCCCTTCCTTTGCTTTCACTTTGCTCGGTCTAACGGAGCTCCCAGTGCCAATGTACAGTTTGGTAAGGCCCTGGGAGCTCAGGCACATCTGACAGCCTTTCTCTACCAGGATGCTGCGGCACCCTTGAAGAAGTCTGGCGGCACCCTGGGTGTGAGAGGCTGATTTACATCAACATTAATGCCTTGGGATAACAATACCAGTTTAATAAACCTATGTGCTATCCAGTGCTGTCTTTCCACTTTCCTCAATTCTCCTAGTCAAAGGATTAAAAAGGCATTCATTTAATATCAATGTCAGTTAATGTCAGTATGTTTTAGGTAGGATAAAAAAGCAAACTGCACTCTATTGTTTCTTGACCCTGCTATGGGAAAAACAACAAATAAAACACATATATGGTATTGCTGTGAGCATCAGGAGTATGAGAATTTATTTTGTTTGTTCTTTGGTAGTAGGTCATGGTAATAGCAGGAAAACTGCAGCTACATTTTAAAAATGATATTTTTAAAATGTAGCCTGTTTTCCATTGATAACACAGGCCAACACACATCTTGGTGCCTCGAATGTTAGACCTGTTCTTGGGTATATTTGACCTGTTGATTCCAAAAATGATACCAATTTTTCCCTATTGGTTATAGTTTTTGAGTTTCAGAATAAATGCTATGTACCACTCTTCACTCTGGTCACCCATCAAAAATCAGGATATTTTAATATAATGTTTTATCCTTGTAGCATAAAAGAAACACAATAAAAACAGCAACCATAACCTCTACAGTGTTCAATCTGCAAAAATGAAATTATATGACTGGCAATACACACACACCTCTTATATGTTCATAACTATAAAATTAGTAATAACTTACAGTTTCAAATCCAATGCTTCCGATGTAAATTTATAGTTGGAAGTATGTAAACACTTTTACTATATCTGCTAACTTGTATGCAAAAATACAGACTAGGTAATAGAAAAATAATTTGATCTGCAAGAGCTTTTCAAAAACTGACTAAAAATTCATATGACTTTCACTATATCTAAGAAACTAGGGCTGACACAGTCCAGCCAATGCAATTTTATGAATCAGCACCCCAAACAACCCCAAAAACAGGTCTAAAAAGGCAAGGTGCCAAGAAAAAAGATTTTTTTTGCTGGGCTATGTTGTAAAAAATTAGGAGATAAACAATACTTTTTAGTTGTGATTTGTTCAACTGAATATAAATGGATAGATCCAATTTTTAGCTACAATAGCTGTCTATTCTTGATTCAAATGCAACTATCACTGCAGGTTTATTCCATGTGATGGCATATACAGTGCAGGAATCTGGTCTAGAAATACCAGTTCATCTTTTTGGTTACACAATTTCTGAATTATACATGTTCTGTAGTTAGGTAGATTAACATGTTGCCTAGTCTGCACTTAAACCACAGACTCTGTGTAATCTATCCATCAGTGAGTAGAAGGATCAGTTGGGAACCATTACTGTGGCTGTCAATGCCTGAATGATATGGGTCTTCCTATTGGCTGTCCAGCAGAAGGGTCCTCTTAGGATGTAAAAGACTGAACAACAGATGACATAATGATAGACGTTATACTGTAAACTGTATGGATGAAGCATGACAACACTTGCAAATGTGCAGCTAATCATTTCAAAAACTTCAAGTTAAACTATGATCTTCTTATACAAGGAGGCCTATATGTCCATGGCAACAAAATTAGCCAAGGTCCACTTTTGCAGCCCATTTCCTGTGGAATCTTTTGAATTACAAGTCCCATCAATAATTTTTAGAAGTTTCCGCTCAACTTGTGTTAGAGCTAGAGTCTGTATGTGCCCTCTTAAAACACTAATGTTTACATAAGCGGATAAAGAGCTTCGTCTTGAATTACTTGAGATTAGAATATATTTAACTTTAGAAAGGTTAGAGCATTTAATCCCAACATAAAATATTAAGAAAATATCACAGGAGGTATGGAGTTGTTTAGATTTCTTGGATTTCATAACAACAAATTATTTATTAACCCACTCATTTGGTATTTTGTATTGTATCTTCAAGGAACAAAAATATCAACCTTTCTGGTTCAGGACCTTTTTTATTTGTTAATCTGGCTTGAGCTAACGTAGTATTTGCTTGTGTTATTTTGGTAGTGAATTCATAGCTAGACAAAAAAAGCTCTTTGTATATGCAAAATGATTCCCTTTAGTCCCTGTTCATGCTTCTGTGTTGGGATCCTCAAAGGTCAGATTTTCTCTACACTAGAGACATAATGAAAGGAGACCAGTTTATTAAATATTTAAGGATATAAATATGCTAGAAGCAGACACATAGAGTAGCATGTACTGCTTTTCATCCTAATGCTAAAGTATATATGTTGAGACCCACTGCCGGCAATTGATTTTCCATCTAGCGCACTTTCCCATTTCCAAAACCCCCAAACATATGCTGGGCTGTGAAACAAAGTTCTGCCAGTGTTAGATGTGGATCTCAAAAGGAGTTGTAGGCTCCCTGCAGATAAACAGTATCTGTGATTAATCACTTTCCCCGCAGAGGATTTACCCCCCCTACCTGACCAGGCCATTTTTTGCATTACAAAACTGTGTTACTTTAACTGACAATTGCGCGGTCATGCAACGCTGCACCCAAATGAAATGTATGTCCTTTTTTTCCCACAAATAGAGCTTTCTTTCGGTGGTATTTTGCTATTATGTCCAGTAAAAAATTAAAAAAATAACATTTTGTCATAAATTTAGGCCAAAATGTATTCTGCTACACGTCTTTGCTAAAAAAAAATCCCAATACGTGTAAATTAATTGGTTTACGTGAAAGGTATAGCGTTTACAAATGCCGGTACATATACTGGGATTTTAAATTTTTTTTTTTTTTTACTAATAATAGCGGCGATCAGCGACTTATAGTGGGACTGCGGTCAACATTGTGACACTGGGGGGAACTGACTTGGTGTCACTAAAATCCCCAGTGACACCAATACAGTGATCAGTGCTAATAAAAAGCACTGACACTGTACTAATGGCACTGGGCAGTAAGGGGTTAACATCTGGGGTGATCAACGGGTTACCTGTGTACTGTGTGCCATTTTACATGATGTTCTGGGTTTGTGCTTCACTGTAAGCACACTGCTCTGCATGGCTGTGCTGTGCACAGCTATTCAAAGCAGTGTGCACGAGCTGACAGGGAGCATAATTGTTTTGTTTACTAACAGTTCTCCCCCCCCCCGTCGTAGATCCTCGGCAGTCACCGGCGAGTAATCACAGCCGTGGCCGCAAATTGCCAGGCTGGTAGGGCGTACACGTGGCTTGCGCACACCCCCTACGCGTATATATATATGTGATTTTGTGCACAGCTGCCACCCTGTAGCAGTATGTCTGCTATGGGGCGGCGTTAAAGCGGTTAAAGACTTCCAAAATCTACTAATGTTGCTTAAAGAGGAGCTCCACCCAAAAAGGGAAGTTATGCTTTAAGGCTTTGTCTCCCGCTCCCTGTTAAGGATTGGCAGCTTTGGGGAGTGAGGGGGGGGGAACCGGGTACTCAAGTTTGGAAGGTTAAGGCGATTAGAAGAGGAAGTTGTCCTCTCCTCTCCCTCCCTGTAGTCTTCTGGGACACGTGACAGGTCCCAGAAGACTACGGGATCATTTACAAAGCGCAGCAATACTCGCGCATGTGCAGTGGGCACCCGGCTGTGAAGCTGCAAGCTGTCACAGATGGGTGCCCACACTGAAGATACTGGCGCCAGGGAGAGAAGATGGCCAGTGAAACAAGTGGTGGTGAGGACACTGCGGGATCAAGGGATAGGTAAGTCAGCAGCTAGGGTTTGTAGTTGCTGACTTATATATTTTTTTTTTTCACCTGGAACTCCGCTTTAACAACATATGAGGCTGAAAACAAGTATAAATTAATTCACCAGTACCTTAAAGTGGTTATAAACTTGACAAGGTCATTCAGTGTCTAGGGCAAAGATGTCAAATGGTCACCCCCCCCCCCCAAATATGTATGAGCATTGTGTGTAAGCAAAAATCTCCCCCCCCCCCAAAAAACAAAACAATTTGAGTACTAATCTTCACACTTCCGCCCCCCTTCCCCCCAAGCATAAATTCCTTTTGCAAGCCAAAATTTCTCTATCCCTCAATTTTCTCCTCTAAGCATAAATCCTCTCTGTCCCTCCAAATCGCCCTCTCACAGCACAAATCTCCTCTCCTAGGACTTATCCTCCCCCATGATTTCCCCTCCTAGCACAAATCCTCCTAATCATCCCTACTAGTACAAATGCTCCTCCCTCAGATCCCCCTGAACATCAGACATGAAATATGAACAAAGCATACCCCTCTATAGTGTGTACTTGTCTCAAGAGCACTATGTGTAATTTCTATCTGCTGTTTCATTCCTCTGCCATCAACATGAATCACTTCTGACAAGTTTTCCTGACACCAAGAGAAAAAAAGATGACAGGGGAGGGAGCTCCAGCTGATTGACAGCCTCAGCTTTGTTCATGTGTCTGTGCCCTCCAATCAGCTCTCAGAGCTCTCCTCATTGAGCTTTGCAGAGTGTTTGCAGAAGAGAAGACTGCAGATAACGAGATGAAATTTTGCAGGCCATAGACGGCCGAAAATTATGCCGATAAATGGCCCGTCTATGACCTGCCTTATGTTGAAGGATTTGTTTTATCTCTGTGTATCACCTGAGGCCAGTCACTTCACTGGGCATATGTAAGGGTTTACAACCATTTTAAAAACACAGCATTGTTTCAGTCTCAGCCGTAGCCTTTCTTTTAGCTTTTGGTTTGATAAATCTTACTCACTGAGACCACGACATTACCACTACTTTCATTTGTGGTAGGTAAATGCACACTTTGTCAGTGTAGGTCCCCTGTGCTGTTGAATCTGCAGTTGTTAGTTGTTCCCAGGGGTGGACTGACCATTTGGAAACTCAGGCACTGCCTGAGGGCCCGGGGTCAGTAGGGGGCCCCATGAAATGCCCCTGGTACCTTTTTCATAGGATTTTTTGAGTTTGGGCAAGGACACAGGGGCCCCATAATCCCCTATTGCCTGAGGGCCCCATGAGTTGTCAGTCCGCCCCTGGTTTTTCCAATATCTAAGAAAAGCCTCACCCTTTGAAATGGACTCATCAATCACTCATTACAAAACTATTAAATCTCTGCATTTCAAACTTAAAGTGGTTCTAAATGAAAAAGTTTTTTTTTACCTTAATACATTCTCTGCATTAAGTTAAAATAAAAAAAATTCAAATTTTGCCCCCCCTCCCCAGCCTTCTCTAAATACTTACCTGAGCCCAATCTCGATCCAACACTGTGCCCAAGAGCAGCGGTGCTCTTCTCTCTTTCGCCATTGGCCCCTGATGCTGTCAATCAAATCCAGTGAGGTGGGGGCTAGGGTGGAACTGAATAGCACTATGGTGTCCTTTTATGACACAGAGAATAGCTGCGATTCAACGGATCTCAGCTATTCTCTGGTCATTCACAGTTTATGACACTCAGGAGATCATGTCAGCCCTTCTCTGGAGATCTGTGCTCTCCCTCCAGATTCTCCAGCCCAGAGCTGGAGAATCAGAGGGACCACAAACTAAGCAGAGATAATTTACCTCTGCTTAGTAAACTGATCTTTTACTGTAATCTCACGAGATTATAGTAAAATCAGCCGTTTTCCAGAGTTTGTAGACCTTCTCCAGCGTTTGGAGAGCGTTCTCCCTTCGTTCGGAGAACTGCTTCATAAACTGCATTCACAGGAGAACTGTGTTCTCCGAGAATGCCGGAGAACTGAGCAGCGATCTATTACCGCTGGTTCACAAACGGACACCTATATCTATCTATAGACACACAGCCCAGCTCAGGAGCAAGCCTCAGCATCTGCCCCATAGCAAGTGGCTTGCTATGAAGGCAGACACAGAAGTGGAGGAGTGGACAGCATCTGCAGGGGACCCTAAAAGATGATTATTAGGTTCACTCTGTGCAAACTCATTGTACGGATTTGGCAAGTATAATGTGTGTTATTTTATTTTTTTTAAATTAATTTAAGTAATTCTTTAAAAAGAAAAATAAGTAATCATAATCACTTTAACGCCTTTGAAAACTAACATTATGGTGATATAAAACGCTCTCTAAACAAACACGATAATCAATCAGCTCAAAAATAGCCATCATGGGTTCATATTGGTTCTCCTAAATACAGAGTATTATACATTTCTTAGAGCAATTATTGCAACAAATAAACCTACCATAAATACCGTATAATATATACATAAAACACATGCTTTTGATTACGGTTCTTTTTAAACTACACAATTTGGCTTTAGTACAGTTCCAATTTTAGCAAATGATCACCATCAGACCATGCACTGTGACTTGTTAAATCAGGGCGCCACAAGTTCCTGTTGTCTAGTTAGAATTTGGGTCAGTCCTTTTTGGTTTGTTATAAGGTCTATATTTAGGCAAGTGTTCATACAGTTTTTGGCGGAAACATCTTGTTTCGTTTCTCTATGTAATTCCACTTCATAGAACTGTGGTATGAAAGACTGTCTACTGACAAATGTGTATGGCAGTTAGTGTATAGTGCCTTCTATCTATCTTAACTGTTACAATTAGGTTAGATTCACACCAGGTACAGTAGGACTGTGTTGGGTGGCTATTCCAGCACAGTGCTGATGAAGTCCTAATGCAAAATGCCTGGTCGCCTACCTGGCCAGTTCACACCACTTTGTTGTGGTGGCATATATTGAAAATATTGCACTTTTTTTCAGTGTGGTGCAATTTGAGGCAATCCAGTGAAACGTAATGCAGTTCAAGGTGGTCAATAGAAATTAATGAAATGTTACTGGGTAACATTTCAATAAAAGTTGTTTAAAAAAATTAACAGTGTAATGCACCTTGTTTTGCATCTTCAATCATCTCTCTGCATCCCATCGCATACCAGCCTCTGCATTGTAATGCAGCAGTTGGTAGAAATGTACACTTAAGGCTCAGTTCACAATGCTGCATTTTGCAACTTTGGCATTGGTCAATCATTACAATACAGAGCTTGACACATACTGTATTAATAAACGTAAAAAAAACCCTCTGAAGTCACAGCCAAAGTCACAAAGATAAGACAAAAACGACTTCCTTGCGACTTTTGTGATTTTAACATTACAGTCTATGGCACTCATGTCGCAAGGAAGACACAGAAAAGTAGTGCAGAAACTGTTTTTTTGTCGCTGCGACTTGAGTTGCAGCAATTACGACGCCACCTATTGAAATTAATAATATTTGACTTTCTATGTCACAGAAAGTCAAATGTTAGACATGTGCAGTTCATTTTGTTCTGAATCAAACTTTGAACTAATTTTTCATTATGAGGAGATTTGGGCAGTACAGGGGCTAAGTGGTTAGCACTTCTGCCTAGCAGCACTAGGATCATCAATTTGAATCCCCGCCACAGTACTACCTGCGTGGAGTTTGCATGTTCTCTCTGTGCCTACATGGGTTTCCTCTGGGTATTCTGGTTTCCTCCCACACTCCAGAAACATGCTGGTAGGTCAATTGGATCCTGTCTAAATTGGCCCGAATATGTGTACTGTATGTATGTGAGTTAGGCACCTTAGACTATAAGGGACTGATGTGTATGTACAATATATATGTAAATTGACAGTGCCATATAAGTACCTGTAATACATAACTAATCACAATAGTAATGAATTTAAACGAATCCGAAATAACAAAACTACATTTTTTTACTTGAATTGGAAAACAAATTCAAAATTTAAAACATATTGATGATTTCTTTCAAATACTATTAATGTTAGAATATAGCCATCTTCTGAAATTCGAAAAGAATAGAATAAAACAGAAAAGAATAGATTCAAGCAGAATAGAATATAATAGAAATAAAAGAATAGAATAAAATAAAATAGAAATTAAAGGAATCAAATATAAAAAAATAGAATAGAAAATAAAAGAATAGAATAGACTAGAAAAGAATAGAAAATAAAAGAAAATACTTCTTTTTTTTTAAATTATTAGATCAATGGGTTTACTTTCGCTTTAAGCAATTACACAAACAGCTTTATTTTTCCTTTTGGGGAAAGGATTTTACCTTAGGCCTCATTCACACCATACATGCAAAAAAACTGATGGAAAACGATGTAGACTTCACTTCAGACACATCAGTTTTCAAAGTTTACATCAGTTTTCATGCACATTTCAACACTACTGTCACATCAGTTTTTTTTTTCTGTGCTGAAAAATATGCAACATAAATTCTGTGCAAGAGCACATAGAAAACATTTGTACTGGTTCACACCATGCCTCGATCTGAATTGTACAGGAACACGCTGTGCGTTCCTCTGCTATTCAAACCACATGCAAAACGCTCTACATTTGCAATTAGCAGCAGGTGTCAATAAAAAGCGAACGACGAATGCTGTTTGCCAATGCAGTGCACTTGCCTACACCTGCCCGCACTGGATTGCATGGTAGTTTTGTACCATGCAGTCTGATTGCAGCGCATTTTAAAAACTAGTACATATGGTGCAATGCAGTGCAATTTCAGCCCATTCAAAATGAATGGGCTGAAATTGCACCGCACAGAACCAGAAGCGAATCGCACAGAAACGCACAAGTTTTTTTTGCAATTCAGATGCTGGCCTTTTCCTTGATTGGCTTGGCCTGCTTGACATAATCCCCGTTCATGTGAGACTGTAAACTAAGCTGTGCTTGCACGGCTAAGTGTACCTGTGCTGGCAGGTAGGTTGAAACATTTATCAATGACATAGAGTCTCTTCTGTCATAAAAAAAACTTTTCCTGTCAGCACTAAAAAAAGGCTTACCTTCCACTTTAAAAGACATTTAAAAATAACAGACTTATTCACGGGATCAACAGGTGAAAATAAAGGAAAAACACATACAGTTAGGTCCATATATATTTGGACACAAGCACAATTTTAGTTTTTTTTTAGGTATTTACCAAAACAGAGTTCCAGGTCGTCTGGATGGATACAAGTTAAAATGATAGGAGTACACACTAAATGACTGACCTGCTGCAGATTACTTAATTAAATGAAAGTGGCTGCAGACTAAACACAAGGACCTCTGCAGGACTGATGAGAGAGGGAAGAATGGAGGGGAGGAGGAGGCACATAAAGCATAGAAAAGTGACTGCAAAAAAAGACTGAGTGGTCCATCAAGCCTGGCCGTTAAGTGGGGACTGAGTACTGCTTTACACACTCCAAACCAGGGGCGGACTGACCATTTGGAAACTCGAGCACTGCCCGAGGGCCCGGGGTCAGTAGGGGGCCCCATGAGATGCCCCTGGTACCTTTTTCATAGGCTTTTTGGAGTTTGGGCAAGGACACAGGGGCCCCATGATCCCCTATTGCCCGGGGGCCCCATGAGTTGTCAGTCCGCCCCTGCTCCACACCGAACATTTGTTATTGGCAACAGTGGGGTTTGCTTACTAAACCTGGTTCACTCATACTCCCGTGCAGCTCTGCATGGAAACCAATCAGCTTCCAGGTTTTATTGCTAAAGCCTAATTGAACAAGCTGAAGTTAGATGCAGATTGGCTACCATGCACAGGTGCACAAGATTCTGAGTGAACCGGCTTTAGTAAATGTCCCTCAGTCTTGCTTCTCCCCTAACTGTATCTGTTAGTACACATACAGCAGGACATGCACTCTCCTCTGCCACTCTGTATCTGTGTACAGTACCCACATAACAGTACACGCCCTGTATACACTGTATCACTCTGGATCTGTGTACACACATGTAGCAGAATTTTATTTTGTTGATTCTGTAGTTTAATGACACAACACATGTTCTCCACCCCAGCGTGTCCCTCATTCTTAAGTGGCAAAGTTGGGAATCATGCTAGCTATGTTGGAGCATATACAGTATAGCAATGGACAAATGTTGAAGGGGAGAGTGACCTTTAACTTCACTCAGATCTCAGATTACACTCAGCTCCCTCTTCTATGCTTTGTAGAGCGTGATGTCAGATCCCTGCCCCTGCCTGCTAGAGTTCAGAAATTCTGTGTAAAATGTGTGCTTTAGAAGGCTGTTGAGAAGAGATTACTGCAGATAAATAGGTACAATTTATGTAGGAGGATTTGGTTTATCTCACTGGGTACACAGGGTATATGTAGGGGTTTACAACCAATTTACAGAAAGAAACTTTGCAGGAAGTTTACTATGTACACCATTTATGTTTTTACACATGGTGGTCATATCACCCTTAAAGGCCTATTCCAAAGGGAGAAAAAATTCAGCTCAGTTAATCTCTCCTCATAGTTATTATCTCCGTGCCTGTTTTTAGTTTAGTTGCACTTCCCTGTACTCATTCCAGTCTCACAATATCCTATTTTGAACTGGTGCCCAAACCTGAACTGCATATTCAAGATGAGGTATTACTAATGCTGTAGAGGGGCTCTTTTTCTATAGCAAAGTATCCTACTCATTCCAGAAGCTGTGTGAATGTAAGCAACAGTAGGAATATGGCCCCAGATGCTGTCACATTGGTAGTGAGTGTTCTGCCATGATACTACACAGAGAATTTAATAGTTTAAGAATAAATCCATCCTGCCATATCCACCTATTCCATCCTTATAAAATCCAACACACATGAGTGTGTCAAACGATTTCTGTTTAAAAAAATTAAAATTTTATGTAACATAATTCTTGTGGCAAATGAGCCAATCTACAGGTATATAATTTGCTTTGTAAAGGGCAGATGTTTATAATCACAATTATAGTCTCAATACATGTCAGTAATTCAATGCGTCAATATAGTTTGTCAATAATGGTGTGGGTTACTAATCCCGCTACCTAGCTTCAAATTAGTATTTTCTCTTTTCTTTTCCTTGGAAGCTTTACAGCAAGGTCTACATTTCCTTAGTACGTACTCCAAAGTTAAACAATGATTCTAGAGAAGGCAGATTTGTAAAGGTTAGGAGTCAAGATATCAGAGTTGGTTATATATAAATGCCTTGCACACATTAGAGCAACTGTATATTCTTAAAGATCTGTGATTGTGTCTCAAAGGTCTGTGAGCATCATGAAGGTGGGCATAGTGGCTTTCCTTCTTGGCCTGGCATTGATACACATGTCAATGGCTGGTAAGTCTTCCATGGATATTTACATTCAAGCTAACTAAAAAATCATGGTATTGGTGAATTTATTTAGTCACGCATGTCGGACAATGATAGGACACAAAGTTCAGTAACCTGTAATGATCATATTTTATCCTTAGATTGGTGTTTCTTAAACTATGGGTTGGTATCCAAAAGTAGGTTGTGCACATGTTCGTTAACCTAGTTTGCCCATGTTTTGTATAGTATACTACCCCAATTTGACATGTAGTCTATAAACAATGTGATTATTGTATCACAGAGAGCATTCATTTCTGTGGGATGAAAACTTAAACATACTCATCCACAACACCACTACCGCTCTCAAAATGTGAAACAATGAAACTAAGATGATTGGCAGCATGACACAAATGGGGGATTTGAGAGTCTACAAGGAGGATGGAATTATCCAAGCAAGGTAAAGGTGAGGTGAAAATGTAGAAAAAGAAAATATAACAAGGAATGTATTTACCTAGGCATTGCTAAAACCTAAATAATTAGTGAAGAATATCTACAGTGTGTTTGGCTTTGATGAAATTTTGGCAGTATTTATCTTCTTGGATACTAGTACCTTTCATCATATGCACATGTGTTTTAGATTAAAAAACCCTTTATTTTGCTACTTCCAGACAGCGAAAAACCAGATGATGAGCTTCCATTGATTTCTCAAAAGGACGTAGAAGAAATGTCTGATGGTATTATATTTGTACAGGGTGATCATCTTGTTTTTGATGTCAATTATACCAGAGCTAATGAAATGCTGTTAGGACGCGTTGCAATACTCATAAAGAACTGTACAACCAAGTGTACGTTTCAGCAATGGGACAAGTTTGAAGACCATGTCATCTTCACATCAATTATTATAAGTACGTATAAACTATCATCTCTTATCATAAGTGCAATTCTTAGGTTTGTTTGCTTTGAAATATACAAGATACCATTTTATGGCATGCACACTTATTTTTTTATTTTCCAAACAAATTAACATACCGCAATATGGGTAACTGCTTAATAGCCATCTAGGCAATCTACATTTTGTATTAGGATAAACAAACCAATGTCCAAAGTCTGTGTATTGGTCACCAATACCATTAGAATATATTTGCATAGCTGCATCTTTTAGGTATTTTAGAAGATAGAGATGTGAATACTGGCGTGTGGAATGAACAGTTGTTTAAGATTTATTATTTGCCTAAAGTGTAATTATAATAAAAAATAATATGAATTGCAGCGCTTTACCATGCATAGACACATAAATACTCAATTATGTAAGGTAAGTCATAAATGTACTGATGTGTAGATACTGTATACTTAATGAAAATATTGTGTCACTTCCTTTGGGATGGTGGCTACACTACCACTCCATGGTCTCCCTATATATCTACCATAGCCACCCTCAGTACATTCTCAGAGTAGACTCCATAACTAGGAGTGGACTATGAGCCTGCTCCAGCCTCTGCCAAGCCGCTGCTTCTACAAGATCAGATGGGGTATATGTGTGCATTACTGAATGCAAGTATAAGCCATTCAGGGCAATGTAGCCTGAGGCTGGCAGTGCATGTGACATTGATGATGTGCTCTGCTGAAGCTGCAGACTGGAAGTTTGGGAACAGCACTTCAGAGGTCTGTGAGACAGATAAAAATCAGTGGGAATTAAAATCCTCTTTTAAAGCTTGTTCAGCAGCATAAGATATGAAGTCGGCCTGTTTATCATTACTAACTTTAGCATGTTTTAAACAGGGGTTTAAACTTTAAAGTGCCACTCTGAATTTAACAGACAGACTTTTCTCCTTGAGCCTTTGAGAAGCATCCCGAACTGTACATTCACAACTGGTTAAGAAGCTATGTTGTAACATAAATGTCAAATCGTTCTATGGGATATCTGCCATTTCCAGCTTAAAAATGAAAGTGATCATGTATGCAAACAAACAAACATGAATGCTGCTAATAATGACTTGCTTTAAAATGTGCAAGTTCCAGGCAATCATTCTTTCTTCAGCTTAACTACCTAGAAGTCACTGACATAAAAAACAAAACAAAAAAACATTTAGCTATTAAAGTCCAAAAAATTCTGGAATCCCATCCTGCATGCTTAATGTTTAATGGATCTAGTGACACCTCTGGTGGTTGTACCAGAGTTGGATCCAGCCTATCTAATCTGGGGGTGCAGTAAAAAAAAAAGGGGGCATGATGTCAATACTGTGTGAGTCACTGACAATCTGCCACACTGTCATTAGCTGGGAAACACTAGTATGTATTAAGCTGTCATTAGATTAGGATGATTAAACATAACACCTTATATCAGATGTCCCTATCAGAGTCCCCCCTTACAGGATCCCTCATCAGAAACCCTCTTACATAATGAGTACTTACGAGAGCCCCCCTTTACACCCGAGTCCCCACTTACATTGGGTTTCCATCAGAGTGCCCCCTTACATTAGATGTCCCCATCAGAGTGCCACCTTATATCAGGTGTTCCCAGAGTGCCCCCCTTCCAATAATTGTCTGCATCAGACAGGTTCATGGATCAGTGTAACAATAAATAAACAGAAGGCGCCGCCATTTGAGGCTAGGTTCACACCTATGCAGGTTGTGTTTGAGCCATTTCTGCATTGCGTTTTGTGTTTTTGCACTTGTGTTTTGGATGTGTTTTCTGTTTTTTTTTTTTTTTTTGTTTTCTTTTTCTTGTTGCTAGGCAGATTTAAAACACATCAAAAGTGCAAAAAAAAACACAATACATGCTTTTCTGAAGTGTTTCCATTGAAGTCTATAGAACCGAAAATGCTACTTTGTTGCATTCAAAAAAGTCCCTAAACCTTTCCAAAAAGGGAACATGTCCCATAGTAAATCATGTTAAATGAACTGTACTGCATTTTCTACAAAATACTGTAGAATAGCTTAGGTGTGAAGCTAGGGTAAGTGTATCAATTTAATTAAGAACAAGTAAAGGAAAAGGTTAAAATACACTCACAAAGATGAGAGTAAATTGGCATATCATCAGTCCTTTTTCGCTGGCAAGCTTCGGTGGACAGCAAGCAGTTGGATGGATGAGATGTATCCTTAAAACAGCCCTGCAGGATAGGTGGAGTAAAGCTGGACAGAATGCAGATTAAGTCCGTATGATAGGCTGTGTCTTCCTCAGGCAGCAAATATAGCCGCACTGGAACGCAAGCCACAGCTAGGTCCGGAATCAGTATTGACGTTGTGGAAGTGGATTAACACATCTAGATCCACCATACAGAGTCTACGGCTTCTTGCTTGGGACCTAATCACTCTTTCTCCATTTGCGCTATAGAGTTTTCTATATTTTTGTATCATGGATCAGTGTATGCACTCTCAGATACCTGGGCTGCCCTGGCTTGTACTTTTAGAAAAGTCAGCAAAGCGGTCCCATAAAAAATACGTACTTCTGGTATGTAAGGTTAAATCGCATTAGCCTATTTGAGTACTGTAAGTTGTCAAATATTGCTAGGCCCAAAGGAACAATAACGATTTTTGACCTGCACTGCTGCCAACTTATGTAAAGTCGTTGCAGTGAAGTGAAGACAGTGATAAAACGAAATATAAAATGTACTATAGATAAAATATTGAAGTAGATAAAAAAAATGATACAGTGACTTAGGGTTCATGCACCCTGGATGTTCTAACGGTGTGCTGTTGTCTGGCAGTTTTTTTTTTTTTTTTGCCTGCCTCTAAAAAAAATCCCACTGCTAGGAAGAAATGCTTGACATGTGTAAACATGTCAAAACGCATGCTAATATTACGCACAGTTAGCACTTGCACATTAATTCATTTCATTGGCCAGAATAAATTATTATTCTTGTCAGTGAAATAAATTAAAAGCACAAACTCTTGATGTTCCTAAACACATTTGCACACATTTAGAAGCGTCAAGCATTTTTTTTTTTACAAAACGCTGCTGCCAGGAGAGCTGGGCAAATGCTCTGCTTGCATGAGGCCATATTTAGCAGATTAGCACATGAAAAGGTCAATCAAACTTGTCCGTTGTTTCATCATCCTATACCTCTTTTGTTCTATGATCCCTGAAGCTTTAATATACTTGTTGTAAGGGGACTACATAGGGTTGCTGAAATGTTCCAGCGTCTATCTAGGGCTGGGCTGATGAAAAAGTGGGAGATGCCTTGAACCTATTTTTTTTAAATAAAAGTAATTATTTTCTAATTGCTTCATAATCTTTTGTTAATGCCCAGCTAAAGTAAGATACACAATGATTCATTTCAATTCAGGCATTAAAACATGGGCTGTTAAAGTCTGTTATATAAATTTTTGAACTAACATAACTCTTGAGCCCCAGGCAGCAGGCTGCAGAGAGAACCATTGCTTTTTTAACGCAAGTCCTCATGCACACTGAACATTTTTACAGATGATGTTTTTGTCTTTTGACATTTTTTCTACAGCCAGTACACTCCCCAGCATGTTATCCTATGTGTCCATGCACACATAGACTAATCAACGTTTTTTGGCAGGGACATTTTTTGGCTGGAAATAAAAACCCAGGACTAGTGGGTTTCTAGAGTTTTTTTAGCTGTAAAAATGCTCTAATGCTGAAAAAGATGGTAAAATGCGGTAATATTGCTGCACACCAGCATTTTCGGGTGTTTTTTGAGCAAAAAAAAGTTTTTTGGTTAAAAAATCCACTACAAAATGTAAACGCAGAAAAATGTTGCTATACGTGGCAAAACGCAGCTAAACGCTAATGTAAAAACGCTAAAAAAGCTGAAAAACTCAAGTTTTTAACGTGACTTTACATAGCTAACATTACCAGCATTATCAAAACTCCCAGTGTGCATGGAGCCCAAGCAGTGGGGTCTCTGCAGTGATCTGAAATGCCCCCTGTTGAATCACAGATAGAGTTGGGCAATAAGCAGTGGTCCTCTCTGCATCCGGCTGTCTGTGGCAATACTGAGTGATTTATTAGCATCAATTAAGCCATTCCCTCTTTGCATAAGCTAAGGCAACTTTACAATGCAGTGCTTTACATGCTTCACAACACCATAGTTTTCTATGGATCAAAGTATTGCAACCCTAGGGCTGGTGGACAACAGCATTTTTGTGTGGGGGCATGCAGTCACAATGCCATTGCTTCAGGCATTTGGGCTGAGTGGCACTTTATGCTGAATGAGCCCCCGCAGGGTGATGGGGCACAAATTGACAATACCTGGCACATTTTGCCATAGTTCTAAAGATTACCTTGACCCCAAAATGCATTTAAATACGCTAGCCTTTCTACATCTACAGTTAGCTAATGATTAGGGGATTGCACCCCCTTCCACACTGTTAACTAACATGCTTATCATAATTTTACATGGGACATATTACAACGTATAATTGATCATTGGTTTTCTTTGTGCAGCAAAATTAAATGAACTCGATCATGCTAAAGAAGATTTCAACCTAGAACCCAGTTCTATAGATGATAATTGGATTCATGATGAATATGTTCATGATGCAGAAGAGAAAGCCGAAGATAAGGAAAATGCTTAATTTGCTTTTAAATGAATGTACTACTATCGTAAGTGGACAACACCGAATGCATCTATATGTACAATGCTACATTTCTTTGTGTGCCAGAAAATAAACAGCAGCTGCTACAAAATTTGGTCAAATTTCACATCAGAGGCAGTAGATTATAGAATAATGTAAGCAATTGTTGCCAAACGATACTTACAGAGCTTGTGTTAGAGATCAAAAACATGTGTACCTTGCTTCCAATTATGCTGCAGGTCGCAATGAATTTTAGCAAATCTGGACATTAAGGTTTCATGGGAAAAAAAATCTTAACAAATGCATAATATCATATAAAATGTTATTTAATATGGCAAAAAAATAAATCAAATTGCATCTATTGATGTATGTGTTTATTATTATTATACAGAGTTTATATAGCGGCATCAGTTTGCGCAGCACTTTACAATATAAAGGGGGACAGTACAGTTATAGCACAGAAGGAATAGGAGGGCCCTGCTCTTGAAATTTACATGAATCTAAAGGGAGGGAGAGGTGGTACAAAAGGTAAAAACTGCAGAGGATGATCCGATGGAGGTAACTTAAGTACAAATTGTAGGTGGAGGTGGGTAGACTTCCCTGAATAAATGAGTTTTCAAGGATCACCTAAAGGTAGATGGGATAGGAGCTCAACGGACATACTAAGTATCCAGAGGATGGAGAGGTTCTGGAAAAGTCCTAGAGGTAAGCATGGGAGGAGGTAACGGGAGCTATACAGCAAGATGTCTTAGGAGGAGTGCTAAATGTAGCACCCTCTTAGGTAGCTAGGGAGCTAGAGTTCTAATTCTCAGTTAGAAGGCTGAGTAGCAGCCTGGGTGTAATAGTCGGGGTAAAATTTTGGTCAGGAGCTGAGGGGCTCTGCAGATCAGCTCTCTGGGATGTCCCCCTGCACTGGAGTTTTGGAAAAAGTTCTAGAGGCAGTGGGAGGGAGTGAGGAATGGCTGGTTTGCACTCTGAAGGGATCCTGGCCAAACCCCAACAGGAGGCTTGGCTTGGGGCTAGGACATCCCTTAAAAATGACTGGACATGCTCAGCTAGAGAAGGAGAGGAGAGAGTTAGGGTGGAAGCTGGAGAAGTGGGTCTGGAGAGTGGGAGCCTGGGAGGGTGCCCACATGAAGAGAGAGGCAGGGATGCTGGAAAGGAGAAAAACTCAGCACATCATCGGCCCCCAGAAAGAGGACCACCTTTGCAGCAGGGAAGGAGCGGCCCAGCTAGAAGGCCTGGTAACAGCCGCCAACTCATCACAGACAAAGGACTGAATACGCCTACATCCCCATGGTCAGTAAGGGGAAGGAACACTTCAGTGGGAAACTGGATTAACTGCCTACCCGGGACTGTCTTACATTTAAAGTGACAGGCATTGGATCCCCTGTCCAGGGATTCCTTCAGACAGCTGGATTAGGAGAATCTAGGGTTGGGGAGGTACTTCAAGAGATGCCGGCATCCTGTACACCCCTTACCCCATCCGAGTTCTAATTCCCCTAATAAAAACACAAAAACAAGCTCAAGGACTGGTTACTGTCTCCTGGATGCAAGTCTGTGTGGAGGATGCATATTGTCTGGCTGTGCAGGACTATAGGGGGACCCAAAACTTCAACAACTCCAGGGGTAGTGCTACATAAGGAACAGCCTTTAATGCAGTGAATAGACTTTGTCCTGGTTAGCCGAGTCACAAATAACAAATAATTTAAAAGGATAATTCAATTCCCTTTCAATAAAAGAGTGATATCGCAGCAGCCATATTTTCAGTGGGTGTTGGCACTGTTAGATAAATGTAGTTGTAGCACTACCCTTGTGAGGGCTGCTGTGTTGTGGGTACCCCTGTGCACTGCACAGCCAGGCAACAGGTATTTTTCCATACACACAGACTTGCATCCAGGAGACAATAACCAGTCCATGGGCTTGGTTTTATTATTTTATTAGGGGAAATAAACTTGGATAGGGAAACAGGGATTATGTGATGCCCAGTTTGTCTTGAATCGATGAAGGTGGGACAACTTCTTTCCTATGTACAAAGACAGATCCTGGACTGTTCTTTTCCATGAAAGCCATCAGTCTTTTCCAGGGCTGCTGTCAGAAATCATGGGGCCCTGTACAGCCTACCTGATAGGCCCCCCCCCCCCCGAAAATAGCAAAATTATATTTTCACTAAAAATACACAAAAATCATTATTAGTGGACATAAACATAACAAGTTACAAAATTCCTGCTAAATCTACAAGATAAAACTGTACTGAGTTAATAAAACTGTGTGTGATTGAAGTCCTGGGGATCATTCACATGGGTGTTGTGTCCTGTACAGTGTGACTCAGTGTTTTTGTTTTTTTATATGGCTGTTACTGTGTGCAGGCAGCCTATATTGCACTATGGGGATGCAGTAGCTGTATGAACACAGCCACAGGTCCTAATTTGACAGGCATGTGGACGCAGGTGTATGGCCTCCAAACACAGACAGTGTGTATTCGGGGCCCCTCACCAACACCTGCACACTTATCAAATTAGGACCTGTGGCTGTGTTCATACAGCTACGGCATCCTCACAGAGTAACAGGCCGCTGCAGCCGCACAAACAAACCACTCATTCACACTGTGTAGGCAAGTAAGTACTAAGTACAAGAGATGATCTGAGACTCCAGACATTGTACAGGAGATGAACAGAGACTGCAGACATAGTACAGGAGATGGTCAGAGACTGCAGACATGGTACAGGAGATGGTCATAGACTGCAGACTTAGTACAGGAGACGGTCAGAGACTGCAGACTTAGTACAGGAGACGGTCAGAGACTGCAGACATGGTACAGGAGATGGTCAGAGACTGCAGACTTAGTACAGGAGACGGTCAGAGACTGCAGACATGGTACAGGAGACAGTCAGAGACTGCAGACATGGTACAGGAGATGGTCAGAGACTGCAGACATGGTACAGGAGACGGTCAGAGACTGCAGACATGGTACAAGAGATGGTCAGAGACTGCAGACATGGTACAGGAGATGGTCAGAGACTGCAGACATACTACAGGAGACGGTCAGAGACTGCAGACATAGTACAAGTGTGCCCTAGCAGTGACCAGTTTTCTTCCATTGTGGAAAAACATTGATCTCAGTACTGTGTAAATAGGGCCTTACAAGATATAATAAAAATGCCAAAAACAAGCAGCAGTTCCTGCTGAAGTTCCTAGCATGCCCAGTCTAAATCCTGCAAAGGTAACATAAAAGGAAAAGGTCAAATCTGGGAGGGATGACACAGAACTCTGGCACAAATAGCTCTTTAGGAAAAGCTGAAGATCGTCACTAGCATGTCACACACTCACATTTAATGCCTGCAGTGTCTTCTAGAAGTCTAGTCATCATCATCATCAGTGTGTTCACCTGTTTGTTAGAGCAATGTGCAGTGTAAATAACAAAGATAAGGAGCATTGTGACAAGACAGAGGGGATTTCATTCCCTGATCAGAACTCACTAATGATGATTTGACTTCTGCAGCCGGAATTGCATGCGTGTGACATGTTCTTAGTGACGATCAACAGCTGCTTCTTTTGTAGAGTCCAGTGTGGGCGCTGTGTGCTGTGTTTTATCTAAATGTGATCATACCTTCTTCATATTCAGGTATGTCAGATCCTCTCCATCCCGCCCCGCTCTAGCCTCCAGCACTTCTGCTCAAATAAGGTGGACTGGGTATGGGGCGGGTTGCAGGTGCTGATTGGCTAAGGAGGTGGCGGGAGGCAGAGCAACTTATCAGCAGTCCCGACCTCCCACTCAGATGAGCAGTGCTATTGGTTGGCAACACTGGTCTGTGCCTCTCCCTCCAGCAGCTGAAAGCTGGCCAGAGGAAGAGGCAGAGGAACCAGCTTTCAGCTGCTGCAGAGAGCCGTACAGGGCATCGCTCTGCAATTGCTACCCCCCACCCGCCACACTGATCCCTCTGTTTTTCGGGCCCCCTGTATGCCCGGGCCCCCTAAAGGAGGACAAGAGGTACCCCCCTATCGGCGGCCCTGGTCTTTGCAGATCAGTAGCAACAGTCCTTTATGAGTGAGGAACTAGCAGCACCACAAGAAATCAACTTAGCTTCCTGTAACTACATGCAGAGATATCTTCTCTCCCTCTGCAGAGCTGATCCCTGCTTCACAGCCTGCCAACACTACCAGCCCTCCTGGCTTCTTGGAAGATCTCCCTGGACAACGATAAAGGATTGAGGCCAGCGTTGTCCTTAGGAACCTTGCTATGTGTGACAGTTTTTCCCCTTGTGGATCCCAGAGAGTGCTGCTGTACTCACTCTGTCCTCTTTGCTCCCCACTGCTACAGGTCTTGATCCTATTTATGCCCCACTGCTGAATGTATCCTCCTGAGCTGTCCCAGGCACTGACAGTCTCCTCAGCACTCTATCTTCGACCCAACTCCTCTGTCAGCCTGACTCTCCCATATTTATGGACCAGACCACTACTCTACCAGGGCCTCCAAACCTGGGATTGGCCAGACTCCCATAAACATTCAGATTAGGTCTCAACCCCTTCCTGCTTACCTACTTCTGGAAGGTTCTATGGTCCTCCAGAGTCAGGAGGAGGCGATAGAGCCAAACCTGTTAAGTCATCTAGCGGACCTGCAATAATCCGGCCTCAATCACAGACTCACACAGTTAACACGAGTCATACACTACTACTTGACCTGGTACCTATTTCCTATAATCTAAGCCAGTTTTGGGTAGTGTAGCACTACCCTCTTGAGAGATGCTGGCTTTGGGTCCCCCTTATTTCCTGCACAGCCAACACGCATTTTCCAGACACACGAAACAGTACTTGTTTTTTTGTATTTATTAGGGAATTTAACTTGGATAGGGTAAAGGGATTATGGGATGCCCGACTTAATTGAAGAATAAAAAAAATGTTGTAGAATACTACAAAAATGGTAGATATTTGGCTGTGTTCCAGTAGGAACCCCGACAGTCTTTAGTGAAGTCACAGCTTGCAGGAGCTCTGGGTCCCCTTAGGTAACAAAATGCCAACCCACCTGGCTACGATATCCGATCCCAGGACAAGGGATTGGGTAAGTTATAAACTGTCCCCTGAAGACTTGTCAATAACTTTCATCCAGCATACTTCTCCCTTACAGACCTAGAAGTGTAGAGGTACTCATACTGTTCTTGTCCTGCAGCTGTGGATAGAACTGCTTTCAGGCCTTCCACTGGGCTGGTTCCTCTCCAAGCTTTGCAGGCTGTCCTTCATGGGTGGACTGCAGGGCAGTGGAACTCCCTCCTTCAACTTTTCTCTTTCCTCCAGCCTGGAAGCAGAAAAATCCCCTTCTCCAGGGCCCCTCCCAGGCTACATAGCAGAACTCCATCTTCCACCCAACTCCCCTGCTGGCCAGGTTCTGCCATATTTATGTGCCAGTCTGCCACACTGCCAGTCCTCTTCCCTGGGATTAGTCAGACTCCCATAAATATGCAGATCAGCCCCTCCTCACCTCCGCCTACTGACTTCTAGAAGCATCTCCAAGTTTCTAGACGGGGGGAGGGGGTATCAGTGGACTGACCTATAGAGCCCTCCAGCTTAACCTGAAGTAGCCTTCTTTCTAAACCCAGGCTTTTAGCAAGCCTCTAACTACACTAAACCAACTATGCACACTAGAGGGCGCTACATCAGAATTCTAATAACTGAGTTCATAAGTGTTTGTAGCATCTCACTACCTAACCAGATGTGCCAGAGGGGCTGCAGCACATCTCAGAGTCATGGCAAAGAACAGCGAACCCGTTATACCAAGCGGCTCCTCCGCATTTTTTATGTCACATGATATTTGCTCAAATTTTCAGGAATAAATAGACTTTAATGACTTTTAGTGCACACAAACACAATATAATAGCTATTTTTGGTAAAATATAAAAGATGATGTTACACTGAGTAAATAGATAACCAACATGTCATGCTTTAAAATTATGCCCACGGAATGGCAATCAACTACGGTACCTAAAAATCTCCATAGGCAATGCTTTAAAAGCCTTTACAGGTTACAAGTTTAGAGTTAAACAGAAGGTCTGGTGCTACAATTATATTTTTCACTCTGATGTTCGTGACAATACATCACATGTGTGGTGCAATCACTGTTTACAGATCTGTTACTTACATGCATGTTTGCATTTGCATGTGAACATGGGGGGGATGGGGTGCTTTATACATTCTTTTAAATTTGTGTTATTTATTTTATTTAACCACTTGGCCTCTCGAAGGTTTTACCCTCTTTATGACCAGATAATTTTTTTTGCTATTCAGCACTGTGATACTTTAACTGGCAATTGCTCAGCCATGCAACACTGTACCCAAATGACATTTGTATAACTTATTCCACACAAACATAGCTTTCTTTTAGTGGTAGTTAAACACCAGGTTTTTTTTTGTTGCTATATAAACAAAAAATACTGAAAATGTTGAAAAAAAAACATATTTTTCATAGTTTCTAGTTTTAACATTTCCTGTGGATATATATATATATATATATATATATGATAATAAAGAGAGGAAAGAATAACACTCCCCCTGCAAGCAAAAATTTTACAGATGTAATGTTCCTTTAAGGCACTAGTCACTAGCGAATCTAAAGCAATAAGTGGCCAATCTGGTAAAAGTGATTGTTGGCACAGGGCAACTCTTCTTTGGGATGCAAGACTTTTGGCACAATAAATCCTCAAGCACACTGGACGTTTTTACAGCTGCTGTTTTTGGCTTTTGAAATTTTTTTCTACAGTGCCAGTAAACTCCCCAGCATGTTATCCTATGTGTCCAGCACATATAGATTGTAATCAGCGTTTTTTGGCAGGGGCATTTTTTGGATGGAAAGAAAACCCCGAACTAGTGGGTTTATAGAGGAGATAGATTTATAGATTCAATGCGCGCATTGAAGACTCTTCAAAGGCATTGAAGACTCTTCAATGCCTTTAACCGCTTCCCAACTGCCCTATAGCAGAAATACTGTTACAGGGCTGCACGGGTGTGCAAAATCACACATATATATACGTGATTTTGCATTTCTGGGTAGGGGCTGGGCGCGTCGCCATTCGCGGCTGTTGCTGTCAATCACCGGGTCCCGGCCGGTGATTACTCGACCGAGGATCACCGACGGGGAGGAGAACTGTTTTATTTACTAACAGTTCTCCTCCCTGTCAGCTCAGGCACACTGTTTTGGATGGCTGTGCACAGCACAGCCATCCAAAGCAGTGTGCTTACAGTGAAGCACATAGACACCACCCCCTAGTAAAACACTCCCTGAACACAGTTAACCCTTTGATTGCCCCTCATGTTAACCCCTTCCTGCCCAGTGCCATTAATACAGTGTCAGTGCTTTTTTTTTTAGCACTGATCACTGCATTGGTGTCACTGGGGATGACAGTGACACCGAGTCAGTTCCTCCAAGTATCAGAATGTTCACTGCAGTCCCGCTATAAGTCGCTGATCACCACCATTACTAAATTTAAAAAAAATTCCAGTATATATACCGCTATTTGTAAACGCTATAACTTTCATGTGAACCAATTACTTTACACGTATTGGGATTTATTTTAGCAAATACATATAGCAGAATACATTTTGGCCTAAAGTTATGACGAAATTTGATTTTTTAAATTATTTTACTGGACATGTTTAATAGCAAAATGTCAAAAATATAGTTTTTTTTTCTCAAAATTGTCGTTTTTTTATAGCGCAAAAAAAAATTAAAAACGCACAGGCGATAAAATACCACCAAAAGAAAACTAAATTTGTGCAAAAAAAAAGGACATAAATTTCATTTGGGTGCAGCATTGCATGGCCACGCAGTTGTCAGATAAAGTAATGCAGTGCCGTAACGCAAAAAATGGTCAGGGAGGGGGATAAATCCTCAGGAGGGCAAGTGGTTAAAGAACATTGGGATAGAGCTATTTTCCTTATTTCAGGCTATCTCCTTGCCATCAGGTCCTGAGGGCCCAAAGTGAGCTAATCTACATGTTTGATAGTCCTAGCTGCTCACTGGGGGCTGTAAGACCACCTCAGGTTGAAGGTATTGGGTTGGTTTCTGAAAAGCAGGCCTGCTAATACTAATTGAGATTCTGTGATAAGTGTTGTGTTTTCCTTAAAGTGGAGCTCCACCCAAAAGGGGAAGTTCAGCTTTAAGCCTTTGTCCCCTGCTCCCTATTAAGGATTGGCACCTTTGGGGAGTGGGGGGGGAGGAGCGGGTACCCGAATTTGACAGGTACCTGCTCCCACTTCCGCTGTGATCGCCTCCCCCCCTCTCTCCCTTCATGTGACTGGTCCCAGAAGACTACGGGGCCATTCACAAAGCGCAGCGCTTCTCGCGCATGTGCCGGCGCCAGGGAGAGAAGACGGCCAAGGGAACAAGCTGTGGTGAGGACACCGCTGGACCGAGGGACAGGTAAGCGGCTGTATTTTAAAAGTCAGCAGCTACAGTTTTTGTAGCTGTTGACTTTTATTTTTTTTTCTTTCAGCTGGAACTCAGCTTTAAGTTCAAATCAACACAAATGACAATTGATTTTACACATTCCAATTCTGTTTATGCTGTGTAACCAAGCCATATTGAAATTTGCTATAAACCCCTTACTAGTTTACCGTGTATGAATTCATTTTCTGGTGGTGATTTATTTCAGTTAAGAGTGTACTGTGGTATCAGCAGGGGTTGGGCTTTCAGAGTGGGGTCCAGATTCACAGGGAATCTGAAAACAATTAAGCAACTCCTAAGGGGGTAGTGCTACAGGTATATTTTAGAAAATGAACAAAAATATTTTAAAAAATGGTATTCATCGGAACTGGTGACCTTAAAATATAAAGTGTATCTCCACTTAAAATTTTTCTTTTAGTTTTGAATATGGTGGGGAAGTGTTAGTATGCCTTTTGAAAGGTTTTTATTCTTGTTTGTGTCTCTGTTGGGGAGAATCACCTTCTCTGTTTTTCAGGTGACCATTGGCATTGGGATAAAACATACTAGGAAATCTAGAATGTTACAGTCACAGAAAAAGGCAGTGTGGGGAAATCTTCAAATTGGCATACCTGCTCAGATGACATCATCACGTATTTGGTATTATCCCAGAAATGTTGTCATAGTTTTTGCTGAATGCTCAGAAGGGTAAATATCCCCAGAGATGCAGGAAAAAAAACAAACAAAAGAACTTGTTTAGAGTTTTACCCATTTCTTGTTCTATCCTGAACTTAAAAAGCAAGTGTCAGTTATAGTTGCCTTTTAAGGATCAATCAGTCTTAAGGAGGAGCTCTAGTCATATTACTGAAAATTGAGTCAGCAGCTACGAAAACTGTACTGAATGTTAATAAACAGAAACTCAGGTGTCCCAGGATCTAGCACTGTGCTCACCTTATGGGGTGCCCAGGACTGTCTTCGGTCACTGTCGTGTGCATCTTAACTGTGGGCACCTGGCCTTGACAGCTTGCGGCTTTACAGCTGGCTTCCCACTACGCAAGCGTAAACCATGCTGCACATTGTGAATGGTCCTGCAGTTTTATGGGGAGGGAGGGGGAAGGAGAACTTCCTCTCGAATAGCCTAGGCGATCCAAGCAAAAGTGGGAGCGGGTATTTGTCAAAACCAGATACCTGCTTCCCCCCGCAAAAAAAAAGCAGCACCTTTTGGGTGGAGTTCCGCTTTAATGATGCTACCCTGAAAAACCTCCAAGTTGTCTGTTTTTTTTTTTCCCGGGGAGTCAGTGGGTGGCGGGCGTTATGATTGACGATGGATATACAATGAGGGACAATTTTGGGGATATTTACTTTTTTAATAAAGGACTTGGGTGTTTTTATTTCTAGGTTACATTTATTTTTGTAAATGAGTAAGGGAATCATGTACCTCATATTCATTCATGGGGGCTGGGAGGTTGGTTGGTATCTTGGGGCCCCCTTATTATTAAAGGAGGCTTTTAGATTCCAATAAGTGCCTTCCACCGGGCCAGGGTTGTGGGGAAGAGGCCCTTGTCCTCATCAACATGAAGACAAAGTGCTTTGCCAAGGCACCCCCCATATTCAGAACATGTGGCCTGGTATGGTTCAGGATGGGGGGGCATGCTGAATTGCCAGATTTTTTGGCTAACATATTTTAAAATCATCACACTGGTTTTCTTGCAGGGCACTATTTTATCGTTCATATTTTCTGGGCAAAATGTTGGCAAATACATAACTCACACAGTTTAGGTTCAGTTTTCAGCTGTTGTGGTTGAAATTAGAAATGATTTGTGACAGATCATGTGATATGTGGTCTAGCCAAACAGGAACATAGAATTTCCTTTTCAAAACTATTTGTAAGAACATCAGTGACCTTTAAATATAAAGTGTATCGCTAGTCATATTTTTTTCTTTTCGTTTGGGTATGGTGGGAAAGTGTTAGAATCCCTTTTGTCAATCTATCCTGGTCACCATCTGCTTGTCTTGGTGACCATTGTGATATGAAAAAACATATAGGGAAATCCAGAATTTTAAAGTCATGGAAGAAGGAATTGTTGTGAAATCGTCCAATGGAAATTTACTATCATTTTGGAGAGATTTTGTCATACTTTCTGCTGTGTGCTCAGAAGGCCGAGTATTCCCACAGGTGCTGCAAAAACACAAACAAAAAAAATTCTTATGGGTTTTAACCATCCCTTACTCTATCCTGAATTAGAAAAAACAGTTTGGGTTATAGTTGCAGTTTGAAGGGATAGTTCATAAAAGCTGCCTATGCAGATAAGGGACATCTGTGGATAAAAGCAAACTGTAAAGCTCTAACTAAAGTTGAACAATGCCCTTGCTATAGGTATAGGCCATTTACATATCTCCCGAAGCCTGACTAAAAAACTCATAGGGTGTTGCTAGTTGAGACCTACTGCTCACCTCCACCATCACAAGAGTGAGCTCTCAGATGCTGAGCTCAGAATAACTGCATCAGGGGAGAAAAGAGCATGTGAGGGGCTTTGATGCAGAGAAAACGCTCACTCATGTGATGGTGGAGGTGAGCAATAATGACTAGGCCTCACTTAGCAATGTCCTAGCAATGTTCTGGGAGTATTCCAGTCAGGCTTCATGAGGTACATAAATGGCCTACACCTATAGCAAGGGAACTATTCATCTTTAGTCAGAGACACACAGTTTGTTATCATTCACAGACACTCCTTGTCACGTACCTGATTGGAGACTGAAATGACGAGGTCGGCCTCACTTGTGTCACTAGCCCTGACCCCACTGGAGGTGGAACAGAGGGTGTCTAGGGACCAGGGGGACAAGAGCGCCAGCAAATGTTGTTTGCAGCTCTTGCAGCTGGAGACTTTGGAAGACTGATGAACCCCCGATTCAGGATCAGTAGTGATATGTAGACCTGGTATGGTAGGTCGCCAGGTGTGCACCAGAGCAAGGCAGGAAGCTGAGATGGGAGAAAGGAGCAATGTCATAGGAATAGCCGGTTCATCAACGGGTGGATAGCGAGGTACCAAATCATAAGCAAGCCAAAGTCAGGAGCAGAGCCGAAGTCAGGAACCAGTTTCAAGCAGGAGAGTAATCAGAGTCAGGTCAGGAACAAGCCGGGTCAGCAACAAGGAAATCACACAGAAACAAGCAGCAAACGGGGAACAGCTGAAGACCAGTCAGCACTCAGCACAGGCAGAGGCACCTTTTAAATAGTCCGTCTGGCGCCAATCTTCACCGTGCACGTACGTGTGTGTGATCGCGCTTTTCTGTGCGCATGTGCACTCCTATTCGCCATCTCACCGGGATTCCCTTACATTCCTTATCTGCATAGATAGGTTTCTGGTAACACTTTAAGAATCAATCAGCAGGGCCATCTTAATAGCATCATGAGCCCCTAGGCAAAATAATGCACTGGGCCCCCTACAAGCCTGCCCCAATTTCAACCCTTGTTTTCAAGAGTTTTTCACATGTGTGGTTGGGGGCAGAAAAACTATGCAGTTGAACTGTGGTTTTACTGTTCCCCCTTTAAGGTATATTCACCTCAGATGTGGTGGGATTGTGTTGGGTGGCTATTCCAGCACAGTCCCACTGCATGACAAAGCAAAATGGCTTGTCCTGGAATGTTTAGTTCACACCACTGCTGAAGAAAAATACTGCACACACTACTTTTTTTCAGCGCAGCACAGTGTGAGACAATCCACCACCTCATACTGCACCGTGGCCAGTTGAACTTTTTGAAATGCCAGTGTGAAAATTCAATAAAGTGTGTTTCAAGAAAAAAAAAGGAACAGTACACAGCTCCACAATCTGCACTGCGCTGATACCGCACAGCACATTGTAATGCAGCAGCTGGGGTGAATGAACCCTTAGCTGACAGGGAGTGGCTGGGGGTGTACACATGCTGCAGCCATGATATTTTGGTTTACAGCAAGAATTATACCCCCAGTTGGATTTGGCGGGCACTACTGCTCACTGAACGCAACCCATTCATATAAAAGGGTCTGTGCTGCAATTTCCCTGCAGCTTCATGCAATGCACGTGGTTGTGGTGAGGGTGATGCAGCATTTTTGGGATTAAAACAGGTACTGAGGAGGTGAAATATTGCCTCCTCACTGCCTGTCAAATGCCTCTGAAAAGAAATCCATGTGCAGATTGCTTTTCAGAGGAATGGAAGTCTTTTCAATGAGAGACTGAGAGCAGCAGATAGTGGGACAGTTTACTCCACTCCAGCCTCAGTGTACTCCAATTTGCCACCTGTCCTGCACACCTTCATATACACACCAAAAGCAAAGTGTATGTGCACATTGTAGGGTGGAGCATAGACGGGGCTTCCAGCACAGGCACAGCAGGGATTGGTAAGATCATAAAGAGGCGGGAAAAAACCATCAGCCTTTTCAGCACACGTCACAATGACAGTGCACCCACTCCCAGCCACGGGTGGCGGGCGGAGGCAGATCCACCACCCAAACCCACAATGACAACTTGGAGTAGGAGACGGCAGGCAGCAGATTGTGAGCGCTGTGCTGCTGCTAAAAAAAGACAAACTACAGTTAAAGTTACTGAGTGCAGAGAGTGCAGTGCAGTTTACCATGCCACCTCAGCACTGCCAGCAGCATCCTCCTAAATCTGACTGGTGCTGATGGGGCCCCTGGGTAGTACCCATGGGTGCCCACTCAATAAGACAGCCCTGTCAATCAGTGCCAATCAAGAATGCTACCATCAAAAACCCCAACTGTATTGGAGTCAAAAAATGCACTCAGTATATCTTTAATATGTGTTTTCTACAACACTTTGCATGATCATTGAGTAAGCAACCTTTCTCTCAGTTTGTATTCAGAAGTTTGCAGTGGGCTCAAAGGGCGGGCTGTACCAGTACTAGCTTGTTATTGCTGAAGATATCTCCTTTTACAAGATTCACCCTCTCTTTTTGTCCTGGGGACTTGGGATGAACCAACGGTTCAGTCAAAACCTTGGCAAATAACTGCCCATATGTTCCCCTGTTCAGTGGGAGCCGAGCATCATATATAGAAATTGTATTTCTGCCGCTTCTCTATATGACGGCTTTTTACCATCACTGGTTCTTAAGGAAGCAGCTGGTGCTTGCTTGTTCGTGTCCCTAGGAAGCACTGACATTATCGGGAATCCCTCTTAAAGCTGAGCTCTGGGCTCCTTCCAAAAAATTAAAAGTCAATCAGCTTTGGGTGCTTCAGTAAGGGAAACTAGTAGTGAAGCCTTGTGGCTTCACAGCTGGTTTCCTCCTGAAAATGTGCAAGGCGCGCTGCGGTTTGTGAATGGCCCACAATCTTCTGGAACCTGTGAAGTATCCCAGAAGGCTGTGGGGGTCATCTGACCTGAAAGTGGGAGCGGATACCTGTCAAAACCAGGCACCTGCTCCCCAAAAAGTGCCAAATGTGGCAGTGGAGGAGACAGACAAGTGGAATTTCCCCTTTTGGGTGGAGTAACATTTTAAGCAACTGCCAAAATATGTCCAATGGTCAGTTATGTCACCAACATCCCCACCCCTTACCTTATATTGCCAATGACAGCTTGGTGATTCATGTGGATGGGGGTGATATCTAGGGGCTCAATACAGGGGCTTCTAGATTCCAATAAGCTCCCACTTGTAAAACCTCCACAACCATGGGGCCAGGGCTGTGAGGAAGAGGCCTTAGTCAACATGGGGATGCCAAGACACCCTACCATGTTGAGGGCATGTGGCCTGTGATGGTTCAGGAGGTGGAGATGCACATGCTTGTCCCCCCTTTCCTGGCCAGCCAGGCTGCACGGGTCTGGTACAAATAAGCACACAGACCCCTCCAAACTTCCCCAAAATACATACCTTGGTAGGGGTCTGTGTGCTTTGTTTTTTTTTAGTTGATGAAGCTGTCAATAACATTTCATTTTCCAGCAATGTAAACATTTTTCCTTGTAAATGTCAGTCCAGCACAGCCAAGCAACATGCATTTTCATGCAGACTTGCATCCAGGAGTCACAGATCAATCCATGAGCTTTGTTTTGTGATTTTATTAGGGGGATTTGAACTGGGATAGAGCTAGGGGTGTACAGGATGCCCAATGGAACCGATAAACTACTACTTCCTGGAACTATTTACAAGCCTCCACTGCAACACAGTCTTTGTTGGACAGCTAGCCACCATATCCTAGTGTACCACCCCAGATCCTAGATAAATTCCTCTTCCTTTACCCAGCTGTCTGGAGGTATCCCTGAGCAGGGGATCTGGTGCCTGTCACTTTAAGAGATTGGACAGTTCAGTAGGTGGCGAATCTGCTTTCCCACCAGAGTGCTACGTCCGTTATCTGGCCCAGGGGGTGCAGGTCTAGTCTACCCATTCAGTCCTTCTCCTGTGCGGCTGGTGGGTTGGTGGCTGCTACCAGGCCTTCTAGCTGGGCTGCTCCTTCCCTGCTTCACAGGTGGTCTGGGGACCAGTGAGGGTCTGAGTTTTCTTCTTCCCAGCTCCACTGACTGTAAGTGAGCCCCTCTCTCCATCTGGGTCCCCTCCCACGCTCCTGAATAGAATTTAAAAAAAACTTTTGAATTGGTACATATTCCTCAGGGCGATTCCCACCTCTCATGCTATTTGTTGACACTCATCTCCTCTACTAGCCCAGAAAATGAGAAATTTTAGTTTAACAGATTCAGCTCCTTTTGATTTCACTGAGCCCTGACTGAACCAAACCGAGGGCAATTTGACTCATCACTACTGGCAACCATTATCACAGAAACAGAAAGTGAAGGGAATCCAAAATGTTACAGTTGTCACCAAAACTAGGGATGATAAGAATCTTTCGATGGGATCCCTTGTTCTAGGGACTTTTGCTTTTAGAAAACATCAAGCAATGCTGACAATTGTACCGCTGTACATCGAATATTTCTATTCAGGTATAATGACTTCTTTAACATGTTTAAGGCCCAACTACAGGGAAAATTTGCCATGTGGTCACTGAGACAGGAAGTAACATGGAGATCTCCCCAGTGGAGACACAGATTCCCAATCTTTTAAAAAGCAGTTGCTTGGTGTTGCCCTTTTAAAAAAAAAAAAACTCTATACACAATGTCCGTCCACAAAATTTCCAGCCTACATCAATGAAAACCATTCTACAACTCTAGCTGTAATGAGAAATACACAGAAGCTTCATATGCTAAATTCATTTTAAAAAGGCTAATTCCCTGTCTACCTCTTTTGCTAGTTATTAAGTCACCAACTTGCAATAAGTATACGGCCACCGAAATCAGAACACCTGATCCTGCAAACCTGTTCCAGGAAAGTTCAGTAAGTAAAGCTGCCTATGTATTTTTTCAGTAAAGGCTTCCCTTAACAGCCAAAATACAAAGCTCTCTTTCTTTAATTTTATTTACCTGTATTGGTCTTACTCTGGTTGTTCCTATGTGCTATTTATTAGACATATATCCTGCTTACATTTCGAGAGTCAAATTTTAAAGGCTTTATGTACTGTGTGGTTTGTGCTTACATTTCTACCTTGTTTCTGACAGGAAGAAACAGCTCTTATGGTTTTGTAGATATCAGAAAAAAAATGCAGAGAAACCCTCTTCATAAAAGATAGACTGAAACAATTCAATAGATCAGCTTTTGTCAGGCCAGGTGAACCCCTGATATCTTATTTACAGCTCAAAGAACAATAATGTGATTGGTAGGTTGTAGATATACCCCTGCAGGAGCTGCTAATAGTGTTGGGGCCTCTGTTCTTACCTTGCTCTGTAGCAGACATGAAGCCCTCTTACACCTCAGGTTATACCACCTTTGACAGCTTGGATGTGCGAGCTTTGCAGCACCTTAAGGTCACCTTGTAATCAAACTTGAGACTATACCGTAAGTAACAGCATATATTGTCTCTTGAGAAGTAGGTGTACAGAATATACAGTAACAGTACAGTATGTGGTAGCATATGCATTTCACTGACAATGTGCACCAATAATAAGTGAACATTTACATGTTAAGCATAAACTGTAGCTTCCTCACAAGTATACGACGACAGATGTTTAATGTCGCAAGAGTATAGAGCTAAGATGTCTGGGCATACCAATGATGGGTGAGCTAGGCTTAGGCTCTCTCTGAAAATTGGAACAGTGTGAATGGTAAAGAAATGAATTAATGAACTATATGCAGTCCTCAGTATGGATCCTATGCCGGCCGCGTTGGGGCCCTTGTGTCATTGATGTGCTTGATTAAAGCTGGCCTCCCCTGCACAAAGTGTGGTGGTAGTGGCCTAAACACTGTACTTACTGAATCTATTCTCTCTTGAGGAGATTAAAGGGGGATATGATCAACATGTATAAATACATCAGTGGTTCATATAGTGAACTCGGTGTAGAGTTATTCACCCTTAGGTCATCACAGAGGACAAGGGGGTACTCTTTATGTCTGGAGGAAAATAAATTTAATCTCCAAACACGGAAAGATTTCTTCACAGTGAGAGCTGTGAAAATGTGGAATAGACTACCTCAAGAGTTGGTTCTTGCCAGCTCCGTGAATTGCTTTAAAAAAGGCCTGGATTCTTTCCTACTAACATTTATAGGTAAAGTTGATACACATAATATCCGATTGCCTCTCGGGGGATCATGTAGGAATTTTTCTCCCTGCACAAGCGAATTGGATCATGCTTTGCTGAGTTTTCTTTGCCTTCCTCTGGATCAACTGTGCGTATAGGATTATAACTTTTTTTTTAATGGTTGAACTGAATGGACTTTTGTCTTTTTTCAGCCAGACTAACTATGTAACTATATAACTGTAGCTCAAGGTACAATGCAGTGGGCTGAACATATGTACAGTCAATGTGGACACTGCAGACTTGCCAGGCAGGAGGAAGGATATCTGAGTGGAATATGACTTCTGTAGGCAGATAACTCTAAAAAAGATTAATGACCCACTCACCAGCTCTTTGACTCAAGTTGATGGACCGCGGTGGTGAAAGGGCCCCTTGGAGGACTGGGGTGCGCTGATCTCCCCGTAGCAGCTTTGTGACTGGTGGAATAGGCTGCTAAATTTATGGTGACTGTTTAATGGATGGAGTGAGTTGTTCAGTGGTCAGGGTCAAGGTGTCCCTCTGGTGTCTGAAGGGCAAGAGTGGGCGAAGTTGGGTCAATGGAGCGATCTTCAGTCTGACCCAGGAGATTGGACCAAAACTAGGAATGCAGCCAGGCCCCTCTCTCTCTCCCCCTCCTTACAGACCAGAGCAGTACCATCCCTGTCAGTTGACTGATAGACAGGAGTGTATGGTATCAGGCCAGCAGTGTGGTGTGCAGGCCAGCTCTGAGGGCTGAGTGGCAGCTGGGGATATGTCTGTGCCTCCCTCTCTCTCTCTGAGACAATGCAAATGCATCAAAAATGTGTGTAAAGTACACGTAAAATGCATATACATGCATTTTTAGTGTGTTTATGGCAGAACTTTGTGTATTAAATCCAGTCTCTTTCTGCAGAAATAAATGCATGAAACATGAAAAAAGTGTCAAAAGTGCACTACAAGTTTTCACTGAAAATCAGCTCATGCTGCAACTGCAGTAGTGTGAACCTAGCCTCAACATTGGATCATGCCAGAACCCCTTTGGACTTCTCATGGAAACCTGGTTTAGAAACCCTGCTGTAAAACAGCACAACACTCTTGCTGTCTCCAGTTATTACAATTAGAGATGAGCGAAGTATTCAAAAATTCGATTCGACTGATTCGGCGAATTCGTAGAAAAATTTCGATTCGAGTCGAATATATTCGCTGTGAATTTACCTTAAAAAAGGGTGTTTCTAGGCTTCAGAGAGACTTAATATTAGTGCTGAACACTGTACCTTTAATTTAAATGCCCTTGGAGTCTGCTGGGGAAGAGAAATAATACTGTCAGGCAGTATGACATGCAGATGAGTGCCGTCGATCTTAGAATCACCGCACACTTCACTCATTTGGGCAGTCACGGGGCCAAAACCAGAGTGTGGAGCCACAGTGTGGCGGTGGAGGCAGCAGCAATGGGAGGCCATACAGCACCCTATGACAAAAATGGAAACCACCAGCAGTGTGAGGAGACCTGAAAGTGGCACATGGCAGAGTGTGGCGATAGAGACAGCAGCAATGGGAGGCCGTACAGGGACCCATGACACACTCTGGACCTGGCAGCAGCATGAGGAGGCGGTACAGGGGCCCATGGCAGATTACGGGCCTGGCAGCAGCATGAGGAGTCGGTACGGGGGCCCATGGCAGATTACAGGCCTGGCAGCAGCAATGGGACCCATGTGAGGAGACCTGAAAGTGGCACATGGCAGAGTGTGGCGATAGAGACAGCAGCAATGGGAGGCCGTACAGGGACCCATGACACAATCTGGACGTGGCAGCAGCATGGGGAGGCGGTACAGGGGCCCATGACAGATTACGGGCCTGGCAGCAGCATTTGGAGTCGGTACGGGGGCCCATGACACACTCTGGACCTGGCAGCAGCATGAGGAGGCGGTACAGGGGCGCATGACAGATTACGAGCCTGGCAGCAGCAACTTGGACAGGAGGACGTTCAGTTTCTGCACCGTCTGGTGCGTGCTCGCAAACTGTTGTCTCTTGGAAACGGATTCCAAGAAAGACTGCTGACGGAATCCGTGAAGAGGAGTAGCAGGAGAAGGAGCATCTGAACGAGCGGAATATGCCAACAAGCGACAACAGGGGCCCATGGCAGATTAGGGGCCTGGCAGCAGCTATGGGAGGCCCGTAATCTGCCAGCACCCTATGACAAAAAATGGAACCCACCAGCAGTGTGAGGAGACCTGAAAGTGGCACATGGCAGAGTGTGGCGATGGAGACAGCAGCAATGGGAGGCCGTACAGGGACCCATGACAAACTCTGGACCTGGCAGCAGCATGAGGAGGCGGTATATAGGGGCCTATGGCAGATTAGGGGCCTGGCAGCAGCTATGGGAGGCCCGTAATCTGCCAGCACCCTATGTCAAAAAATTCTACACACCAGCAGTGTGTGAGACCTGAAAGTGGCACATGGCAGAGTGTGGCGATGGAGACAGCAGCAATGGGAGGCCGTACAGGGACCCATGAGAGACTCTGGACTTGGCAGCAGCATGAGGAGGCGGTATAGGGGCCCATGGCAGATTAGGGGCCTGGCAGCAGCTATGGGAGGCCCGTAATCTGCCAGCACCCTATGACAAAAAATGGAACACACCAGCAGTGTGAGGAGACCTGAAAGTGGCACATGTTTGGGGCATGATTCATGGCGGATTTAGTCAGTTGTGTCAGGAACTGGTGGTTTGAAATCCAGACTAATCCACGCCTGATTCATTTTCACAAACGTCAGTCTCTCCACACTTTGGGTGGACAGTCGTGTCCTCCGCGGAGTTGCAATACCTCCTGCCGCACTAAACACGCGCTCCGATGCCACGCTACTGGCCGGGCATGACAGCCTTTCAAGGGCAAATTCAGCTAGTTGGGGCCAAAGGTCAAGTTTCGTTGCCCAGTAGTCAAGGGGATTGTCTACCTCGGTTGGCAGGGTGCTGTCCAAGTAGGCCTAAGCCTGTTGTTTGAGGTCCTGCTCCAGGTCCACCTGATGCTGCTGCTGCTGCTGCTGCTGCTGCTGTGGCTGGTTAGTAGTTTCCTCACTGCGCTGGTGAAGAAAGCTACTCATCATCGACTGCAGACTGAGGCAGCCGCTGCTGGTGGAGCTGCCACTGCTCCTACCACCCCACCCCTCCCCTGCTGCCATGGCAGCGGAACGCGAGCGCACAGGGCCCACAGTGTCTGAGGATGGACGTTGGCGCAGACAGGCAGAGACCAGCTGACTACATAGGTGGTTTTTATAGTACGTTATTTTGGCCTCCCTCTCAGCAGGTGTGAAAAAGGCCACCATTTTTGAACGGTAGCGAGGGTCCAACAAGGTGGACAGCCAAAAGTCATCCCTCTGTCTGATGGTTATTATTCGGCTGTCGCTACGCAAGCAAGCGAGCATGCTATGGGCCATTTGTGCCAAGGAATGCGAGGGACTCCCTGCCTCCATCTCCACAGCATACTGCCACGGTGCGTCTGGGTCCTCTGTCTCCTCCTCCTCCTCCTCCTCTACCAGATGCTCCTGCTCCTCCACTCCTGTCCGCTGAGTGGAAAAACCACCCATTTCACTCAATAATTCCTGAGCACCAATGTCCTCCTCTACCTCCTCCTCTTCTTCCTGTCCTGCCCCCACAGGGGTCATGTGGCGTTGAGATCTGTGCGCCACGTCTACCGCACCCTGACCAGCCATTGTTAACAGCATTTGTTCCAGGACGTGCAACAGAGGAATGACGTCGTTCATCCCATAGTCCTGCCGACTCACGAATAGCGTGGCCTCCTCAAAGGGCCTGAGCAAGCGCAGGTGTCACGCATGAGCTGCCAATGGCTGACATCTAAGTTACACAGGGGAGTACCTTTATCCGCTTTTAACATCAGGAAATCTGTGATGGCCTTTTGCTGTTCGTAAAGGCGGTCTAACATATGTAGGGTTGAATTCCACCTTGTTGCAACGTCACAGCATGAGGAGTCGGTATAGGGGCCCATGGCAGATTAGGGGCCTGGCAGCAGCTATGGGAGGCCCGTAATCTGCCAGCACCCTATGTCAAAAAATTCTACACACCAGCAGTGTGTGAGGAGACCTGAAAGTGGCACATGGCAGAGTGTGGCGATGGAGACAGCAGCAATGGGAGGCCGTACAGGGACCCATGACAGACTCTGGACCTGGCAGCAGCATGAGGAGGCGGTATATAGGGGCCTATGGCAGATTAGGGGCCTGGCAGCAGCTATGGGAGGCCCGTAATCTGCCAGCACCCTATGTCAAAAAATTCTACACACCAGCAGTGTGTGAGGAGACCTGAAAGTGGCACATGGCAGAGTGTGGCGATGGAGACAGCAGCAATGGGAGGCCGTACAGGGACCCATGACAGACTCTGGACCTGGCAGCAGCATGAGGAGGCGGTATATAGGGGCCCATGGCAGATTAGGGGCCTGGCAGCAGCAATGGGAGGCCCGTAATCTGCCAGCACCCTATGTCAAAAAATTCTACACACCAGCAGTGTGAGGAGACCTGAAAGTGGCACATGGCAGAGTGTGGCGATGGAGACAGCAGCAATGGGAGGCCGTACAGGGACCCATGACAGACTCTGGACCTGGCAGCAGCATGAGGAGGCGGTATATAGGGGCCCATGGCAGATTAGGGGCCTGGCAGCAGCAATGGGAGGCCCATAATCTGCCAGCACCCTATGTCAAAAAATTCTACACAGCAGCAGTGTGTGAGGAGACCTGAAAGTGGCACATGGCAGAGTGTGGCGATGGAGACAGCAGCAATGGGAGGCCGTACAGGGACCCATGACAGACTCTGGACCTGGCAGCAGCATGAGGAGGCGGTATATAGGGGCCCATGGCAGATTAGGGGCCTGGCAGCAGCAATGGGAGGCCCGTAATCTGCCAGCACCCTATGTCAAAAAATTCTACACACCAGCAGTGTGAGGAGACCTGAAAGTGGCACATGGCAGAGTGTGGCGATGGAGACAGCAGCAATGGGAGGCCGTACAGGGACCCATGACAGACTCTGGACCTGGCAGCAGCATGAGGAGGCGGTATATAGGGGCCTATGGCAGATTAGGGGCCTGGCAGCAGCTATGGGAGGCCCGTAATCTGCCAGCACCCTATGTCAAAAAATTCTACACACCAGCAGTGTGTGAGGAGACCTGAAAGTGGCACATGGCAGAGTGTGGCGATGGAGACAGCAGCAATGGGAGGCCGTACAGGGACCCATGACAGACTCTGGACCTGGCAGCAGCATGAGGAGGCGGTATATAGGGGCCTATGGCAGATTAGGGGCCTGGCAGCAGCTATGGGAGGCCCATAATCTGCCAGCACCCTATGTCAAAAAATTCTACACACCAGCAGTGTGTGAGGAGACCTGAAAGTGGCACATGGCAGAGTGTGGCGATGGAGACAGCAGCAATGGGAGGCCGTACAGGGACCCATGAGAGACTCTGGACCTGGCAGCAGCATGAGGAAGCGGTATATAGGGGCCTATGGCAGATTAGGGGCCTGGCAGCAGCAATGGGAGGCCCATAATCTGCCAGCACCCTATGTCAAAAAATTCTACACACCAGCAGTGTGTGAGGAGACCTGAAAGTGGCACATGGCAGAGTGTGGCGATGGAGACAGCAGCAATGGGAGGCCGTACAGGGACCCATGACAGACTCTGGACCTGGCAGCAGCATGAGGAGGCGGTATATAGGGGCCTATGGCAGATTAGGGGCCTGGCAGCAGCTATAGGAGGCCCATAATCTGCCAGCACCCTATGTCAAAAAATTCTACACACCAGCAGTGTGTGAGGAGACCTGAAAGTGGCACATGGCAGAGTGTGGCGATGGAGACAGCAGGAATGGGAGGCCGTACAGGGACCCATGACAGACTCTGGACCTGGCAGCAGCATGAGGAAGCGGTATATAGGGGCCTATGGCAGATTAGGGGCCTGGCAGCAGCTATAGGAGGCCCATAATCTGCCAGCACCCT